>NC_092748.1:20638267-20943434 GCF_047496795.1 Chiloscyllium punctatum
TTATGATGTTGATTGAGGGACTGATACTGGCCAGGGGGCAAGAGGGACTTTCCTGTTCTTCAAACTTATCTTCTGAAGGCAGCTTGCATTTTGTTTTGAATGCTAGCACCTCCGACAGTGGAGCATTCTCTCAGAACTGCACTGCAGCGTCAGCCTAAACTTTGTGTTCCATGACCTTCTAACCCAGAGGCAAGGGCGCTGCCGACTCAGCTGTCACAGCCAGGTACGGCAATAAAGAGGCACCGTGCTGAAGGAGTTAAACTTGTTCCAGAGGTTCTGTGAGCAAAAGAGGGGTGAATAAAGAAAGCTAAAGATAAAAAAGAACTTGAAATTACTCTCAGAATGTTTGAGACAAGAGCTGTGGGAAGGCTCCATTATCATTAGCTGTCTATTCAGATAGTGCCGATTCAAGGTGCTAGGACTTTGTGTGTGTCTCAGCTTTCGGAGAAAGCATCATTACAGTGTGCAATCCAGTACAACTACTACTTCTAATGATGCAGATGAGAACCCGGAGGTTTTAATTCTGTTGAATCTGGGAGACAGACCTGCATCAATAGGCTTGATTGCAATGTCAGTAAGGAAAAAGGGAATGATTTGAGCAGATATACCAGTTAACCCCTTCAGTGACAGACTGTAGGCAATTGATTTCAAATGAATTGCGGTCAGATTTTCCAGTTTTATGTGAAGCTCTCCTTCTCCCCACCCCCACCCACCCCACAATACAGAGCACAATATTTACGAAGCACAGTTTTTTGACAGTTAATTCTGAATATTCTTGGTAACCGAGGGTCAGTTCCAGCAGTGATGGCCTTTACGCAACATTGCAAGCCACAAATTCTCTCACGTTACCACATCAAACCGATCAGTTTTCCTTTGTTGATAGTAAACATTCCTGAAACGAGAGTCTGCTCTCCAGTATTCATCTCAAAAGTGAACCCATTAGTATCATGGGTTGGAGTTTCCATCAGGATTCTCTTGATGCACAAATCATATGCAAGGCAAGTGGATAACTGGCCTTCATGCCTATAAAACTAGAAAACCTTCAAATCATAGAAATCTTTCACCTTTTGCTGAAAATTTACTAAGGGACCAGAAAGTCATACTTCATCTTTATGAAGCGTTGGTTAGACCACATCTGGGCTACTGCAAACAGTTCTGAGCACCACATCTTGGGCTGGATTTAATGTTCCTCTACCAGTGGGCTTGAATACAAGTGTCGCATTAAATCCAATGGTGCTGCCTACTACCCACCTAGGCCTGACCCCACCATGACGATATGAGGAGCTAGACAGGAGAGATGGGGAGCAGCAGGCAGCCTGTGCCTAGTGGACAATTAAGGCCCTTGTGTAGGTAATTAATGTCTTCCTAATAGGTTCAGTTACCTTGACCCACCCTCCTGCATGATATCTTGAAAAGCCTCTGCTTCTGCTCAGCTCTCTCTTCATCCAAATCCTTCTGCAAAGTCAGCTTTTTTTCAGTCATTCTTTCAGTCACCAATCCTCATCTCTCTGGCCATGGCTCGTTGCATGTTTCCTTATTGTGTTTCTATTTATCTTCCTCCCTCTCCCTGTTTCTTCAGAACTGAAACTATGAATAGTATTGCAATAAATGATTGCCGTATGAAGAGATTATACAACAGAGAAATGGGCTATTCAGCCCAACTGGGCTGCACCGGTATTTGTAATCCACTTTTGTCTCCTCCCAGTCAGTCTGTCTTACCTCAGTCTTGCAGCATATCTATCTATTCTATGAAACACATCCAGTTTCCTTTTTTGAAAGCAAATAAGATACTTGCCTCACAGGTTTCTGGGGTTGAGTTTTACATTCCAACTGCTCTCGGAGTAAAGAAATTTCCTCTTAATTTTCTACTAAATGCAGAAGGTCAGACCACAGTGCAGGAATGTCAACTTAATTTTAGTTTGATTTGGTGTGCACAGACTGATGGTGTGGAAGTTTGGGTTGTCTAATGAGATGTTTGATTGTTAACTGGCTGACAGATTTTGCTATAAGCTTTACCGAAGCAATGTCTGGAGCCTATGAGCAGTCATTTCAACCTTCCAAAACATGTGTCAGTGAAACTATTGATCACCATGTTTCCAGTCAGTTAGGAACACTGAAAAGGTCAATCTCTGAAACAAAGAAGGATATTTTTGGCAAAAGAAATTCATTAATAGGAATTCACCGTGCGTTACAGGTTCTATAGGTTTATTGAAAATAGTTCCACAGGTTCTACAGTCCTGGCCTCTTCCACAATGAGCCCAATGTTTCTTATGTCAAAAAGTTAAATTACATCGATCAATATGTAGTTCTGTGATAGTTTCAGCTTGGATTAGGGGGTGCAGCACTGGGGGTATGTTCCTTGCACATCTGGTGTTTTCTATTAAACAGATGAATCAACACTTGAAGGATGATGAAAGATGTAGTCAGATAAATAGAAACAAAGTAATCTTTGGTATTATGTTGTTGAAAAGAGACATACTTTGTCAAAGCTTTGTATCTTGCACTCATCAGTGCAATTCGCAAGAATACTAATGGATACACTGTGTGAAAAGAGAGTGTTGATTGGTTGAGGTGTTGCCATGGCGAATGCACAAGTTAGGTGATGACTGACAGTTAAGTGCCAAGCTTTGGTGAAACATTAAAAACAGGATGGTGAGCTCTGATTTGTCAAGGCTTTGTCGAGAGGAATACACCGATGTTTGGGTGTCAGCTGTTTCGTTGAGTTGAAATGAGATCAAACAATGTATCAAACAAATCTTGGTGTTTAAGTGTCGGTATCTTCTATGTAACTCTACAATGCTGTAAGGTGCTGTATGAACACAGGTTGTTGTGGTGACCATTCCAAACTGCACTCACTACTTCTTCCTTGTCTGCAAGTATAGTGTGTGATTGTCTTTAACTGACATCCACGTGCAAACGTTTCAGCGATACCAATGAACAGGAATAGAGCCTGGATTACCTTATTGTTCTGCGTCCCAAGGCACCCGAATCCAGTGCTGACACTTGTGCCACTGACAGTGGCACCCCTGAGATAACTGGGTCAGCAGTGACCAGGCACCAACCAGTGGACACACATTGCTCTCTGGTGCACAGCTCAGCAACTGGCACTTCACTGCCAGATTTCATTCACAGATTCTGGAGTTTATTTCAGGAGAGTGAGTTAATTTCTTGAGGGAAGAGAACTTAGCTGCCAGGATTATCCAGCCTGCTTTCGACGTGACTCCATGCCCACACTATGTAGCTGACATTTTGTTCTCTGAGTGGAACTGGGCGTGAGTACTCAATTTGACATTAGCCACCTTGCCCTTGTCCCTGGTGCAAATATTATTTTGAAAAAAAATACGTGCACCTCCAGAAATTCAAAGGTGTGATATGAAAGACAGAAATTAATGCCGGGCTGTCACTCGACATGAGGCCTTCACTTTCAGTGTGACTGTTGTGGTGAGAAATAGAGACAGTAGCGTTCCTAATAACCAAGTGTTGGTGAGGGGCTATTGTGTATTTAAAGCAATGGAGGCATTTTCTTATGATAGTTGTTCGAAATTCTTTTGTACTGCACTGAGGATGATGAATGGTCTAATTTAACAGCAAACTGATCTACCCTGCAAGCTCCTGAACTAGGGGTAGATGCCCAGTCACCCAGACTAGTGTCTTGTGAATTTTTACTGTTCTGTACTGCCTTGTCTCATTGTTCAATGACTGTTTCCACTCAATTTCCCGCGAAGTGGGAAGGAATTGTCATTTTCAGAGTTTCCGGCTCGATCTCCTGTCCGTGCGGCTGCATGACCTCGAACCGTTGCCAGTCAGTTTTTAAGACTGTTGTGTGAAGGTGGACAACATTTCAAGCAGTGTCAAGAGCTAATGATCGCAGCTCCACTGGGGAAAGTGGATGTGACAGATACTGAGACAGAAGGCACTATTTATTTGTCAATTATAAGCTTCCCCTTGTCTGAAAACAGTGCAGAGCGGAACTCAGACCAGAAGCTCTCACTGGTGTGTCAAACACTGTCCTTGACAATATAAATACCCATATTACATTCTGCAAGGCCTCCCCAAAGACCTTATCAGGAAACAGTGAAAGCTAAACAAAAAAAAACACAGACGGGATTGAGGGTGAGGGAGCCAGTTCAACATTCACCTGAATGGCCCTCCCGATGTTTCAAATCCATGCAGCAGAGGGACGGCTCAGTTTGAATTTATGCCGAGTTGGCAGATTTCGGGTGGTGATTGTTATCCACATGGAGAACGCTGCATGGCCAACTAAACTCACTGCAGAATTTGGAAGCTACGATTTTAGCTGCAACGTGGCTGTTTCGTTGCAGTGTCATGTGCTGTTAGAAAAGCACAATGTATTGGTAAAGGTACTCACCTTGTTACTGCAGTAGTGCACCAGAGACATGTGGAGACCACACAGAATTGTGGGCTCTTGATGCCTGCTCTGTCATTTAAAATGATCATGGACGATCTTTCTCTACCAGATCTCTCTTCTCACCAGATCCCCACATCTCTTTGAGAAGTCTTGGTTTTCAATCACCTCAGTGACCTGAGTATCTAGAGTCCTCTAGGCTAGAGAATTCGAAAGACACATAACCTTCTGAAGAAATTATTCTTCACCTCAATCCTCAGTGGCTAACTCCTTCATTCTGAGGTTTTGACCCTTGGTTCTGGACTGCCCCAAACTAGAAGACCATCCTCTCAGTTCTGTGTTGTTTACGAATTTTGTACATTTCAATGCAATCACCTCCGATTTCTAAACTCTGGAGAATGGACCTCAAGGTAACCCTGTCAGTTTAGCATTCTTCATTGCACAGCCTCAAAGGCAAGTTTATCTTTCTGTGAGTAAGGAGCTCAAAACAGAACACAGTGTTCCAGAAGTGTTATTGATACAGCTTTATATAATTGCAGAAAATTGTCTTTACTGTTTTATGCTCAAATCCCCAATAAAGCAATAAATACTAGTGTATTGTATGTCTTCTGAATTGCTGCTTGACTCTCCACATTAACGTCATTATTTTGAACAAAAACAAACATGTTCCTCTGATTGCTTATTAACTTCCCATTCTTTGGAAAATATTCTGCTCCTCTATTCTTCCCAAGTGGATAATTTCACATTTCTTCAAATTATAATCTATTTCCCATCCTCTTGCTGAATCATTAAACGAGTCCATATCTCTTTGTAACCTCTTCACAGCTTTCTGCCTAGATTCTCAGCAAACATTACACGCATCAAATTCATGCTCGCTGCATTGCTGTTTGATTTCACGATGGGCTTCAGGAAGTGGCGAGCCTGGAGATTAGAAGGGCTAGGGTGGCAGTCTACGCATGGCCCGCCACGTGCTCACCTCTGCTTGAATTAAATTCCACCCGAGAAAGCCACAGCCAACCTTCCAGCCCCACTACCTTTTGTGACTCTGATGTGGTCAATGTGGCACGGTGGCACAGTGGTTAGCACTGCTGCCTCACAGCGCCAGAGACCAGGGTTCAGTTCCCACCATAGGCACTGACTGTGCACTTTCTCCCCGTGTCAGCATGGGTTTCCTCCCGGTGCTCCGGTTTCCTCCCACAGTCCAAAGATGTGCAGGTCAGGTGAATTGGCTATGCTAAACTGCCCATAGTGTTAGGTAAAGGGCTAAGTGTAGGGGAATGGGTCTGGGTGGGTTGCGCTTCGGCGGGTTGGTGTGGACTTGTTGGGCCGAAAGGCCTGTTTCCACTACTGTAAGTAATCTAATCTAATCTAATGCCTGATTGAGAGTACTGGGCAGTGTGGTGGTGGAGGGTGCGGTTTCGGGGAGGTTGGGGGTGATGTCTGGGAAAGGAGCACTGCCTGCTGGGGGCCAGAAGCCTTGCCTTCACTCCCAGTTCTTCCAACCTGAGAAACAGCTATCTTCGCTCCCCCCCCACTCTCTCCCACCCCAAAAGGGGTTACTAACAAAGCTCATGGGGCAGGAATTATGCCCCAGGGATCCTGACTCCAGGGGAAGACCTCCCTACTGCCTGATTAGTGTGTGGGTCAGCAGTGATGGGGTCGGGGGGGGGGGGAGGTTAGCTTTATGTAAAAGAGGAATAGTAGATGGCGTTTAATTTCAATAAATACATGCTGTTGCATTTTGGTAAGGCAAACGGGAGCAGGACTTATACAGTTAATGGTAGGCCCTGGGGACTGATGAGACCCCTATGCCTCATCAAGCCCTGTATTACTGTCAGATCTGAGCCATATGTTGAAGGAATCTGTTTTGCATTGCGTTAAATATAGAAACTTGAAGTGATCTGATGGAGGATGTTTGAAAAATAAGGATGGCGTAAGAGAAACAACTTCATTTGGTAACAGATTAAAGTGGCAGGGAGCATAGTATGAATTTCTATTGAATATGAATTAGAACCAGCCCATTAATAAAGTAAACTCAAGATCCTTTTATCACCTAAAGTAACGTAATTCTGGAACACTGTTTCCCAAAGGGCCCATAAATGTCAATTCAACCTTTTGAGAGAGAGGGAGGGATTTATTTTCAATAAAGATTTCAGGAATTGTGAAGCTAGCACCAGGAAATAGATTAGGATTCTTAAATCAGTCACAATCTCGGAGAATGCTGGCCCAGACTCAAAGGGCTGAATGGCCTCTGTTATTGTAACACTGCATTGCTGGCATGGCTTTCAAAGTAAACTTTAAACTTGTCTTTAACAAACCCCATGGAGATTCTTGAGGAAGCAGCAGACACAATGGGTGGGATTTAATAGCCAAAGCAGTGGCTTCACCTACTGCGATGAGAGCTGGCGGGCATTCCTGGGATTAAGGTCCACTGAAGCTCTTGGCTACCTGCTGGTATTCACCCCAAGGCCTTCAGACTCTCATATCCAAGTCCCAGTGGCGCCACCAGGGGTAGTGGAGTCCTGAGTCAGGGGCACCCTTTTAAGGCCTCACCACGCAGTTAAGTTGTCTAGGCCAGTCCAGTTGGCCTTGTGTACAATTTACATGAACAAGAGAACCCATGGGTGTCACAGTGGCTCAGCGGTTAGCACTGCTGCCTCACAGCGCCAATGACCCAGGTTTGATTCCAGCCTTGGCTGACTGTCTGTGTGGAGTTTGCACATTCTCCCTGTGTCTGCGTGGGTTTCCTCCCACAATCAAAAGATGTGCAGATTGGGTGAATTAGCCATGCTAAATTGCCAATAGTGTTCAGGGATGTGTAGATTAGGTGTGCTAGTCAGGGGAAATGTGGAGTAAATAGGGTTGGGGGAATGGGTCTGGGTGGTGTGGCCTTATTGGGTCAAATAGCCTGTTTCTATTTTGTAGGGATTCTATGATCTATTCTAAGAGATGCTTGCTCTTCACCACCACCGCCTCCCCTCCAAAACTCCCAGCCTAAAGACTGGCTGTCAAAGCTAGTGTTTCATGGATACCACCTCATTGGTCATTTAAAGCTCTCTGGGCAGGAACATTGACCTCAGCCTTCCCCATCCTTTGGATAGAGTCAAAAGGTGTGGGGCTGGAAAAGCACAGCTAGTCAGACAACATCCGAGGAGCAGGAGAGTTGATGTTTCGAGCATAAGCTCTTCATCCTTGGGTTACTCAAGAGTCAGGAAAGCGACAGGCCTGTCATCCTGCATCTTTCTTCCAGATTGTACACGAACTCACTCTTCCCTGCCCTCTACAGCCCTTCCTGAGGTGGAAGAAGAACTGTTATTCCACCTGGGATGTGGAGAAAATAGCCTGAACATAAATATTGTGAAATGAGCAGAATAGAAACTGGATGACCGTTGATTGATGTGGAACACACAGCATAAAGGTTAAAGGTGGTTTTAGATGTGGTTGGTAACAATTAACAGCATCCTCTTACAGGGTTCAGTTTGGAAGTTACTTTAACAGGAGCAATGGGGGTTAAAGGTTAAAGGACTATCTGAGGTGTGCGTGGATTACTTAAATCTGAGAGAGGGTTATGTCAACATTTGCTGGTGTTCTCACAATGCCAGTTACCTCTTGAGAAGGCCAAAGGAATTTGCAGGAAAGTATAGTTGAGAGAGTGGCAAAAGAGAGGTGGATAGGATGCCAATAAGTGAGAAGCGATGCTGGGCTCTGGATGGATGTGGGCTCTGCACTGCATGGGAGAAGAAGGATTTCAGGATTGGGGTTAGGATGTTAAAGGCAGCAATTGTTAATGAAGCTAATAAGGTTTGGGATTGAATCATGAAGGATGTTCCAGATAAAAGTCAAAATGAACCTTTATAAAACAACCTCATTTAAAGTATATGTGCAATGTTGGACTCCACAGAAATCTTGAGGGGAAAATAGCATAAAAAACCCCTATAGAGTCATAGGGATGTACAGCACAGAAACAGACCCTTCACCCCAACCCGTCCATGCCAACCATTTATCCCAACCCAATCTAGTCCCACCTGCCAGCACCCGGCCCATATCCCTCCAAACCACCTTCCTATTCACATACCCATCCAGATGCCTTTTAAATGTTGCAATTGTACCAGCTTCCACCACTTCTTCTGGCAGCTCCTTCCATACACGTACCACCCTCTGCGTGAAAAATGTTGATGGAACGATCTGTTGCTGAGGTCAGGATTAGGTCTATCCCCTCAGGCTCTGCAGGTTAAATATCCTGCTGTTGCACTGCTTCAAACCCACAGCACAAATTGTCAGGGTTGAGGTGCCAGAGGATTTTCTGAATCTAGAAGCTACAGCCTTACCCCAGCACACACAGCCCAGCAGCCTATCATCAGCACTGACAGGTCAGCACATCAGAGCTGTACCAAGCATGAGTCATGAGGGGAGCGAATGTCTTGCAGAACGTTTTGTCCAAAGAACTCAGGGCAAGAATTGTAAGAAGAAACAGGAGGAAGCCATTCAACTCTTTGTAGCCATTCCACCATTCAGTTAGCTTGTGGCTGATCTGTATGATTCGCTCCATTTTCTTTCCATAGTTCCATATCTCGCCTAACCAAAGTCTCATCAAACTCGGTTTTAACGTTTCCAATTAACACACAGCTTTATGGTGGAGAGAGAGAGAGAGAGAGAGAGTGTGTGTGTGTGTGTGTGTGTACCAGTGCTTCCTAAACAGCCTAGTTTTAATGTTGAGTCCCTTTGATCCGAACCCTCCCACTGAAGAAGATGGTCATTTCGGTGCAACATTTCGAAATCCTTTAATCACTTGAAGATTTAATTGTGGCCGTCGCATCTGTAAAGATCATGTTTTATACATATTGAGTCTGACGTTTCTCATGAAAATCAAAACTGGACTTTGGGGCAGGTTTTGGCAGAACGAAGTGAGTTGGGTTTAATTATGGTGCAAAACAGCTACAGAGAAGGAAAGCCAGTGGAAGCAAAAATGTTGATGCTACAAGTGGAAACCGGGAGCTGGAACACGGTGGGATTTCCCCTGGGGCAGGTTCCAATCTGACTCTTAATTTCTCACTGATCAGTTGAAGATTGCACAATGTTCTTTTAAATGTAACCGACGTTTGCACAAGCTTGAGAGGATTGTTCCACTGTTTGTTCTGTCTCCTGCCGAGGGGTCTGGGCTGCTTCTTATTCATAGAATATTGCAGGGGTCACAGCTGGCACTGAGCCTCTGGAAGGCGAGTCAGCAAGATTTGTTTGTTGGTGGGCCACAGCATCCCCCCTCTGAGGCTGAAGTAGTCATGTCAGGAAATCTGTGAACAAGCTACAAAATGACCGATTTCAGTCTAAATTGGCTCGTTTGGCTACAGCACATTCTAAGAATCTGATGAGGGTTTCCAGTGTGGAGAAATGAAAAAAGAAGCAATTTGTATTTTTGTAACACCTTACTTAACTTCAAGATATCTCAAACTGCTTTACAAACAGCAAATTAAATATCTTTGAAATGTCATTGTAGTTGTAATGTGGGTAATTCAGCAGCCAATTTGTACACAGCAAGTTCTCACAAAGACAGTGTAATCATGAATAGATCACTTTCTTCAGTGATGCCGTTGAGGGATAAATATTGCTTACAAAACTGGATAATTCCTTCATTCTGCAGTTATCATTTTGATATACTGATAGTCATCTATTTACCGAGGCATGATGCAAGAGTCTTCCACAACTGTTTACTCATGTTTCATAGTTCAATATAAACTCTTGCATCTTCTCTCTCCCCTTTCTGACCAACTCTCTTTATTGGGGCAAGTCAGCCCTTTGTTTTATGTAGACTCACCACCGAGTCTTTCATTTAACCAATAAGACAAATTAATTACAAACACTGTCCGTCAGATGTAGAGCAACAGTAAAAAATAGTGATGGAAGGATAGTAAAAAAGGAAGAGATCAAATCAAAATTGTTGGGGGAGATAATGTACTCCAACCTCCATTGTGCCCACCCCTTTCTCAATGCATTGTGCATGATTTCATTAATTGGAAACATAGGTGATTTATTGGTAATGAATGTTAGATGAAAAGTACCATGAATGATATGATGGTAGGAGATAAGCCCATGATTGCATTTCCTGGATATAACAAAAGAGGGCTAGTTTTCTCTTGAGAGAGAACTGGTTTAATAGATTATAAATTTTATGTTTTTTTTTGGTGATTAGCCACTGAACACATTCTCACAAGGCTGCCAATATTCATTTAACCAAACTTATTACATAAAACAAAGCTATAAATATATATAAGACAACTTGAAGACAACAACTTAAACAACAACCAACTTAACACTTTTTCCCAGCAATATGCTTTGCAGTCACTCAATCCCAGTGAAGTATATTAACTTTAAGATTCTCTACTCAACTGGATCTTTCCTCCGGTCCAACCTGTCCATGCCGACCAGATATCCCAACCCAATCTAGTCCCACCTTCCAGCACCTGGCCCATATCCCTTCAAACCCTTTCTATTCATATACCCAACCAAATGCCTCTTAAATGTTGCAATTGTACCAGCCTCCACCACTTCCTCTGGCAGCTCATTCCATACATGTACCACCCTCTGCGTGAAAAAGTTGCCCCTTAGGTCTCTTTTATATCTTTCCCCTCTCACCTTGAACCTATGTCCTCTAGTTCTGGACTCCCCCAACCCAGGGAAAAGACTTTGCCTATTTACCTATCCATACCCCTCATGATTTTGTAAACCTCCATAACGTCACCCCTCAATCTCCGATGCTCCAGGGAAAATAACCCAGTCTGTTCAGCCTCTCCCTATAGCTCAAATCCTCCAACCCTGGCAACATCCTTGTAAATCTTTTCTGAACCCTTTCAAGTTTCACAACATCTTTCCGATGGGAAGGAGACCAGAATTGCACGCAATATTCCAACAGTGGCCTAACCAATGTCCTGTACAGCCGCAACATGACCTCCCAACTCCTGTACTCAATACTATGACCGATAAAGGAAAGCATACTAAATGCCTTCTTCACTATCCTATCTACCTGTGACTCCACTTTTAAGGAGCTATGAACCTGCACTCCAAGGTCTCTTTGTTCAGCAACACTCCCTAGGACCTTGCTATCAGTTCTGACAGTCAGGAGGCTTCTACAAATCTCTGACTGGAGATTCTACAAACCTCGTGCACTGGTCTTCTGCTGTGATAAACCTGTCTTTCTGAAATGAAATCTTCTTGACCCTACTAGTGGTCCCTGGCACTTTGTTTTTCTGAAGATCATAAAGCTCAGCATTATAAGCTCTGTATTAATTGATAGGTTATCATGCTGGGCACTTAAGCCATATGCTTTCTTGGAAATTGTGTATTTTGTTCAGTGTTCCAAATAACTTTCTGATTTTTTTTTTAAGAAAAAGCTATCTTCACAAAACTGAAACCATAAATCGTTTCAACCTCTACTTGACAATCCAAATTTCTAGGTGATAATATATTACAAGCCTTTATCATAATATTCAGCAACTTCACCCTGAGTAAAGGAGCAATTCCCTTTACTCCTTAACAGTCCCACCTCTACAAACGTGAGTATAATAATAAGCCAAATTGCAGCTCCAAATCAAGCTTGAGAGGTTTCATTCAGCATGAATGCCTTGGAGGACCAGTCATGATTTGTAGTCACCAGTGTTGGACTGGGGTGTACAAAGTTAAAAAGTCACACAACACCAGGTTATAGTAAAACAGGTTTATTTGGAAGCACTAGCTTTCAGAGCGCTGCTCCTTCATCAGGTGATGAAGGAGCAGTGCTTTGAAAGCTAGTGCTTCCAAATAAACCTGTTGGACTATAATTTGGTGGTGTGTGACTTTTAACTCTGGAGAACCAGAACAGTGTACCAGACATTTCCACTGAGTTGAATCCTCTAATTTTATTGAAGATGGTCTGTAGAGACTGTCTACATTTGTTCTGAATGCCGTGGCTTTTTTTTCTTAATGTCATCCAAGTGCGTTAATATGTGAATCAACTCTGCTTGTTTGGATGAAGGGCATTTGTGATCTCTTTCTTCATATTAACTTGACCATCTTAAGAGCTTTGTTTCTGAGCTTTCAAAGTTTGACAAGAGCTGATGAGCCCTCCTCCTTACACTGAAGGAGAGTTACGAGTTGTGTGGCTGACTGTTGTCACCTTCCTTCGTGATTGAGAAGGCAAACAATTCACCGCTGTCAGTCTCGGGATATTCCAACAAAAGCAATTTGCGTTTACGTGGCAGCTATAGCATCCTGAGGTATTAATCGAGAGCAGCATCAATAAATGGGGATTTGTTTGAGGACATAGATGGGCTGGTCAGATGGTCTGGTCAGTGGCAAATGGAATTCAATCCAGGTAAATGTGAGTGATGCACCTGGACAGGATAAACAAGGCAAGAGAATACATGAGAAGCACCGAGGATCAGAGGGACCTCATTCAACAGTTCCTTAAGATATTTGGATGGATAGACAAACTGGTTAAGAAAGCATATTTACCTTTATTAACCAAGGCACAGAAGTTAAGTGCAGGTTGGTTATGCTGGAAATGTACAAAACGTAGATTAGAGGACTCTGTATAGTTCTGGAAAGGAGGGGTGTGGTAACACTGGACGGAGCGCAGAGGAGATTTGACTGGGTTGGATAGTTTCAGTTATGAAGATGAGTTGGACAGATTGGGGTTGTTTTCCTGAGAGCAGAGGGGATTGAGAGAGGATAAGATTGATTTGTATAAAATTGAGGGACACGGATAGGGTAGACAGGAAGAAATGTTTTCCTTTGGTGGTGACCAGGGAACATAGGTTTTAGGTAAAGGACAGGAGGATCCCAAGAGAGGTGAGCAAAGATGTTTTCATCCAGAGGGTGATAGGAATCTGGAACTCTGCTTGTAAGCGTAGTAGAAGCAGAAACTAGCACAATACTTAAGACATATTTAGATGTACACTTGTAATGCCGAGCCTCACAAGGCTATAGCCATATGTTGGAACATGGGATTACAATAGTTAGGTGGTTGCTTTTGATGAGTGTGGTTGCGATGGGCTGAAGGGTCTTTTTCTGTGGTGTAGAGCTCTTTGTCTCTGACACTGAGCCACAGAAAGAGGTAACGGGGCAAATGATCAAAACCTTTATCAAAAAGCAAGGTTTTCAGGAGAAGTGGGTCGAGAAATGGGGAGATTTAGGAAGAGTTTCACAGCTTAGGGCTGAGGTGATTGAAGTCACAACCACTGAGGTGGAGCAGTTAAGATCAGAGGTACTCAAGTTGATTGAATTAGAGGAATGCAGAGATCTCAAGGGGTTATGGGATGGGGGAGATAACAAAGATACGGAAGGGGCAAGGCCATGGAGGGGTTTGAAAGCAAGACTACGACTTTAAAAATTAAAGTGTGGTTGTTGCACCAGTAGCCATTGTAGGTCAGCGAGCAGAGGGATGTTAGGTAAACAGGACGAGGTGTGATTTAAGATATGGGCAGTAGAATTTTGGCTGAACTTAAGTTTAGCATACAGGTTGGCAGCCCTGCAGTGCGAGAGTACTGGAATTGTCAAGATTCAAGGGACCAAACGCATGGAGGAGGATGTCAGCAACATATGGGCTCAGGCAAAGTTGGGTGAAGTTGCAGTGGTGGAAGTGAGCCATCTTTGTGAATATGTGTTCAATGCTCCTTTCAGGGAAGCATTCCTTGAAGGTTGCAAACTATTTACCCTGGCTCCAGACTGGTGCTAGGGAGAACCATTGAACTGATGGTCAGAGAGTGGATTTTGAAATGGGAATCAATGATGATGTTTTTAGTCTGTCCAATCAGGGGTCAAAAATTTTGTTTTAGATTCTTCTTGAGATTTCTTTTTGATTTTCAGCGGCAACTTTTTAATTTCTGTCCAACTCCTTGGTTAGGCGTGATGCCATCACGCAT
Organism: Chiloscyllium punctatum; assembly: GCF_047496795.1. NCBI lineage: Eukaryota > Metazoa > Chordata > Chondrichthyes > Orectolobiformes > Hemiscylliidae > Chiloscyllium > Chiloscyllium punctatum. The sequence continues at coordinate 20,652,527 of NC_092748.1, forward strand.
TACCATTACCTTGTGTAGTTTTGTGGATGCACGGGATACTTGGACTCTCGGAAGTAGAATTAGAAGAATTCATTAATGTCATCAATTTTCAATTGTACATTAAACCTAAGGCCATAACACACAAAAAAGTTTAACTCTCCTAACACTACAGTATTTAAATCCGCACAACGGTGTTACATTAGCAATGAAAGATCTTTTTCAATAATTGGCACACACTGCATTAAACAAGCACATGAATTTGCAAGGAATTCCTTACCTTTGATTTCAAATTTCCCTGGTTCCCAGTTAGCTGGGTTCCTTGTTTGACAGGCTCCCCTTTATAGCCACTTGCCACTTGGGCCTCCCCTTTATAGCCACCCAGATCTCATCTCACTCAGCAAACTGGGTGCTCCCCCTGTGGCCTCTCCTCGTGGAAGCTGGGTTGTTAAGTATATTCAAGACTGAAGTAGGCATATTTGTAATCAGTAAGGGAATCAAGGTTTGTGGGGAAAAGGCAGAAAACTAGACCTGGAGGTGGTCTGATCAGCCATGACCTCATTGAGTGGCAGAGCAGATTTGATGGTCTCAGTAGCGTACCTCAGCTCTGAAGTCTTATGGTCTAGTTTGTTGATGGGAAATTGGCAAGCAGCTGGCTGGCTGTCTATTGGCCATACCATATCGAATCAGGTCTGTAGTCTTCTGGGTTATCCTTTTATCCTGTTCTTACACAACAGTGTCACATTTGTAATCCTCCAGTTTCCCGGGGCCACCTCTGTGTTCAGAGAAACCTGGAAACTTTTGTCAGTGACACTGCAATTTGCTCCCTTAATTCTCTTTGAGCAATCTGGGCTTGGTGACTTCTGGAGAAATGCTAATGTTTTCCCCTTGTTTGGGAAGGGTAGCAGGGATAATCCAGGTAACTATAGACCTGTGAGCCTCATGTCAGTGGTAGGGAAGCTGCTTGAGAAGATACTGAGGGATAGGATCTATTTGCATTTGGAAGAAAATGGGATAATCAGTGATAGGCAGCATGGTTTTGTGCAGGAAAGGTCCTGCCTTACCAACTTAATAGAATTATTTGAGGAAGTGACAAAGTTGATTGATGAGGGAACAGCTGTAGATGTCATATACGTGGACTTCAATAAGGCATTTGATAAGGTTCCCCATGATAGGCTGATGGAGAAAGTGAAGTCATATGGGGTCTAGGATGTACGAGGTAGATGGATAGAGAACTGGCCGGGCAGCAGGAGACAGAGAGTAGTCGTGGAAGGGAGTTTCTCAAAATGGAGAACTGTGACCAGTGGTGTTTCATAGAGATCCATGCTTGGACCACTGTTGTTTGTGATATATGTCAATGATCTGGAGGAAGGTATAGGTGGTCTGATTAGCAAGTTTGCAGATGACACTAAGGTTGGTGGCATTGCAAATAGTGAAGGGGATTGTCATAGAATACAACAGAATATAGATAGATTGGAGAGTTGGGCAGAGAAATGACAGATGGAGTTCAATCTGGGCAAATACGAGATAATGTATTTTGGAAGGTCCAATTCAAGAGCGAATTATATGGTAAATGGAAAAGCCCTGGGGAAAATTGACATACAGTGTCAAGGTCCATTGTTTCCTGAAGGTGGCAACACAGTTTGATAGACTGGTCAAGAAGGCAAACGCATGCTTTCCTTCGTCGGACAGGGTACTGAGTACAGGTCATGTTGCAGTTGTGTAGGACTGGCCATGCTTGCAATACTGCATACAGGTCTGGGTACCACATTATCAAAAGGATGTGGGTGCTTTGGAGAGGGGGCAGAGGAGGTTCACCAGGATGTTGCCTGGTACCCAGGTGCAGGTACTTAATATTTGGTACAAAGTTGAAAGAATAATAAGTAAAAGTCCAGCATAAAAATAAAAAAGGGAAAAAAGGTACTTGAGTTATGGTCCTTTCCATTCAAGTCCATGCCAGCATCTAGCCTTCAGACCACACTAGGCCACATCTCCAGACCAGGCCGGGATTCAAAACTCGAGGCCTGGCCTCCAGTCCGCAAAGGACCCGACCCCCTCCTGGCACCGACTACTGGTCTGGGATTCACCTCCTGCACTGACCTGGTCTGGGACTCGCCTTCTCCATTCCCCTCTGAGGAAGGTTAAAGTTCGACATTTGAAACAAAAACAGAAAAGAAAATGAACGGGCAGAGCAGAGGAGTTCCGGCCTCTGTGACCGTCTTGGAGCTTCCTCTAACATGAAGCACTTGGCCTACCTCATTTCCTCGGGTCCAGCACAGCCTCTCCCTAGTAGGACTGAAAATGAACTGTTCCAGAAAGTCCTTCTGCACACATTGCAGGGATTTCTCCCCTACCTTGCCCCACACTCTGCCTTTATCCCATTGTAGCCAAGGTACAAATACCCTACTTGTCCTGCAGATTCTCATAATCTGCCTAAAAATGTTGTCGTCTTCTTCCTCCCCTGCATTTGGAGGTCTATAATAATTACCCAACAAGGCCATTGCTCCCTTCTTGTTTCCCGCTTCATCCATATAGATTCTAATTCAGGAACAGAATTTCATTCAAGGGGAATGCTACTTTCTTTGACCAAGACTGCTATACCTCCTCCCCTTTTACCTACTCTCTTTCTCCTAAAAGTCTTATAACCTGGGGTGTTAAATATCCAGTTCTGTTTTGGCTTGAACCACATTTCTGTCAATGTCATAACACCCCCAGAGGAATTTCTGTTTTCAGATCCCCAATTTTGTTCACTTTATGCATGCAATATCGACATCGACTTCACTAGTTTCCAAATTTCCCCAATCCCACCTCATCCCAGATCCAACCCTCCAACTCAGCACCGCCCTCTTGACTTGTTCTACCTGCTCATCTTCCTTCCCACCTATCTGCTCCATCCTCCCCACTGACCTATCACAATTCCCTCCCATCTATTGCCTTCCCAGCTACCTTACCCCCAGTCCCAAATCCACCCCCACCCTGTTTATCAGTCAGTTCCCCCCTCCCCCAATTGTGACGAAGGGCTTATGCCCGAAATGTCGACTCTCCTGCTCCTCAGATGCTGCCTGACCTGCTTTCCAGCGCCACCCTCTTCGACTCTGACTCTCCAGCATCTGCAGTCCTCACTTTCTGTTTATCTCTTTCTTGCCCACTGCAAGACGATTATTTCTTTGTTTACTCTCAACACTCAAGCCTTCTCTCACTTCCTTTTCCCCATTCACCATCTTCGCTCTTTTGCCCTCCCTGATACTTCCAAAACTAGGTCCATTTGTCAACCCAACCCCGGCCTTACAAGTTTACAATTATATCCCTGTACTGACCTCCCTCCACTGCAGTATGACCTTGTGTTTTTGTGCGGTATGTAATTTGAAAGTAACACTTCTTTGTAAACGTTTCATTATAACATGCTGGAAGTTGAATTGCCTGCAGGCAATAGATGTGCAGGTTAGGTGGATTGGCTGTGCTAAATTGTCCGTAGAATCATGGTATCTATATGGATTAGCCTGGTAAATGCAGGGTTATAGGAATAAGGTAGGGGCCTGTTTAGGTAGGATGTTCTTCGGAGGGTCGGTGCAGACACATTGGGCCAAATGGCTCTGTCTGCACTGTAGGGATTCTATGATTGGCTCTGTTACTTATGCAGCGACTGTTTTTCTCAGCGTAAATACTCCTTGATCCTCAAACGTCAGCAGGTGCATACCTTATCTTTTTGCTACTAATTGTATGCTTCTAATCTTTAGTCAGTAGCTTGGGAATTTACCCAAGAAATTGGTATTAATCCCACTCGATCTTTAAACTGGCTGTGAGCAGAATGTACATATTTGTATATGTATGAAGCCATATTCCTACAATATGACAGACAGTGTTAATTTTGCAAGCCCCTAATGATGAGAAAAACTGCAGCATTGTTAGTTAAAGGACTGAAACCTTAATATAATGGCCCCCTATCAGGAACACCAGTTTACTTGCCCACATGTAATTTTGCAGTAATAAGATTTCACTTCATAATTTATGCCTTTTATATGAAACCCACTTTCATCTGAAATGCAGGGACCGAATTGAATCTTTTGAAGGAATCTCAAATCCTTTTGCAGTTTGTTTATTCAATATGCTATATTCTAATGAGCGTTGAACCACGCTTACTGAAATGCAGAATCCTTCATGGTCATCTGCAGTTTTCAAGCCTTCTGGGTAAAGTGAGGTTAGTTAGTGAGGTGTACTATCAGGCTAATGACACTTCCAATCATGTTTCCAGACCCTCTCCACTTCTGAAATGGCTCTTGTCAAAGTCACAAATTACAGGCTTTACGACTGTGACTGCGATAAACTCTCTCTCCTTGTCTTTCTTGACATGCCTACAGTTCTCAACACAGTTCACGACACCATCTATGTCCAATGTCTCCTGCATTGTCCAAATGAGCGGAACTGCCCTTGTCTGTTTCCACTTAATTCAGATTGTAGTCCGAAAAGGTTTGCTTTTTTTTAGTTCTCGCACCAGCAGCTCCAGAGTCCTCCAAGTTACATCTTGACCCCTTTCCATTTCACATCCAAATTCTGCCCCTTGACCAAACTTCCCAAAAATGCAAGATTACATGCCATATTTTTATTTATACATTCATTTATGGGTCTTAGTGCTGCTCCTCTTTAAGCAGTTTCCCTGACTTGGTGTGGTCTCCTCTACCATTGGCCCTCCAAGTGGAACTCTAATAATTAACTCTTAATGAGCAAAATGCAAAATGGAAATAGATTACTTGTTAGGTAGTAGAATGGAAAAGAGGTCAGTGTACAGAGTGGACTGCAGCGTTGTTAAATCCAGAAAGCTACAGCTAAATTGATTACTACAGGCATCTGACAGATTTGTTGGAGATGTGCACGATTTTAATGGGTTTAGAGCTGATCTTGTGGTGCAGAGATACTGTCACGACCTTTGAGTCTGGAGGACCAGGTTCAAGCCCCATCTGCTCCAGAGATTTGTCATATCATCTCTGATCAGTTGATTTAAAATAGATGGCATGTTTAAATGAGGTGAACAATGAAATGTTGATGATAGCAGTATTGGGGCAAATACATTTAAGGTTTTGGGCAAGAGATGCAGGGGGGAATGTTAGTAAGACCAGAAAGTGGTGATAACATGGAAGTCGATGCTTGCAAGGGTGGCACAAGAGGTGGTCAATGAATTGCAAATGGGACTTGAGAAAACAAACTTGTAGAGCTACTGGGTATACAGTGGGTTTATAGAAGTCACATGCGCACCGTGGACCAACTGCTCGCCTTCTGTGCCACAATGGCTAAGATTTCGTTTAAAGTGCCGGTCTTTACCTCCACAGTGGGAAAGTATGCATCCAAATCTATTAAACTGTCAATGGAGACAAGAAGGAGACTGAATGGATAATAATGCCATCCCATCCAAGTTCGATACCTTCACCTGCAGGCGTGTGAAATGTCTCCACCAGTGCTATCCCCTTCACCTCCACACATGTGTCATACCCCACCAGTGCTATACCCTTCACCTGCAGGTGTGTGCAATATTCTCACCAGTGCTATACCCTTCACCTGCAGGTGTGTGCAATATTCCCACCAGTGCTATACCCTTCACCTGCATGTGTGTGTAATACCCCCACCAGTGCGAGACCGTTGACCTGCAGGCATGTGTCTTATCCCCACCATTGCAATACCCTTCACCTGCACTCGTGTGTAATATCACCATCAGTGCGATACTCTTCACCAGCAGGTGTGTGTAATAGCTGCACCAGGGCTATATAATTCATCTGCAGGTGTGTGTAATATCCCCATCAGGCCTATACCCTTCACCTGCAGGTGTGTGTAATATCCCCACCAGTCATATACACTTCACCTGCAGGCGTGTATAATATCCCTACCAATGCTATAACCTTCGCCTGCAGGTGTATGTAATATCCCCACCAGTGCTGTCCCCTTCACCTACAGCATGTGTAATATCACCACCAGTGCTATACCCTTTATCTGCAGGTGTGTGTAATATCCCCACCAGTGCTATACCTACACCTATAGGTGTGTGTAATATCCCCACCAGTGCTATACCCTTCACCTGCAGGTGTGTGCAATATCCCCACCAGTGCTATACCCTTCACCTGTAGGTGTGTGTAATATCACCACCAGTGCTATACCCTTTATCTGCAGGTGTGTGTAATATCCCCACCAGTGCTATACCTACACCTATAGGTGTGTGTAATATCCCCACCAGTGCTATACCCTTCACCTGCAGGTGTGTGCAATATTCCCACCAGTGCTATACCCTTCACCTGCAGGTGTGTGTAATATCCCCACCAGTGCTATACCCTTCACCTGCAGGTGTGTGCAATATTCCCACCAGTGCTATACCCTTCACCTGCATGTGTGTGTAATACCCCCACCAGTGCTATACCCTTCACCTGCAGGCGTGTGTAATATCACCACCAGTGCTATACCCTTCACCTGCAGGTGTGTGTAATACCCCCACCAGTGCTATACCCTTCACCTGCAGGTGTGTGTAATACCCCCACCAGTGTTATACCCTTCACCTGCAGGTGTGTGTAATACCCCCACCAGTGTTATACCCTTCACCTGCAGGCGTGTGTAATATCCCCACCAGTGTTATACCCTTCACCTGCAGGCGTGTGTAATATCCGCACCAGTGCAAAACCCTTCACCTGGAGGCATGTGTAATATCCCCACCATTGCAATACCCTTCACCTGCAGGTGTGTGTAATATCACCATCAGGCCTATACCCTTCACCTGCAGGTGTGTGTAATATCCCCACCATTGCAATACCCTTCACCTGCAGGTGTGTGTAATATCACCATCAGGCCTATACCCTTCACCTGCAGGTGTGTGTAATATCCCCACCATTGCAATACCCTTCACCTGCAGGTGTGTGTAATATCACCATCAGTGCTATACTCTTCACCAACAGGTGTGTGTAATAGCTGCACCAGGGCTATATAATTCATCTGCAGGTGCGTGTAATATCCCCACCAGTCGTATACACTTCACCTGCAGGCGTGTATAATATCTCTACCAATGCTATAACCTTCGCCTGCAGGTGTATGTAATATCCCCACCAGTGCTCTCCCCATCACCTACAGCATGTGTAATATCACCACCAGTGCTATACCCTTTATCTGCAGGTGTGTGTAATATCCCCACCAGTGCTATACCCTTCACCTGTAGGTGTGTGTAATATCACCACCAGTGCTATACCCTTTATCTGCAGGTGTGTGTAATATCCCCACCAGTGCTATACCTACACCTGTAGGTGTGTGTAATATCCCCACCAGTGCTATACCCTTCACCTGCAGGTGTGTGTAATATCCCCACCAGGGCTATACCCTTCACCTGCAGGTGTGTGTAATATCCCCACCAGTGCTATACCCTTCACCTGTAGGTGTGTGTAATATCACCACCAGTTCTATACCCTTTATCTGCAGGTGTGTGTAATATCCCCACCAGTGCGATACCTACACCTGTAGGTGTGTGTAATATCCCCACCAGTGCTATACCCTTCACCTGCAGGTGTGTGTAATATCCCCACCAGTGCTATACCTTTCACCTGCAGGTGTGTGTAATATCCCCACCAGTGCTATACCATACATCTGCAGGTGTGTGTAATATCCCCACCAGTGCTATACCATTGACCTGCATGTGTGTGTAATATCCCCACCAGTGCTATACCATACATCTGCAGGTGTGTGTAATATCCCCACCAGTGCTATACCATTGACCTGCAGGTGTGTGTAATATCCCCACCAGTGCTATACCATTGACCTGCATGTGTGTGTAATATCCGCACCAGTGCTATACCTTTCACCTGCAGGTGTGTGTAATATCCCCACCAGTGCTATACCATTGACCTGCAGGTGTGTGTAATATCCCCGCCAGTGCTATACCATACATCTGCAGGTGTGTGTAATATCCCCACCAGTGCTATACCATTGACCTGCAGGTGTGTGTAATATCCCCACCAGTGCTATACCATTGACCTGCAGGTGTGTGTAATATCCCCACCAGTGCTATACCATTGACCTGCAGGTGTGTGTAATATCCCCACCAGTGCTATACCATACATCTGCAGGTGTGTGTAATATCCGCACCAGTGCTATACCATTGACCTGCAGGTGTGTGTAATATCCCCACCAGTGCTATACCATTGACCTGCAGGTGTGTGTAATATCCCCACCAGTGCTATACCATTGACCTGCAGGTGTGTGTAATATCCCCACCAGTGCTATACCATACATCTGCAGGTGTGTGTAATATCCCCACCAGTGCTATACCATTGACCTGCAGGTGTGTGTAATATCCGCACCAGTGCTATACCTTTCACCTGCAGGTGTGTGTAATATCCCCACCAGTGCTATACCATTGACCTGCAGGTGTGTGTAATATCCGCACCAGTGCTATACCATTGACCTGCAGGTGTGTGTAATATCCCCACCAGTGCTATACCATACATCTGCAGGTGTGTGTAATATCCCCACCAGTGCTATACCATTGACCTGCAGGTGTGTGTAATATCCGCACCAGTGCTATACCATTGACCTGCAGGTGTGTGTAATATCCGCACCAGTGCTATACCTTTCACCTGCAGGTGTGTGTAATATCCCCACCAGTGCTATACCATTGACCTGCAGGTGTGTGTAATATCCGCACCAGTGCTATACCATTGACCTGCAGGTGTGTGTAATATCCCCACCAGTGCTATACCATACATCTGCAGGTGTGTGTAATATCTCCACCAGTGCTATACCATTGACCTGCAGGTGTGTGTAATATCCGCACCAGTGCTATACCTTTCACCTGCAGGTGTGTGTAATATCCCCACCAGTGCTATACCATACATCTGCAGGTGTGTGTAATATCCGCACCAGTGCTATACCATTGACCTGCAGGTGTGTGTAATATCCCCACCAGTGCTATACCATTGACCTGCAGGTGTGTGTAATATCCCCACCAGTGCTATACCATACATCTGCAGGTGTGTGTAATATCCCCACCAGTGCTATACCATTGACCTGCAGGTGTGTGTAATATCCGCACCAGTGCTATACCATTGACCTGCAGGTGTGTGTAATATCCCCACCAGTGCTGTACCCTACATCTGCAGGTGTGTGTAATACCCCCACCAGTGCTATACCTTTCACCTGCAGGCGTGTGTAAAATCCCCACCAGTGCTATACCCTTCTGCAGGTGTGTGAAATATCACCACCACTGGTATACCATTCTCCTGCAGGCCTGTGTAATATCCCCACCTGTCAGATTTTGGGGTTATGTGCAACTCAGGATAAATGAGGCGATGACATCTTTTGCTGGTCCTCAGTGTGATGAGCGGGCTGGTTTATGATGCAGATTGCTGCCTTTGGGTTCAATTCCCATATCGACTGAGGCCATTATGACGATCCCACCTCGCCTAAGCCATGGTGACCCTCAGATTAAACCCCTGCCAGTCATGTCTCTCTCCTTGGAGAGTGGCTCTCTGGTACTCTGGGATGATGGTGGGACTTTATCACTACTTAATTATACAGAAATGCCTTAAGACATGGAGATACTCTTTCTGACTCACAAATCAAGGAAGTGATCAGTGAGCCGAGAGCCTTTTTAATCTGGCCATGGGATTGAATTGTGAAGATACCGGGACAAAATCCAGGCATCGAGATTTCAAAAAAACATGAGCTGTGACTTAAAACACCGATGATGCGTCTTCAGGATAAGAGTCATCAATAAGAGTACAGAATGCTTGTCTAACCCTCTGTTAAATGCCAGTGATTTGACCTGGTATAATTTAGTCTGATGACTAATCGTTTATGAATGCAAGTTCGACCAACTGTCTCTTTTGCATTCCTTGCACCTTTATGGAAATTCGCCAACCACGCTGACAGGGTTGGTAAACAGAAAGTAGGTTTGATTTATATGAAGGCCACAATTGATATATTAAACAAAAGGTAGTCAAGCCTGTTTGGATCCAGGGCAAGTGGGACTTGCACCTCGATCTTCTGGCCTACGGATAGGGACACTGCCGCTGTGCCACAGACTCAAGTCTTAACATTCATGATCTTGCATGTCATCCTTGTTCAGGGACCATGCTAATCTGCCCTTTGTCATAGTTTCAGTTCATGCGTTAAAAAAACTGCTTACATTTGCACAGCACCACGCCTGATCTCAGGGTGTCCCATTCACAATTTTAAGACCAATGAACTGTTTTTGAACTATTGTAATGTAATGTAAGAATCACAGCAGTCAGTCTCACCTGTTTTTAACAATGTTTGAATGACAAATATTGGCCAAGTCTCTAGAGAGAATTTAACTGCCTTTTTTCAAATAGAGCCTCAGGATCTTAAACATAAGGTAAGGCTTTGGTTTAAACATTCTCACTGAAAAGGTGGCCTCCTTCTACACTACATTGGAAGCTTCAGCGGGAGGGAAGCCTCAGCTTTCCAACCCTTAGTAACTGGTACTTCCCATTGAATCCCAGTGATATGCAGAAGGTGACTTGAGATAAGGTGCTGTGGGAATAGTGGGTGCCCAGGAGGGTGTGTGCCACCAAGTTTGAGTCTGTCCTCTGGAACTGAAAGGAATAAATTGCAGCAGAGGAAATAACAAAAATTAGAAAAACAACTTATCTTGGATAATAATGCAGAGCTGTTGCTAAAACGCAGCAGGCAGTAATCACTGGGTGTAATCAGCCTCACAGTGTTACCTTCACAATTTCAGCAAAAAGCCATGGAAAGTGACTATAATTGACATTTTATGATTGAGTTTTTTTTAGGAGTGTAAATGTCTCTGAAGCGTCAAAGTGATTTGTTTCACTGCAGTGGCTCCTGTTCTGATTGCTGTATCATTACTCCTTTTATTTCCTCTTTTAATACAAATAATCGGAATGCTAATAACGTTGCTTCTGTCATCGAGAAGAACTATTTGTTAAAATCAAGTAGTCTCTTTTGCTCAAATAGAAGTGAAATACAGCACTTGCTGGGCACAGGCACCCATTTTCATTTTGTTATTATTTGGTTCTCAAATTGTTTCCCTATTCCAAATTGTCTGTAAATCCCCCGCCGTGGTCATCAAAATATAAAATAGCTCAAACATTAAAGTTTTCACATGTAGAACAGCAGATGAAAAATGGTCTGTCAATTTTGCGCATCTCCTTAATTTGATCATCATATTTAAATTAAGTGGTTAGACAATATCGTGGTAGCTAGGTAAAGCAAAAGCTTCAAATAAAACTCCATTTTTAGCCAAGTTACTTTCTTGTAGGAATTTCAGGGTCAGCTATGTTAAGGAGAAACCTCTTAAATGAACCACAAGTCCAAGTGGACAAGATGTAAAATGAACCCTGGCTGTTGTCAAGTACTTGGAGTCACTGAGGATTTCCCAAGACAATTTCCATGCATGAATATATGGTGGACATCCATTGCAAAGTGGATGATAGGGTTCATAAAGGTGAGATCGAGTTATAGCTGTACCAGGTTAATAAGAAAATAACTTTTTTCTGCTATTTTTAAATCTATATTAGGTTAGGTTAGATTCCCTACAGTGTGGAAACAGGCCCTTCAGCCCAACAGGTCCACACTGACCCTCCGAAGCGTAATCCACCCAGACCCATTTCCCTCTGACTAATGCACCTAACACTATGGGCAATTTAGCATGGCCAATTCACCTGACCTGCACATCTTTGGACTGTGGGTGGAAACTGGAGCACCCGGAGGAAACCCACGCAGACTCAGGGAGAACGTGCAACCTCCACATAGACAGTCGCCCAAGGCTGGAATCAAACCCGGGTCCCTGGTGCTGTGAGGCAGCAGTGCTAACCACTGAGCCACCGTGCTGCCCATAAGAAAATTGAAATAAAGGTTAACCTATTTTGTGAGCACGAGACCACTGTGCTGTAGTGAATTTGCTCGGCAAAAGTGAGTACAGAAGATGCTGGAGATTAGAATCGAGAGTGTGGTGCTGGAAAAGCACAGCAGATCAGGCAGCATCCGAGGAGCAGGAAAACTAATGTTTCGGGCAAAAGTCTTTCATTAGGAATTTGCAGTTAAGTATATGCTATATCCACTCTCCCTTTAATATATATTAGTCAATGTCTGTACATGCTGCAGTGGGTTGGGACAAGGGTGGTTACTGATGAGTCAGAAACATCCTCAAAATAATTTTAAATAATACAATATCAGGAAAGCATGAACATCCTATAAAGAAGTTCATAAAGAGGGGCTTGCACCTCTGTTTTGTCTTTTATGGTCTCTGGACAGCCTGAAGCATTTTACAACCTACTAAATGTTTCTTTGAAGTGTAATTCAGTGTCGCTTTGTGCACAGCAAGCTCCAAAGAATGCACTGTGGTCATGTTTTCTGTTGAGGGGCAAATGTTGTCACGATAAGAAGCTGTACTCACCGATCACCTTCAAAGTTGTATCATGTGAGCTTTTGCATGTACCTGAGACAGAAACCGGGACTGCAGTTTTTTTTAATTTCAAAAATATACTTTATTCATAAAATATTTTGATCTTTACAATTGGTGGTGCCATTCATAGGCATACCTTGCATTTCTTTACATACAGAGATCGGAATTAATCATTCGTACATTAACCATCCATATATTTAGCTGAGGTGTCAGCAAAGCCCAAATGACTGGGTGGGCCCCCTGTTCTTCCCAGGCAGGAAGATGTTACACGATGGTCTTTCCCCACCGCGCCTTGGCGGCAGCTGCCCCTAGTTTCAGCACGTCCCCCAACACGTAGTCCTGGACCTTGGAATGTGCCACTCTGCAACACTCAGTTTGGATCAGCTCCTTCAGCTGGAAGATCGACAGGTTTCGGACAGACCAAAGAGTGTCTTTGATCGAGTTGATGATCCTCCAGGCACAGTTGATGCTCGTCTCGGTGTGCGTCCCAGGGAACAGACCGTAGAGCACGGAGTCCCGCGTCACTGCGCTGCTTGGGACGAACCTCGACAAACACCACTGCATTCCTCTCCAGACTTCCTTTGCCTAGGCACATTCCAACCAGGTCCTCAGTTTTTATTTTCATTTCAAAAATATACTTGATTCATAAAATTATTTGGATCTCTATACAATTGGTCATGCCATTCTTGTGCACACATTACATTGTTTTACATACAGATATCGAGGTTTATTTTTCTTATATACAAGTCTGTCCGTTTATTATCCAGCTATTCTGCTGAGGCGTCAGCGGAGACCCAATGACTGGGTGGGCCCCCTGTTCTTCTTAGGCAGGCAGATGTTACACGGTGGTCTTTCCCCACCGCGCCTTGGTGGCAGCTGCCCCAAGCTTCAGCGCATCCCTCAACACGTAGTCCTGGATCTTGGAATGTGCCAGTCTGCAACAGTCAGTCGGGGTCAACTCCTTCAGCTGGAAGATCAACAGGTTTCGGACCGCCCAGAGAGCGTCCTTCACCGAGTTGATGATCCTCCAGGCACAGTTGATTTTCATCTCGGTGTGCGTCCCAGGGAACAGACCGTAGAGCACGGAGTCCCGCATCACGGCGCTGCTCGGGACGAACCTTGACAAACACCACTACATTCCTCTCCAGACTTCTTCTGCATAAGCACATTCCAGAAGGAGGTGTGTGACAGTCTCGTCCCCCCCGTAGCCGCTTCGAGGGCAGCGTGCAGTGCGGGAGAGAGTCCGGGCGTGCATAAAGGATCTCACAGGCAGAGCCCTTCTCACCACCAGCCAAGCCATGTCTTGGTGCTTGTTCGAAAGTTCTGGCAATGAGGCATTCTGCCAAATGACTTTGACAGTCTGCTCAGGGAACCGCTCGATAGGATCCACCCTCTCCTTTTCCTGAAGGGTCTCAAGGACACTATATGCTGACCACTTCCTGATGGACTTGTGGTCAAGGATGTTTTTCTTCATAAACTTCTCCACGAAGGACAGGTGATACGGAACGGTCCAACTACTCGGAGCGTTCTGCAGCAGTGAGGCCAGGCCCATCCTTCACAACACCGGGGACAGGTGGAACCTCAGTACGTAGTAACACTTGGTGTTTGTGTACCGGGGATTCATGCACAGCTTGGTGCAGCCACACACAAAGGTGGCCATCAGGGTGAGGGTAGCATTGGGTGTGTTTTTTTCCTCCGTTGCCCAGATCTTTATACATGAGTCCCTTTGGACCCGGTCCATCTTTGATCTCCATAGGCTCTGGGAATAGGCCAGACCTGTGCCACGTATAACAGCAATGACCGTGCCTCACACCTGATGACTAGGTTTTTTCCCATGATGGAGAGCGACCGTAGCTTCTATCTGCCCAGTTTCTGCCTCACTTTGCTGATACGCTCCTTCCAAGGCTTGGCATATGCCCCAGCCCCCCCTATACCAAGTACCCAGCACCTTCAGGAGGTCGGTCCTGACGGTGAAGGGGATTGAGGATTGGTCGGCCCAGTTCCCGAAGAGCATGGCCTTGCTCTTGCCTCAGTTTACCGAGGCACCCGAGGCCCATTCGAACTGATCACATATGCACGTGAGTCTGTGCATGGACAGCAGATCCGAGCAGAAAACGGTGATGTCATCCATGTACAGGGAGGCCTGAACCTGCAGGCCTCCACTGCCAGGAATAGTCACCCCTCTCAGGCTCGCATCCTTCCTGATGGACTCGGCAAATGGCTCTATGCAGCACACAAACAAAGCAGGCGAGAGAGAGCAGCCCTGCCTGACTCCAGATCTCACTGGGAAGCTATCTGATTCCCACCCATTGATTGAGAATGCACTGACAATGTTGGTGTAGAGCAGTCTGATCCAATTGCAGGTTCCCTCCCCAAAGCCCATTTTGGAAAGAACATCTTTCATATATGTGTGTGATATCCTGTCAAAGGCTTTCTCCTGGTCCAGGCTGATGAGGCAGGTGTCCAACCCTCTGTTCTGCACGTAGGTAATCATATCCCTGAGGACTGCAAGACTCTCAGCGATCTTCAGTTTCATATCTCACTTGAATTGGTTGAAGCTCTGATAGTGCAACAGTATCTCAGTGTGCGGGAGTATCTACCTGGATGTTTTGGCAAGTCTCTTGATTGGTGGTTTGATGTGGAAAAGAGAACACAACCCATTAAGACACAAACAGCATTGGGTCCAGTGTTATGGACCAGACAACACCCCTTCAAAATATTTTATGACGATAGCCTACACCATGGTGTTTTCTTATTTTAAAGGTAGATGTAAAGTTCCATGTTCCAGATGCAATGCGATTGGTCAAACTACTCAACGTTAAGCATACCATGGTTTATTGAAACACTATCATTAAACTACAACGAAACAAAGAGGAATTTAGAATAACTTAAATCTATTGGAAAACCTAACAGAATAGTAGATACACTAACAAATTAACTGTTCGAAAATAGTAACATCATATAAGCACACAAAAAGGCAAATTCAGAAACACAGACAATGTCTCTAACAGCCTAGTGAGAGAATCCCCAGCTTTTGGCTGTAATCGAGAGAGGGAAAAATAACATCCACTTCTTCCAGCCCGCAACAATAATTGCTTAAAGCTAAAACCTAAAAACTGAAAAAGAAAACTAGAAATCCTGGTCTCTGAGAGCTAGCCACACCCATCCAGGCTGCTTCTATTGTTCCAACTTTTAGAAGAAAACCCCAAGGCCTGTCAAGATATAGGACAGATGCCAGAGGTAGTTTCTTTACTCAGAGAGTATTCAGGGCGTGGAACGCCCTGCCTGTTATACAAGTAGACTCGCCAACTTTAAGGGCATTTAAATGATCATTGGACAGACTTAGGGATGAAAATGGAATAGTGTAGGTTAGATGGACTTCAGATTGGTTTCACAGGTCAGTGCAACATCGAGGGCTGAAGAGCCACTATTGTGCTATAATGTTCTATGTTCTAAACTGTTTATTCTAATGAATTTAGTAGATTGCTCAGTACCTCTGCCTTCCAACCCATCTTCCAAAAAATAGGACAAAATAACTTTTTAAGGCCAGAGCATCGTCACACCAGGGCTATCATCAAAGTTATCTCCCTATAGTGATGCTATTTTAAGGAGTTCACGCTGCATTGGTGCCAATCTTGTCTCTTTCGTCAGAAATTTGGGGTTAAAGGTACCATTCTGTTTTTTGGACAGCTCGTCAAATCAAGGTCGGAGTCAGAATTTCTGCATGAATTCTGAGGCAGGACTTTGCCAGTGCGGTACTGAGGGTGTGCTATGCTGCTGGCAAGACCATCTTTTGAATGAGATCTGAAGTCAAGGGCTCACCTGCCCCCCCTCAACAAACCTGCAAAAGGTCTCGCAGTTCAGCTTGATCCTGACCAGTATTCATTCCTTACCCAACATCACTAAGCTCCATAACTTGTTTACTGTCACAGTTCAGCTCATGGGAGGCTGGTGAGAACGAATTGGCGCTGTGCTGCAACTGTGATTACACTTCAGAAGGTACACTGTAAATCTGTGAATAGTTTTGGATCCATTATCTAAGGAAAGGAATACTAATTTCGGAGGCAGTCCCAAGAAGGCTGACTGGGCTGTTTACCAGGTACGGAGGAACGGTCTTGAAAGAGGTTTTGAGTAGCTTAGATCTGGACTCTTTAGAATATAGAAGAATGAAAGGTGATGTTATTTGAAGCATATAAAAATTCATGGAGGATTTGACAAGATAGAAGCAGAAAGGTTGTTTCCATTTGCGAGAGAGTTGAGGACAAGAGGGCATAATTGGAGGATAAAGGGTTGCATTTTTAAGATCAAGGACAAGGAGGAATTTCTTCTCTCAGTGGGTGATGAATCTGTGGAATTCTTTACCACAGCGAGCTGTTGAGGCTGGATTGTTAAGTAAGGCTGAGATAGACCTGTTTTTAATCAGCAGGAGAATCAAAGGTTATGAGGAAAAAGCAGAAAGCGGAGTTGAGGATTATCAGATTAGCATGACAACCACCTGATTAAGGAGCAACGCTTCGAAAGCTAGTGCTCCCAAAAGCTAGGACGGCATGGTGGCTCAGTGGTTAGCACTGCTGTCTCACAGCACCAGGGTCCCAGGTTTGATTCCAGCCTCGGTCTGTGTGGAGTTTGCACATTCTCCCCGTGTCTGCGTAGGTTTCCTCCGGGTGCTCCGGTTTCCTCCCACAGTCCAAAGATGTGCAGGTCAGGTGAATTGGCCATGCTAAATTGCCCATAGTGTCAGGTACATTAGTCAGAGGGAAATAGGTCTGGGTGGGTTACTCTTCTGAGGGTCGGAGTGGACCTGTTGGGCCGAAGGGCCTGTTTCCACACTGTAGGTAATCTAATCAAATAAACCTTGGACTGTAACCTGGTGTTGTGTGATTTTTAACAGATTAGCATGATCTCATTGAATAGCTTGAACAGATTTGATGGGCTGAATGACAATTCCAGCAGCAATGTGGTTGAAGTCGAGAAAAACAACTGCTTCATGAACACTCCAGTTCCTCATTGCTCCGTGCTCAGGAAGCATTTATTTTCAAGTTTGTGCTAATGATTGCAAGCAAAACAGAACACAATTCAGAAGTGCAAGTTCACAAATGTTTGCACTTTCAGACTTGATAGGTACTTCAGAGCAATCAGGAGTTAGATTTTTTTGCCTGTTAAATACAATAGCAATTTTCAACAGGGATTGATGGTATGTAAGGATCTGGCGGACAGGAATTAATCAGTTGAGATACAGTCAGTAATACTGAGAACTGAGGGGAGGAGCTGCTGAGTGAAAGCTGGAAACAAGATTCAGTCAGTAATTTAGGTTGCTGGGTGGAGAGTTGACAAATGGTAGATTCCTATTGGGTTCTGAGCTTTGGCAGGGTATCTGGCAGAATTGGATCGAGCATTCAGTGAGGCATAACTCAACATCGGGACCGTCTTGCTACGTAGAATCATAAGAGAAAAGTTCCTTCAGTCCCATCAAGTCTATACTGCCCAAGTTACATTAAATCTACATAAATCCCACTTTCCAGCACTAGGCCCATAGCCTGAATGACCACCACCTGGGTAAAACAAGATTCCTCCAATAAATGTAAACCTCCTGCCTTTCACTTTAAAATCATGCCCCCTTGGTCCTCCAACTAAGGAGGATAACTGGTTTCTAATTCTCCTCATATCTTCTGCACCTCTGTCAGGTGCACACTCAAAGTTCTTTGCTCCAAAGAAAACAACCTGACTTTATCCAGCCTCTCTCGGTAGTTAAACTGCGCCATTTCAGGCAGCATCCTGGTAAATCTCCTCTGCATTCTCTCCACCGCGGTCACATCCCTTCTCTCGTGTGGTGACCAGAACTGCACACAGTACTCCACGTGTGGTCCAATCAAATTTCTGTTCAGTTCCAACATAACCTCCCTGCTCTTGTAATCTATGTATCTTTCATGCTTTGCTGAGCTTTGAGGTGCTGATTGAGGAAGATTGTTTTCTGTTAAACGCCTTATTAATGCCTCAATGGGCCTCATTAATAAGCAGCTTCTGACCTTTCCAAACGTGCAGAGCAAGCTCGATGCAAAGAATTCTCTGTTGAAGTAGATACACTAACTAATTAACTGTTTGAAAACTGTTACTATTTTCAAACAGTTAATTAGTTAGTGTATCTACTATTCTGTTAAGTTTTCCAATAGAGTTAAGCTATTCTAAATTCCTCTTTCTTTGGTTGTATTTTAACTACAATCTTTCAATAAACCGTGTTTTGCTTAACATCGAGTAGTTTGACCAATTGCACGACCCTGTTGACCCTACAAACCCATCTTTATGAAAGTGTGGGGGTGAGTACCAAATTTGGGAGAGCTGTCTCACAAGACTTATCAAGCAACTGCCTGATATAGTCATAAAAATCAGAGCGTGCCCCTGTCGGCTTCAGCTGAGAGGAGCCTCCATGTTGCTCAGCACCAAACAGTGTCTTAGGGCATAATCCACAGGCACCCATCATCCATGCGCATTAGAACAGCACACAACAGACCCATTGGCCCATAATGTTGTGCCAAGGTTTAATTTTAATGTAAAATATATGAAGGGCGGCATGGTGGCACAGTGGTTAGCACTGCTGCCTCACAGCGCTAGAGACCCAGGTTCAATTCCCGCCTGTGTGGAGTTTGCACATTCTCCCTGTGTCTGCGTGGGGTTCCCCTGGGTGCTCTGGTTTCCTCCCACAGCCCAAGCATGTGCAGGTTAGGTGGGTTGGCCATGCTAAATTGCCCGTAGTGTTAGATGAAGGGGTAAATGTAAGGGAATGGGTCTGGGTGGGTTGCTCTTCGGAGGGTCAGTGTGGACTTGTTGGGCCGAAGGGCCTGTTTCCACACTGTAAGTAATCTAATCTAATATTAACCTACCCACCCCTCAACTCACTGCTCTCCATGTGCCTGTCATTCAGTATTTGCTAACCCCTGATGACCATCGTGATGCTTCTCCAATCCACTTGGAGGATGCATCTGAAGCACAGACATGCAATGCAGAGCACACTGAAATCCAGCATTGAGAGTGCGTAGGGACACAAACTCAGCTCATTGGAGCAGGCTGTATCTCAGGGCTGTTTACTTGCTCTCTGAGTACTCATTCATTTAGCCCCTGCATGATCGCAGCATCTTGCTTTGTCTTGCCCTACCATGCCTTGCTGTGCGAGTTAGTACAGTCACACACCCAGGCAGCTTGCCTTGGTGGTCAGCAGCCTTCAGTCTAAGGAACAGACATCTTGCTGTAAGGCACATTGCTATGTCAGTCTCACCTCTGTTCCACGCACCAACAGCGTTTACAGCAAATACTCTGTCGCAGCACACGGGGGACCCATGTCTCTCAGGCTGTTGGGGTAGAACCCACTGAAATCCATGGAGACACCCATCAGTCACAGGGTCACAGCAAAGTGAGTCAAGGGCATTCTCCCATACTAGTTAAGGGGATTGGCCAGAGTCAGGCATCATGTCATGGTGTTCTGGGTCAGGGGCTATGTGACTCTGCCATCCAGGAAATGACTCACAGTCAGTCCTGTGGCTCCATAGCAGCCAGACCAGGGCTATCATGGTCAGGGAGATTTACAGCCAGGGGTCAGGGGTCTAAGAACTTCTTGTCTGAGACTGTCCAGTTAATGGAGGTGCTGATCTCATAGTATTATCACTGGACTATTAATCCAGTAACTCAGCTAATATTTTGGGTTTGATTCCCGTTTCGGCAGATGGTGCCACTTGTGTTCAATAAAACAAAAATTGGGAATTTACAATCTACTGATGATCATAACATCATTGTTAATTGTTGGAAAAACCCATCTGCTTCACTAATGTCATTCAGGGAAGGAAATCTGCCATCCTCACCTGGTCTGGCCTAAATGTGACTCCAGACCCACAGCAATATTGCTTACTCTCAATTGTCCTCTAAAATGGCCGAGCAAGGAGATCAGTTGTACTAATCGCTACAAAGTCATCAAAGAAATGAAACCAATGGATCACCTGACATCACCCTAAGCAACAGAAAAGGCAAAGGCAGAAACAACCCTATCGACCATACAAACTCCTCTTTGTAGTATACTTCTTTGTAGTATACAGGAACACATTTTTCAGCTCTAACCTCCAGCATCTAAAGTGGAGAGCTGTCTCACAGACTTGTCAAGCAACAGCCTGTCATAGTCATACTCACAGAATCATAGCTTCCAGATGGTGGATAATGTCCCAGACATCACCATCATCAACGCTGGATATGTCCTGTCTCACTGGCAGGATAGACCCAGCAGATATGGCGGCACAGCGGTAGACAGTCAGGAGGGAGTTGCCCTTGGACTCCTCAACATTGACTCTGGACCTCATGAAGCCTCATGCGTTCAGGTTAAACATGGGCAAGGAAACCTCCTGCTGATTACCAAGTACTGTCCTGCCTGAGTTGATGAATTGGTTGTCCTCTAGGTTGAGCAACACTTAGAGGAAGCACTGAGGATGGCAAGGGCACAAAACCTACTCTGGGTGAGGGATTTCAATGTCCACCACCAGGAGTGGTTCAGCAGCAGTACTACTGACTGAGCTGGTCCAGCCCTAAAGGCCATAGCTGCTCGCCTGGACCTGGGGCAAGTAATGAGGGAACCAACAAGAGGGAAAAACATACATGACCTCATCCTTACTAATCTGCCAGCTGCAGTGATGTTATATAAGACTGTACAATCCTTGTGGAGACAAAACCTTGCCTTTACATTGAGGATAACATCCATCATGTTGTGTGGCACTATCACCATGCTAAATGGGACAAACTTTAATTGATTTTGCAACTCAAGACTGGGCATCAATGAGGCATTGTGGGCCATCCACAGCCACAGAATTGTACTCCAGCACACACTATAACCTCATGAACCAGCATGCCTCCCACTCAGTCATGACCACCAAGCTAGGGGATCAACCCTGGTTCAGTGGTGAGTGCAGGAGGGCATGTCAAGAACAGCAACAGGCATACCTGGAGATGAGGTATCAACCTGGTGAAGCCACCAAACCAGACTGCTTGTATGCCAAATGACATAAGCAGCAAGTAACAGACAAAGCTAAAAGATCCCACAACTAATGGATCAGATCTAAGCTCTGCAGTCCTGTCACAACCAGACCTGAATGGTTGCAGACAATTAAACAGCTCTGTTGAGGAGGAGGCTCCATATATATCTCCATCCTCAATGATGGGCGAGCCCAGCACATCAGTGCAAAAGATAAGGCTGAAGCTATCACAGCGATCTTCAGCCAGAAGTACTGTGTGGATGATCCATCTCAGCCTCCTCTCGTGGTCTCCAGTATTAGAGACACCAACTTTCAGCCAATTTGATTCACTCCACATGATATAAAGAAACAGCTGGAGACGCTGGATACTGCAAAAGCTATGGGCCCTGACAACATTCCGGCAATAGTACTGAAAGCTTGTGCTGCAGAACTTGCCGCTCCCCTAGCCAAGCTGTTCTAGTATACTTACAACTCTGGTGTCTACCCGACAATTTGAAACATTGCACAAGTATGTCATGTACATAAAAAGCAGGACAAATCGAAACCGGCCACTTAGCGCCCCATCCCTTTACTCTTCATCATCAGTGAAGTGATGGAAGGTGTCTTCAGCAGTGCTATCAAGCAGCGGCTGCTCACCGATAACTTGTTCAGTTCCACTCAGTTTGGGTTCCACCAGGGGCACTCAGCTGCTGACCTCACTTAAGCCTTGGTTCAAACATGAACAAAAGAACTGAATTCCAAAGGTGGGGTGAGAGTGACAGCCCTTGACCTCAAGGCTGCATTCGACTGAGTATAGCGTCGAGGAGGCCAAGAAAAATTAGAAATAATGTGTATCAGAGGACAAACTCCCTGTTGGTTGGAGGCATACCTGGCACATAGGCAGATGGTTGTGGTTGTTGGAGGTCAGTCAACTCAGCTCCAGGACATCTCTGCAGAAGTTCCTCAGGGCAGTTTCCTCGGCCCAACCATCTGCAGCTGCTTCACCAATGACCTTTCCTCTGTCAGAAGTGGGGATGTGTGCTGCTGATTGTGCAATGTTCAACAACACTCATGACTTCTCAGACACTGGAACAGTCCATGTTCGAACAATATTCGGGCTTGGGCTGATAAATGGGAAGTAACATTTATGCCACATAAATGCCAGGCTATGACTATCACCAACAAGAGACAGTCCAACCACCCCCGCTTGAGATTTAGTGGTGTCATCATTGCTGAATCCCCCCACTATCAACTTTCTGGGGGTTATCATTGACCAGAAACTCAACTGGACTCACCATGTAAACACAATGACTGAAAGAGCAGGTCATCAGCTCGGAATAATGCAGCAAGAACTCACCTCCTAATTCCCCAAAGCTTGTCCATCATCCACAAGGCACAAGTCAGGAGGATGATGGGATACTCCCCACTTGCCTGGATGGGTGCAGCTCCAACAACAATTGAGATGCTTGACATCATCCAGGAGAAAGCAGCCCACTTGATTGGCACTGCATCCACAAGCAAGCAGTCCCTCCAGCATGGCGCTCAGTAACAATAATCTGTGCTATCTACAAGGTGCTTGGAGGCCTTCACCAAAGATTCTCAGACCACACCTTCCAATCCCACGACAAGTTCCCTCTAAAAGGACAAGGGCAGCAGATACATGGGAACACCACCACCAAGTTTCCTTCCAAGCCTTTTGTGATCCTGACTTGGAAATCTATCGCCATCCCTTCACTGTCACTGGGTCAAAATCCTGGAATTCCCTCCCTTATGGCATTGTGGGTCAACCCACAGCAAATGATTGCCGCCAATGTGCATTGGTTCAAGAAGGCAACTCACCATCACCTTCTCAACAGCAACTAGGGATCTGCAATAAACGCTGACCAGGCAGCAGTGGTCACATCCCACAAATAAATAAATAAATAAGTCATTTAAATGAGTGGACCACAGTCAGTCTGTTGGATTATTCCATAGGAATTAAGGGGATATGGAATATAAGGGAGGGGTGGCAAGGGGTGAGGTGTCAGCCATAGGAAAGAAACTTGGGAACCTGTTCGTTGGGATTGGAGACAACAAGCTGAGAGGATGACCATTGTGAAATAGGGTAACAGTATCTGCAAGTGGGGGAGGGGTATGAAAAGTTTTGGATGGGGAAGGGGAAAGGGTCATGTGGAAGAGAGGGTCATGTGGAAGGGAGCTTCATCCGAGGTCAAGAACCCCCTGGCTTCAAGAGGGGACCATTGCAGGACCATTGTTGGAAAGGTCATCTCAGATGACTGGCACTGGGGAGGCAAGATTGGCTGGTGCAGGTGGGTTTGGTAGGGACCTGGTGAGGTGTGAAACCTATGGGACTTACTGGAAGAGCTGCCTGGAAGGGAATATATATGTGGACGCTAGAAGCCACTGATGAAAGCACACTCACTGTTTCCTTGCAGGGTGCTGGTAATCAAAGGTGCACAGTGATAAAGAAAGTGACTGCAACCACTCTCAGCAGGAATGTCTTGGCCTGTGAGGGAGGTGGCTGCAAGATTCACCGATGCATGGACCTTTATAGGAAGCAATATTACATGCAGACACAGCCTTTACACAGACCTGCAGGATTCCAAATCCCAGGCTATCTTAATGCCTGTGTGTTGTGAACTTCCTTGCTCTAGACATCACCACCAACCTTATTCACAACAAAACCTTTGGACACATAAGCAAGGGAGAGTCTGTTGCTGTCAGACAAGGGATGATGGTGTCAGCAGGGCCTGTTGGCCTGTACATGTCTTATTCCTCTAGCTTCCAGATGCTGCAGCAGGCTCTTAACACAGACATTGATCCATGGTGCATACCACATGGCTATGACATTATGTATCATGCTGACACAGTCACATCTAGGCCTTCAGGGAGGTTCAGATGTACAAATGAAAAGGCAGAAGAGTCACTTTTATATACATATGATACTTAGGATGTAGTGGCACTGTCACCTGCACCACCAAAGTGCCCTCAGTACATTTTTTCCTTCCTTTCCCACCTACTAAGTTTTAGCATAGTTCCTGGTTCAGCAGCTGGGTTGAAGAAAGCCTGCTCCACTATGGAGACTATTGGAGGTTTGTTCAGGCAACCCCAGAGATGCTTGTGTCTGGAAGTCCCAGGCATGCTGAAGGTCGCCCTTTTAGAGGCAAGTAAATACTCCTCAGCGTGAGTGGAGTCAGCAAGGGCAGGCAGGGTGGAGGTGGAGGGCCCAACTAGGCCTGGACTGGCCTGAGAGGAAAATTGTGAATGGACCTGTTTACGACTCTTTCCACCATCTGGTACCTCCTGGCACTGCCCTGACTCCTCGTGAATGCTGAGTGCCAAAAGCACAGAGTCCTGTCCTGCCCAGGGCTGAGTACAGACCTCAGAGTGACAGTGGCCTGGGGCCTTTCTTCCTCAGGCAGCCGCAGAGCAATTGCTGTGATCTTTTAAAAGATTGGGTTCTATGCTTTCTGAGTAATGTTCCCATCAAGGTGTTACTATCCAAACTGAGGGAAACTGCAGGAGGCAACCTTGCTGATGTCTCCGTACACTCGTCTTAGGAGGTTGAGGCGGTGGTGTCTGGAGGAATTGGGTGTTACACAGTGTTGCACATAGAAGTACTGGCTGTACGAGCAAGACAAAAGAGAGGGTGTCACTGCCCATGGTTTGCAATGAATGACCCTCTCGGTAGGGCTATCGAAGAGGTGTAGAATGAAGTGTTGTACTTGGTTGACGTGACAATGATGTCTCTGTGTCACCATCGGAGCAGTCCCAGCCTTTCCCAGCAGGAGCCAGGATTCTTACCTCGCTTTGAGTAAGGAGCTTAATGTCAGGTAGCCATCCAACCCGCATAGAGTCATACAGCACGGAAACAGACCCTCCAGCCCAACCCACTCTATTCAGTTATGGGCTATCATCTCTTGTAATGAGGGAAAGGGAGGGATTGAGGGGGAGGACTGTGGGTAGCGTAGTTATTACCGATGGTGTGGGTGGGCAGAAAGTGGTGAGGTGTTCCAGTGTCATGAGAAGGAAATGCAGAGGCCATGTAGAGTTAGTAGTGTGGGAGGTTATTGGGGTGGGATGGGTTGATAAGAGCAGATGGAGAAGATGTTGCAGGCAGAGGGTGAGAGTGGCAGAGCACGAGCCTTTGTGGGAGGTGGGTGCAGTAGTAGAGACAGAACGAGTGCAAAGTGGCAGATAGAAGAGTGTGGCCCTCAGCCTGGCACTGTGGGGAAGATCATTCACCTTATTTCTGCATTGCTGGCCTGTTACTCTGCACCCTGGATGCAGCACAGACCTGGGTGGCAAGTTTGGACCAAGCTGCAGTGCCTGGTGGCACAGCCTCCTCTGGCTCTCCCTTGCACCAGTTTGGTAAGATTCAACTGGGCCTCTCAGCAAGAATCCCTCTGTAAAGCTCAATGAAATGTACATGCAGCCAAAGTAAGTAGAACCTGACTGTGTGAGAGCGCTCAATAGACTTTAGTGGGGTCACAGTCATCGTAGCACTGGGAAAGAGTTACTGAGTGTGAAAAGGTGAAGTTATCATAATTCCAGAGGGCCAGAGGCTGCTTGGTGAGTTTAATCTGAGGGTCACCACCCCTTAGGCGAGGGGAGAGGTTGAGAAAGAGGAGCCTTCATGATAACGTCACTAGGAATGGGAATTGAACCTTCACTGTTGGCATCACAAAGCAATCTTCCAGCCAAACCAGCATATTGACAGTATGAGGGAATTGCTTTGACTCTCCTAGAGATACAGTTATAACATGGAGTGGGTCAATCCTCAAGTCTTCAAAACGACATGTATTTATAGAATTCCTTCACATTACGCACCTGATTAAGTGCTCGCAACTGTCCAGCAATGGCATTTATATGCATCTCTAAACCAGTAAAATTTCCTAAGTGACTTCATAGGAGAATTATCAAAGAAAATTTGATACCAAGCCGTGTAAGGAGGAATTCAAGTTGATGATAAAAAGCTTGATCAAAGAGGTCAGTTCAAGAGGAGTTTTAAAAGAATGAAGAGAAGAAAACTGGTAAGATTTGGCAAGGGAATTTCATTACTGAGGCCCCTGACAAAATGGCCCCCAAAGGTGGAGTGAATGGACTGAAGGCCAGAATTAGAGGAACACAGAGGTCGTAGAAAGTTGTGGAGCCTGAAAGGATTTCAGGACTAGGGAGAGGT
Organism: Chiloscyllium punctatum; assembly: GCF_047496795.1. Lineage (NCBI taxonomy): Eukaryota > Metazoa > Chordata > Chondrichthyes > Orectolobiformes > Hemiscylliidae > Chiloscyllium > Chiloscyllium punctatum. The sequence goes on from NC_092748.1 coordinate 20,679,081, forward strand.
GAAACCCATGGAAAGATTTGAAAAGCAGTTGAGACCTTTAAAACAGAGGTAAGGTTTGGCCAGAGTCTCTGTAGGGCGTGGGAGCAGTGGTTTGGAAGGTCTCACATTTATGGGCAATCAAGTTATGCTGGCACGGACTGGGTTTCAGGCATCAAGGATAGAGGTGACAAAAGACACAGATGAAGATTTCAGTTAACAGATGAGCTGCGTTACCAATAGACACTTACAGTAGCATGATCAGGAGGTCATCTCCAGGTTAAGTGTCACAGAAAGCTCTGTGCCCCCTCGGACAATTGCCAGGAGGAGGAAAAGGAGTCCAGCGTTTCCAACTTTCCAAAGAAAGTTCTGCGTATCCCGTGTCACAACAGCGATGTGCTCATTTAAAAACTGTTGCAGTGAGGGACACTTGGGTATTGTATTCTGCTTGAGAAAACACAGTACTCATTTTTGAGGGATGTCGCACAGAGGCAAAACGTAGGTGAGAAATAGGAGGCAGACTGCAGGGCGGGTCATCAAGTCAATTCCACCCCCACCATTCACTAGCCAAGGTAACACATAGAAGTAGAAAAGGAAATTGTTGCGTTTGGTTCTCGGACTACAACTGGATTGAGACTTCACGAAGAGCCATTTTGACACACTGTTGGAGCAAATCCAATTTGAGATGGTTACAGGTTCTGGAGGTGACAAAATGTTCAAGGACTTCAGGGAGGACTTATTTGACGCCCCACCCTGTACCCTCCCTCCTATTTCTCATCTACATTTTGTCCCTCTGCAACATCCTTCAAAATAAAAGTGTTTTGCACACAGAATGCAACACCTGTTTGCACCTCACTGTTGTTAAATGGTAAGTTTGCTGTTTGGCACCTGCTGATCAGAATTTTCTTTGGTAAATTGGAAATATTAAAAGCAGTTAGGAAAAGGAAATATTAGGAAATAAAAGGAAACGTTAAAACTCAATATTAAAATATTGAGCGGCATGGTGGCTCAGTGGTTAGCACTGCTGCCTCACAGTGCCAGGGATCCAGGTTCGATTCCAGCCTCGGGCGACTGTGTGGAGTTTGTACATTCTCCCCGTGTCTGTGTGGGTTTCCTCCGGGTGCTCCGGTTTCCTCCCACAGTCCAAAGATGTGCAGGCCAAATGAATTGGCCATGCTAGATTGTCCATAGTGTTATAGATGCATTAGTCAGAGGGAAATGGGTCTGGGTGGGCTACTCGTTGGAGGGTCAGTGTGGACTTGTTGGGCCAAAGGGCCTGTTTCCACACTGTAGGGAATCTAATCTAATCTAAAACGTCCATCGCCTATGTTGTACACTGCAGAACCCGATTGCTAGAAAGGGAGGTTCGGATGGAGCAGCAGTTCGCAAAAATGATGGTACCAAAGGTTAGTGTTTTTGAGGAAGGGTGTGATGAGAACAGATATGAAAGTGAGAAGGACATTTACTTAAAAGAGAGTGAATTGTTAACAGGATCAGTTGTTGTCTGGGAAATGGGAAGGAGGGGTCAGCAGTCAGAATGAGATCTTGGGAACAAAGTGGATCCGAAGGAACCTTGAGAGCTCCTCACACTTGGCATTGATGAGGGTGAAGGAAATCATAAGACACTATATAAATGAAAGTTACTTTTTTTTGGATCGAGATGTTTTATATTGTCTACCATTCAGTGGAATGAATGGCCCAGAGAATGTGGTACCTGGGTATGAGTGCATTAAATAGTCCTGCACGAACTTCACCAGCCAAAATAGCTAACTCCCACACCGAGTGCAAGCTGGTGCGACACTCTGCCGACCTGATCGGTGTTTCTGCTGAGTCCCTGGGACCAGCCTTTACCTTCTGCACATTTCAAGTTTGAAAAGAGAAAACTGGGAAAAGGAAAGGGATGCTGATCTATCCGTGACATCATTTCCTCATGGCTGCCCTTTGGCCCTGTTTAAATTGCTGTTGTGTTCGAGCCTGCTGATGGTAATGAACACAGTGTTCAGGGGAGGGAAATGGCTCCACAGTAGATTGCCCCCATTATCGAATGGGTACAATCACAGTGCTGCTGGGCTGTGTCTTATTGGCAGCAGTTCCCACACAGCCTGAAATCCTCTGTCTTTAGCATTTCACAAATGTAATCATCGTCAAACTGAGCCTCTTATATTGAAGGGGCACGTCTTCACCACAGAGGGTACAAGCCAATTATCCTTGCAGATTGGCAGGATGATAATTACAGTATTCCAACGACATGGTTTCCACTGTATTCGGATGTAGTTGAGTGTCTAATTTCCTACCATATTTTAATGTGGATTTTAATCAGGTCAGGGACTACGAGGGGTGATGTGACATTCCCATGTTTAAAACTTACTCAAGCCGTCTCTTTTAATTGTGTTGTATTTTATTTTACATTTTGTTAAAAATCTTGTGGCGACCTCCTGTCCTCTGCACTTCTGCTCCCTTTGACCTGACTATGCTGGTAGAATATTTAATGTTACCATCATCCTGTCTGAAAGCAAGAGAGTATTGTGGTTATACAGTACCTTTCATGATCTCAGGACATCCCAAGGTATTTTATAGGCAATTAAGTATTGTCATTATTACATACAGCAGCTAGGAAGCACACAGTAACATTCTGTAAACAGTAATGTTTTACAAGCTATTCAGTTACAAGGATGTCATTCAAGGTATAACATTAACCAAGCCATGGGATAGCAGTTTTTCTGTTCTTTCATGTTATGCCACAAGGTTTTTTAAGTACAACTTAGAGTTGAATGCTTTATCCAAAAGACAATATGACATCCCTCATTACTATACTGAACTGTCAGTCTAGCTCTTGTGGTTAGTCTCTGAGGTGGGACTTGGACTCGAAGCTCCTGCAACACCATTTCAGCCATTCAGTTCTGAGCGTTACTTTCCCAGGAAATCCAAATCCCAGACCTTCCTCCTTCCCTCAGTGTTTTTCTTCAATTCTCTCATGTGGCATGGATTTTGCTGACTGGGCCAGCATTTATTGCCCATCCCTAATTGTCCTGGAGAAGGTGGTGGTGAGCGGCCTTCTTAAACCACTGCAGTCCTTAAAGTATAGGGACACACACGGTGCTGATAGGGAGAGAGAGAGAGTTCCGTGCTGTTGATGCAGCGACACCGAAGGAATGAAACATTTCCAACAGGGTAGATCTGCTGCCCTAGTCGTCCTCCTAGGTAGAAGTCATGGGTTTAGAAGGTACAGTCGAAGCAGTGAGCTGCTGCAGTATATCTTGTTGGTGGTACACACTGTCCTACTGGGTGGCACGGTGGCACAGTGGTTAGCACTGCTGCCTCACAGCGCCAGAGACCTGGGTTCAATTCCCGCCTCAGGCAACTGACTGTGTGGAGTTTGCACATTCTCCCCGTGTCTGCGTGGGTTTCCTCCGGGTGCTCCGGTTTCCTCCCACAGTCCAAAGATGTGCAGGTCAGGTGAATTGGCCATGCTAAATTGCCCACAGTGTTAGGTAAGGGGTAGATGTAGGGGTATGGGTGGGTTGCGCTTCGGCGGGGTAGTGTGGACTTGTTGGGCCGAAGGGCCTGTTTCCACACTGTAAGTAATCTAATCTACTGTGCGTGGAGGGAGTACATAAATCCTAAAATAGCAATCAGATAAATTCTTATGTGTTTTACTTTAGTGATGTTGAGGTAAACATTGAGCAGACCACTTGGACAACCCATCTGTCCTTCTGGAAATAGTTCATTTGGATCCTTTTCACTCAGAGCAGATAAGTCCTCAGTTTAACATCTCATCCAAAAAACAATACCTGCAAAGTTGCAGCTCTCATTTGTTTTTTGCCAGTAAAAGGATGTGTGCATGCTGGTATGTGTTGGCAGAATGGCTCTTTAGAAAGGGATTTTAAGCTGCCTCCTTCAACTACTGCAGTCTGTGCAGTGTAAGTATACTCTCACTCTCAGCCTGATATAATTGAGTGGCCTGCTGGGCCATTTCAGAGCCCTGTTAAGAGGCAATTATATTGCGGTGGCTCTGGAGTGACACAGAGGCCAGATCAGGTAAGGATGGCAGATTTGTTTCCCAATGGACATTAGTGAACCCAAGAGGTTTGTTGAAAATCTGGCATTTGCATGGTCCCCGTTACTAAAACTAGCTTTTTAATTCCAGTTTTGTGAATTAATTGAATTTAAATTCCCCCATTTGCCATTGTGAGGTTTGAACCTGAGCATTAGCCAGGGCCTTTGGATTATTAGCCCAATAATATTGCCACTGTGCTACATTCTTCAGGATGGTTCCAACATGTCAGTCTGGAATATAGTTTGAAGCAGCTGAAATGGGAATAGAATTCTCAATTTTCCAACTGAGAGGGGGAATGCCACTTTCAAGTGATTATTGACACCCCATAATGAAGAAATTCAAGACTGGTGAAGATTGGGTGGCACAGTGGCTCAGTGGTTAGCACTGTAGTGCCAGGGATCCGGGTTCAATTCCGCCCTTGGGCGACTGTCTGTGTGGAGTTTGCACATTCTCCCTGTGTCTGCATGGGTTTCCTCTGGGTGCTCCAGTTTCCTCCCACAGTCCAAAGGTGAATTGGCCATGCTAAATTGTCCATACTCTTCAGGGATGTGTAGGTTAGGTGCATTAGTCAGGGGTAAATATAGAGTAACGAGTAATGGGTTAGGGTGGGAGACTCTTCGGAGGGTTGGTTTGGACCTGTTGGGCTGAAGGGCCTATTTCTACACTGTAGGGATTCTGGGATGAACTACGTTTGCTACTTTGGACTACAAAGGTACAGTGTAGATGAGTAAGCGCCAGGTTTGAGGAGCAAGTGAGATAGTAATAGAACAAGTTGGAGCATTTGGTGGGTTCTGGATAGAAATTCAGCTAGGGAGGCTTTGGAAAATGGAGTGTCGGGTGAGGGGTATGTGCATTAGTGTTCAATCATTATGAGTCCACACTCTACCAATACCAAAGGCCGATAAATTAATAAGCTGTAATATCATTCCACGTCATACTCATCTGCATTATTCATTCCATATCAGTCTCCACTTCAGTGGTTCAATGCTCGTTAATATTTGTATCCATATTATTCCAGTCCTTTCTATACTAATTCATATTATCACCCTGAGCATTCCAGCACCAGCATACTCAGAAAATAGCAATCTGTTCTAAACACAACTCATTGCAGTCATGAGCAACAGCCAATAAAGAACCAATATAGAATCTTAGAATGGTTATGGGGACACAAGGAGGTCATTCAGACTATCGTCTATGTGAGTTCTCTCTCTGAACTATTTTTCCTGTCCCATTCCCCTTCCATCCCCTGCAGCCCTACAAACTCTTTCTGTTGGGATAAATGTGGATTTCTGAAGGGAAACCTTGCTGCATTGGATCATACTATCCAGCACATCCTACCTCAGGAATCTTGACCCACCTCTATCCTGTGATATGTTAGTTAATGTTTGATAGTAGTATTCTTCCCTCTAGCTCAGGAAGTTGAGAGTTTAAATCCCAGTGCACTCTTAGGCAATGCATTCCAGATTTTAACTCCTTATTCTGTGTGAAGGCTTTTCCTCATGTCATGTCATGTCACGTCAGGTCTAGTCCTTCTGCCAGCTGCCTTAAGTTGGTGTTGTATGGCTCTCGATCCGTCCGTCATTGAGAACAATTTCTCCCTTTCCACCAGATTTTCCACGATGTTGAAAACCTCGATCAAATCTGCTCTCAACCTGCTCTTCCCAAAGGAGAACAGCCCCAACTTCTCCAGTCTAGCCACGTAAGGATGAGGATTTCCCAAATTATATCATTATCCATTACCTAGAGGATTAGATGCGTAAGCAGTTGAAGCATTTTAAACTTATGTTCATTTAGCGTATCGGGTGAATCGTTTGCATAGCCATCAGAATTGTGCTGTATTTTAGAGATAGTATTAGAGCCAGAACTGTACTGAATTTGGAATCTTGCCAGATGCACTACAACCCTCCGTTGACGTGCTGTTTGCTGTCAGGACATCCACTCAAAAGGTAGCTCATATTTGGCCTTTCGTGAAGCAGACCGCATCACTTCACTGAACCTCCTTCACGAGCTAGTGAAAGACTGAAGTTAAAGGAGAGAAGAGGTTCCAGGTCTGAAATCTCAAAAACAGTGAAAAGATTCCTGCTGTGCTCATCCACTAAGTATCCCAAAGGTGGTTCTCCGCACTGTAAATTCATCCAGTGAGCAGCAAACTGGTGCAGTCTATGCCTGACCTGAGTTGACTGAACTGATCTCATCCTGGGGGACGATAGGTCGTTAAAATAGTTTACAGAATCATAAATGTCAGCAAGCATTTCCTGATCACTCTCTAACCACCCCCACCCCAAACCCATGGAAATGGAGTTGTGTTGATCTTTTAACTTGGCTGTGAAAACCCAATGGTTAACAAACCCTTGACTCACTGGAGGGGCTCACATGCCCAGAATCAGCTCCCAGCAACATTCATGGATAAAGGGAGGGCAAGTGAAATCATTAGAACAAAAAGTGATCATTTTCTAATGGAAAAACATTCACACTAATGAGCAAAGCAGTGCATTAATCAGTGCCACAAGCCATGGGGCTCTGATAGTGAATGTGGTTGGGAGCAAACTCATTTTACACTTGACCGTAAACTATACAGTTTAATGCAATTGCTGCATAAAAGAGGAACTGCCTTGATATCTGAGAGGTTGAAAGCAACACGTGGTGCATCACTGGCTCAAACAGATTAAAAAGGTCCAGGATCAATGCTTGAGTCTCTTTTGAATCTGCGCGTATCACCTGAGTGTGTTTGAAAGCAATACAGTTGGTGTGTGTGTGTGTGTGCGCGTGCTAATGTGTATGTACACAAGTATTCATGAGTATGTGTCGTGTTTGTGTGCATATGTAAGGTACATGCAAACACAAGTTTTACTGTACCCATTTTTATGGCTGCAATGTACCTGGCATGTGTGAGTACACGCATGGCTTTATATGTTTCCTTATGTGACTGTGCAATGGGTTTATATATTTCCTTGTGTGACTGTGCTGATGTTTGTACATGTTGGAAGCTGACAGCATTTGACTTAGGTGTCGTTGCCTTCTCACTGACTCCATTAAAACCTGAAGAGTGGCCAGTGATCAAGACAAGTAGGGTGTTGCTGTTGTGGAACCATACCACAGCAGCAGAAAAGGGATAGAGAGAAAAGTTTTGGAAGACAAATCTCAATGAGAAATTGGTTCACAGTCACTTAATAGTTGAACATGAGAACTGGTGAATCTGAGTTTGAGCACATAGAATGAATATTAACAGCAGTCAACCGCTGAGCAGTGAAATTGCTGTAACTGAAAGAGCATGCTGTTCATTTCATTAACTTAGTGCATGAAATTTCATAACCTTTGTTCCATTTTGCAGATTCATTGCATTTTTTTCTTTCTTTAATGTTCATTGCATCCATTTTGTCATTCATGTAGCCACTCATGTAATCATCATTCCATTCTTCCCACCAGAGCCAAACAGGACACAGCCCTCCTCCTGCCTACACACCCATGTCAGGCGTAAGTATTGAACATCCTGTACCAGATAAACTCAACTTAATAAGAGGTGTTCGTCGAAACCATTCAGAATCAGTAAGAGTTGCTCTTTCTTTATTATTTGGAGGAATGAACAGATGAGTCCATTGCACTGGGAGCTGCTTCACAGAGACATGTCAACCCAGAGGCAAACCTAGCTTTTTTTTAAAAACAGAAGGGCATTCTTGGAAAATGAATGTGCCGGTCATACTAGACCTCCATTTTGAAATATGCAAGACGTTTTGGACCAGTGTATCTCACGTAATTTTACTGGTTCTTCCTTCTTGGATCTAGGCTCATGTTGAGATTGTCCTCATGCCTGTAGACTTACCATGTAAGAAGCCTAGTGGGAACAAAGCAAATTACAATGAGGCAAAAACAATCCAAGCAGCAGTTCAACCTTTGTCATTGTCACAGAGGTCCAGACATCAGGTGCAAAGGTTTACTTAAAGAAGACCTAGCCTCCGGCTCCAACACTGAAATGGGGTTGGGTGCAGGAGCAGCGCCGAAGGAGAAGGAAATAGATCTAGAACTGGTTCTGTAAAGTTAAGGAATAACGAAGAAATATCCTCACAATTATCTCAAATTGGTGGAGTTTATATCATCAAATTTCATGACAGTGCATTTTCACTTCATTTAGTTCTGAAAATAGGTGAATTGGAAATTACTTGGAAACTGAAGTTTTGCATCTCACACCATTGTTTCCTCATTTGCTTGCATAATCCTTTGAAGGAATGAAATATAGACAATACGTTGATGTCGGCAGGAGTGAACAGTACTTCATGTGCTGGTTAATACTATACAGCAGACTACAAATGGGACAGGACTGTACAGCACTCTGCTGTACAAGACTATAGCGAAGTGCTGTCCAACAAGAAGGTTTTAGTGTTGCTCAGTGTAGTGCAATGTATGTAACCTACTTGTATCTCTTCTGTGGATGTTCAATGGGACACTTCTTTTGGGGGTGGGGAGGACGATAGGGTGTGTCTCTCCTCTGCAGCCCCTGCCACATGTTGATTATCAATCTGCAAATATGCTGTAACACAACAGCCTCCCCATGTTGAAAGAGTCCTTCTTCAGGTTCTTACCATTATTTACACTCCAAGGCAAGCAGCTTCCTCACTTTAGAACATAGAACAGTACAGACTCTTTGGCCCTTGATGTTGTGCCAGCCTAAAAGACATCTGGGTGGGTATATGAATAGGAAGGGTTTGGAGAGATATGGGCTGTGTGCTGGCAGGTGGGACTAGATTGGGTTGGGATATCTGGTCAGCATGTACAGGTTGGACCGAAGGGTCTGTTTCCATTCTGTACATCTCTATGACTCTAAGATCAGATTAACCAACATACCCTTCAATTTACTAACTTCCATGTGCCTATCCAAGAGTCAGTTAAACGTCCCTAATGTATCTGACTCTGCTACATTGCTGGCAGTGCATTCCATGCACCCACCACTCTCTGTGTAAAGAACCGACCTCTGACATCTCCCCTGAACCTTCCTCCAATCACCTTAAAATTATGCCCCCTTGTCATACTTTTTCAGGGCTGAAATGGCTATCTGGCTATCCATTCTATATATGCCCCTCATCATCTGGTACACCTCTATCAAGTCACCTCTCATCCTTCTTCGCTCCAATGGGAAAAACCTAGCTCTCTCAACCTTTCTTCATAAGACATGCCCTCCAGTCCAGGCAGCGTCCTCTTAAGTTCCCTCTGTACCCTCTCTAAAACTTCCTTATCCTTCCTATAATTAGCTGATCAGATCTGAATACAATATTTCAAGTGTGGTCTAACCAGGACTCTATAGAGCTGCAGCATAACCTCATGGCTCTTAAACTCAGTCCCTCTGCTAATGAAAGTCAACACACCACATGCCTTCTTAACAACCCTATTGACTTGGGTGGCAACTTTGAGGGATCTATGGACATAGATCCTTCTGTTCCTCCACACTCCCCAAAAATCTTGTCTTTAACCCTGTATTCTGCATTCAAATTCGACCTTCCAAAATGAATCACTTCACACTTTTCCAGGTTGAACTCCAGCTTCCACTTCTCAGCCCAGTTCTGCATCCTGTCGATGTCCCGTTGCAACCTACAACAGCCCTCCACACTATCCACCACTCCTCCAACTTTCATGTCATCAGCAAACTTCCTCTTCCAAGTCATTTATAAAAATCACAAAGAGCAGAGGTCCCAGAACAGATCCCTATAGAACACCGCCGGTCACCGAGCTCCACGCTGAATACTGTCCATCTACTACCACCCTGTGACTTCCATGTGCCAGCCAACTCTGTATCCAGACAGTAAAATTTCCCTGTAACCTATGCCTCCTCACTTTATGAATGAGCCTACCATGGGGAACCTCACTAAAAACCTTGCTAAAATCCATGTACATCACATCTGCTGCTTGACCTTCATCGCATGTTTTGTCACATCCTCAAAGAATTCCAAATGGCTTGTGAGGCATGATCTGCCCTCACAAAGGCATACTAACGATCTCTAATCAAATATGGTTTTCCAAGTAACCATCAATCCTGTCTCTCAGAATCTTCTCTAGTATCCTACCCAACACAGATGAAAGACTGTAATTTCCAGGATTATCCCTATTCCCTTTCTTGAACAGAGGAATAACATTTGCCACCCTCCAATCACCTGGCACTACTCCAGTGGACAATGAGGACACAAAGATCATCGTCAAAAGCACAGCAACCTCTTACCTCACTTCCTGTAGGAACCGAGGGTATATCCCATCTGGTCCAGAGGACTTACCTGTACTTAGTGTTTTTCAAACTTTTCAGCATGTTATCCTTCTTAACACCAACCTGTTTGAGCATATCAGTCTGTTATATGCTGTTCTCACAAGCAACAAGGTCCCTCTCAGTAGTGAATACTGAAGCAAAATATTCATTAAGGACCTCCCCTACATCTTCTGACTCCAGGTGCAAGTTCCCTCCACTATCCCTGATCAGCCCTACCCTCACTGTGGCCATCCCCTTGTTCCTCACATAAGTGTGGAATGTCTTAGGGTTTTCCTTAATCCTAGGTGCTGAAGCTTTTTCATGCCGCCTTCTAGCTCTCCAAAATCCATTCTTCAGTTCCTTCCTGGTGACCTTGTAACCCTCTAGAGCCCTGTCTGATCCTTGTCTCCTCAGCCTTAAGTAAGCTTCCTTTTTCCTCTTGACTAGAAGTTCGACATCTCTTGTCACCTAACGTTCTTTCACTGTACCATCCCTTCCTTACCTGAGTGCAACAAACCTGTCCAGCACTATCAGCAAGTGCTCCCTAAATAACCACCACATTTCTGTCTTGCATTTTCCTGAGAACGTCTGTTCCCAATTTAGGTGCCCCAGTTCCTGCCTAATAACATTGTAATTCCCTCTTCCCCCAATTACATACTTACCCATACCAAATGCTCCTATCCCTCTCCATGACTATAGCAAAGGTCAGAGAATTGTGATCACTAACACTGAAATGTTCTCCCACCGAGAGATCTGACCCCTAACCTGGTTCATTGCCAAGCACCAAATCCAGTATGGCCTCCAATCTAGTCAGCATATCTACATATTGAATACTGGATTAGTGGTGCTGGAAGAGCACAGCAGTTCAGGCAGCATCCAACGAGCAGCGAAATCAACGTTTCGGGCAAAAGCCCTTCATCAGGAATAAAAGTTGATTTCGCTGCTCGTTGGATGCTGCCCGAACTGCTGTGCTCTTCCAGCACCACTAATCCAGTATTTGATTTTCAGCATCTGCAGTCATTGTTTTTACCTTATCTACATATTGAGTCTAGAATCCTTCCTGGACACACCTGACAAAAATTGCTTCATCCAAACTTTGAACTAAAGAGGTTCCAATCAATATTGCGGAAGTTAAAGTCACCCGTGAGAACAACCCTGTTACTTCTGTATCTTTCCAAAATCTGCATCTCAATCTGCTCCTCCGTGTCTCTGTTGCTATTGGGGGGTCTGTAGAATATTCCTAATAAAGTTCCTATTTCTGACTTCTACCCATACTGACTCTGTAGACAAACCCTCCCCGATGACCTCCCTTTCTGTAAGTGTGATAGCATCCCTGATTAGCAACACCTCTTTTACCCCAGCCCCCCATTCCTTTTGTGCCATCTAAACCCTGGAACATCCAACAACCATTCCTGCCCCTTTGATATCCAAGTCTCCGTAAAGGCCGCGACATCATTTAAGGGATGGCCAGCAGACTTTATATCACACCAGTGCTATATTTATTAAGACATGAGGGGTGTTGTTTGACATTTTCTCTCTATTTTTGGAATCAACATGCCTCATTACAAAGAACACAGACTTCAGAAAATCGAGAAAATTCCTGCTGTTCGATTAAAGCATTATAAAATCTAAACGGCATCAGAACTTCCATTTAGAGTGTTTGATCTTGTGCAATCCTTCTCCAGCTCTTCTATGGGCCCATGAAAGGAAAGTTTTGTAAAAGAGCTTTGATAGTAGAGAGAAGGTATTCAAAAGAGAAGTCTATCGTGTCCACATACCGCATTTTTGAAGGACAAGTTCAGAACACAGTTTGAAAAGAAGCACACAGGATCCTTGACTTTATAAATAGTGACCAAAGGTAGAATCTTGTAGGGGTTTGAGTGACACAGGGGAGACGTGTGATAGAATTGGATAGGAAATCTAGCAAAGCCAATCTCAAAATTGTTTATGCTTTGCATGAGCAGCGTAGCAAGTTTTTCGCTCGGCAGCAGCAAATTTCCAATTAAGAGGAACTGAGTTCACTAATGCCTAACTGGGCATTGCAGTAGGTTAAGGATGCATGCTGCCCCGAGCTGCTAACGTAGGAGCTGTAGCATAATTCCCCATTCCCATAAAAAAGGAAATCATGAGGTTATTGAGAACGAGAATGCATCCCAAGCTTCAATACAGTAGCTGCACCGCTGTCAGACGAGCTGCAGAAAATAAATGTCGAATGGACTGAGTAATGCCACGTTGGAAAGAGTTTGGAAAGCTGAATGCTATTTCACAACTGAGCCTGTGCTTACAGTTCTAAACAAACATTTAAAGTAGCCATTGATGCAAGTAACATCAGGGTAAGCACTGTTTCCCTGATAAGCCTAGAATATAGAGCTCAATCAGGTACTAATAAAATAAAAACATGCAAACGTCAGAGGTGGTATTCCACAATAGAGGAGGAAACCCTTCCTGTACTGCTGGCTCTCAAACATTTTGAGATAAATGTCATAAATGGACACAGAAGAGTTGACAATCTATAGTGACCCCAACCTATTAACTTTTGTGGAAAGGTTTAAGACTCAGAACACCGGGTTGTTCTGTTGGTGCTCATTTCTTCAACCATTCCTATTTTTAAAATAAAATCATCCATGTTGCCAGGATATGAAAAGTAATTGCCCAGAACCAAAACAGACTTAGTTAGAATTGAAAAATAAAAGTGACCAAGGCTAAGAGAATGGATGTGTGAGACAGAATGCTGTTCTTTTGTACATTCAGCTCTTTTTCACTCACCCTAATGAAATAAAAATGAGTCTCATTTCATTAATCCAAGAGAGAATTGTATTAAAACAACAGGTCAGAACCTAAAATATTACAGGCATTTTGAGCCTGCGAGTCCAAAATGTATTTTTAAAAGAGGATTGCTACAGAGACAAAACAATTGCAAGTAGAAATGAGTTTTGCATAGATACAATAACTACAGATATGAAAGAAACTTAGAACAGACTGGACTGTGACTGAAAGATAGAGGGGGCAACATTGTCCTGCTGAACAGCAAGGTGTTGCCTTGTGGATTATGTCTATACTGCATGCAGATTTTATGTTTTTCCTTTTGAAGAACCACAAGGCCAAGGAATTAAGAAGTCAGTTTCAACTCTACTGGGGTGGACTAGTGGGACTTAATGTGTCCCAGCTTGAGTTTGAATGTTAATATGCTGTGAAGGTCATAGTTGAGCCATCCCCTAGTTACCCCTGTGTTGCAAGCAAAGAAATTTTTCTCACTCTGGAGGATGCAAACATTTTTGTTTAGAAAAGAATGGGAATTAGGACAAAGGAACTTCAATCAGCCTATGAAACAAAAAATCACAAAAATCTCAACTACCAATGTCAATATTACTAGCAACCTACACTGAACCTTCAACTACCAACTGTTGGTGAATTCAGACTGATCCATATCATTTTTTTAAAGACTCTAATTGTTTTGGACTCTCTTTCCTTGAATCTCTGCATATGTAGGTTACATTTGTATTATTACTCACGTGAATTAATTAATTAATTCACGTGAGTAACAATACAAATGTAATCTACATAATTCATTAATTCAAGAAATCCTAATTAAATTGGCTCATCTTAAAGCCTAAGTACATTTGAATCTGAGAGAAAGGCCCAAGGGAAGGGATCCTTTTTAAGTTTATTTTCTTGCAACCAACCAAGGGGGTGGGGGAGTGAAGAAGAAACAGTAATTCATCCCTCCTCACCCGTAAGTGTGACAGTTTTGGGTATCCAGCTGAAACAGTCATAAATTGGGGAATCTCGCATGGGGTCTGGTTGTAACAGAGATGCCAGTGTGTTCAGGGACTTCCCACCAGGGAGCTGGTGTTCACTATGACACCACCATCCATAGATATGGTGCATTTGGACATGAACTGCATCAGTCCCTGAGGAGTTGGGAACGGTACTGAACATTGTGCAAGCATCAACAAACATCCCTACTTCTGACCTTACAGTGGAGGGAAGGTCATTGATAAAGCAGCCGAAGATAGATAGGCTTAGGTCACCAAGGAATTGATGCAGAGATATCCTGGAGCTGAGATGGCTGACCTCAATCAACTACAACCATCTTGCTTTGTATGCAGGAAGACTCCAACCAGTGGAGACTTTCCCTTTGATTCCCATTATTTCTACTTTTGCTAGGGCTCCTTAATGCCGTATTCATTCAAATGGTCGCCTCGATGTCAAAGGCAGTCATTCTCACCTCACCTCTGGTCCACAGAACAGAGTGGTCAAAGTTGTGTTTTTTGAGGATATGTTTGATAATGGCAGGTATAAAAGGAAGAAGGATCCCCATATTCAAAGAGAAATACTAGCTGATAATCTCAGCTACTTGGGGAGTTGGATGGTCAGCATTTTGGTGGGATTAGTGTCAGGGAGCAGAAGGTGGATCAGCAAGAGGAACTTGGAGAGGGCATTAGGGAGGTGGGATTAAAAGACTATAGAAATATGCAAGTTCAGATCTACACCAGGAGGGATTTTTTGAATGATGTTTGTTCTGATGAGCTGAAGAAAGCTGATGAACTTAGGGTCTCAATATTAGCAACAAAGACCTCGGACATATTGGGTTCTGGGTACCAACCACGTCTGGGGTAGTCCATTGCTGCCAATCCTCCTTTCTATGCTGCGTCTAAGGGCGTATCTAATTAGAAAGGATAGCCCACTGGAGAAGCAAGAAGAAGCACTAAATGTTACATAATAAGGTATAATTAATTGGATGATATCGATAGGTACAATTGACATGAATTAGTTAGGTCTGTTACAACCATCGGGAGCCAGAAATGACCAATCTGACTCCATCAGGGCCTCATGCACGATTGCTTAATTTTCTAGCCAAAGACTATAATACAGCATCAAATTCAATGGTTCCATGTACATTTTCAACACTAACTCCATCAGAACTAGTGCTTTGTAAAACCAAATCCAGGCACGTATTGTCAAAGATGAGGCAAATGAAAAGGGTTCAAGAATATGATTAGAAGTAAAGAAGCAATTATTTTCTTATCCATTCATGTGATGTGAGCGGTTAGGCCAGCAGTTATTGCCTGTCGCTAAGAAGCAATGACATTAGAACATAGAACATAGAACATTACAGCGGAGTACAGACCCTTCGGCTCTCGATGTTGTGCCAACCTGTGGAACCAATCTGAAGCCTACATAATCTACATTATTCCATTCTCATCCATATCTTCATCCAATGACCATTTAAATGCTCTTAAAGTTGGTGAATCTACCACTGTTGCCGGCAGGGCATTCCAGCCTCTGCTACTCTTTGAGTAAAGAAGCTACCTCTGACATTTGTCCTCGATCTATCACCCCTCAACTTAAAGCTATGTCCCCTCGTGCTAGCTGTCATCATTTGAGGAAAAAGGCTCTCACAGTCCACCCTATCTGCCCCTCTGATTATCTTATATGTCTCAATTAAGTCACCTCTCAACCTTTTTCTCTCTAATGAAAACAGCCTCAAGTCCCTCAGCCTTTCCTCATAAGACCTTCCCTCCAAACCAGGCAACATCCTAGGAAATCTCCTCTGAACCCTTTCCAAAGCTTCCACATCCTTCCTATAATGCCGTGACCAGAACTGTACGCAATACTTCAAGTGCAGCTGTGCCAAAGTTTTGTACAGCTGACCTCAATCCCTCTGCCAATAAAAGCTAACACACCGTATGCCTTCTTAACAAACCTATCAAGCTGGATGGCAACTTTCAAGGATCTATGTACATGGGCACTGAGATCTCTGCTCATCTACACTGCCAAGAATCTTAAGATTAGCCTAGTTCTAGATGCTCCTTCCAAAGTGAATCACCTCACACTTCTCCATATTGAATTCCATTTGCTCCCCCTCAGCCCTCTAACTTGCAACATCCTTTGGCACTATCCACAACTTCACTGACCTTAGTGTCATCCACAAATTTACTAACCCATCCTTCTACACCCGTATCCAGATCATTTATAAAAATGACAAACAGCAGTGGACCTAAAAGAGATCCTTGCGGTACACCACTAGTAACTGAACTCCAGGATGAACATTTTCCATCAACCACCACCATCTGTCTTCTTTCAGCAAGCCAATTTCTGATCCAAACCTCTAAGTCACCATCAATCCCATGCCTCTGTATTTTCTGCAATAGCCTACCATGGGGAACCTTATCAAACACTTTACTGAAATCTATATACACCACATCAACCGCTTTACCCTTATCCATCTGTTTAGTCACCTTTTCAGAGAACACAATAAGGTTTGTGAGGCATGACCTACTCATCACAAAAACATGTTGACTATCCCTAATCAACTTATTCCTCTCCAGATGATTATAAATCCGATCTCTTATAACCTTTTCCAACACTTTACCCAAAACCAAAGTAAGGCTCACTGGTCTATAATTACCAAGGTTGTCTCTACTCCCCTTCTTGAGCAAAGGGACAGCATTTGCTATCCTCCAGTCTTCTGGCACTATTCCTATAGACAATGACAACATAAAGATCAAAGCCAAAGGCTCTGCAATCTCCTCCCTGACTTCCTCGAAAATCTGAGGATAAATCCCATCCAGCCGAGGGAATTTATCTATTTTCACACTTCCCTGAATTGCTAACACCACCTTCTTGTGAACCTCAATACTGTCTGGTCTAGTAGCCTGTATCTCAGCATTCCCCTCAACAATGTTGTCTGTTTCCAATGTGAATACCGATGCAAATTATTCATTTAGCGTTTCTTCTATCTCCTCAGACTCCACGCACAACTTCCCACTGCTGTCCTTGATTGGCCCTAATCTTACTCTTGTCATTCTTTTAGTCCTGATATACCTATAAAAAGCTTTAGAGATTTCCTTGAAACTATCTGTTGTTGAAAAATGTGGTGCTGGAAAAACACAGCAGGCCAGGCAGCATCCAAGGAGCAGGAGAATCAACGTTTCAGGCATAAGCCCTTCTTCAGGAATGAGGCTGGTGTGCCAAGTGGGCTGAGATAAAAGGTAGTGGGGAGGGAATTTGGGGAGGGGTGCTGGGAATACGATAGATGGAAGGAGGTGAGGGTGAGGGTGATAGGCCAGAGAGGGGGTGTGGGTGGAGAGGTCGGAAAGAAGATTGCAGGTCAAGAGGGCAGTGATGAATCCGGGGGTTGGGACTGAGATAAGGTGGAGGAAGGGGAAATGAGGAAGCTGGAGAAATCTACATTTATCCCGTGTGGTTGGAGGGTTCCTAAGCGGAAGATGAGGCACTCTTCCTCCAGGCGCATGTGGTCAGGGTCTGGCAATGGAGGAGGCCAAGGACCTGCATGTCCCTGGCGGAGTGGGAGGGGGAGTTAAAGTGTTCAGCCACGGGGAGGTTGGGTTGGTTGGTCCGGGTGTCCCAGAGGTGTTCCCTGTAACGTTTCGCAAGTAGGCGGCCTGTCTCCCCAGTGTAGAGGGGACCACATCAGGTGTAGCGGATGCAGTAAACGATGTGTGTGGAGGTGCAGGTGAATTTGCGACAGATATAGAAGCATCCCTTGGGGCCTTGGAGGGAGGTGAGGGGGGAGGTGTGGGCGCAAGTTTTTCACTTCTTGCGGTTGCAGGGGAAGGTGCCGGGAGTGGAGGTTGGGTTGGTGCGGGGTGTGGACCTGACGAGGGAGTCGCAGAGGGAGTGGTCTCTCTGGAATGCTGATAGGGGTGGGGAGGGAAATATATCCCTTGTTGTGGGGTCTGTTTGAAGGTGGCGGAAATGACAGAGGATGACATGATGTATCCGGAGGTTGGTGGGGTGGTAGGTGAGGACCAGTGGGGTTCTGTCCTGGTGGCGATTGGAGGGGCGGGGTTCAAGGGCGGAGGAGCGGGAAGTGGAGGAGATGCGGTGGAGGGCACCTTCGACCACATTGGGGGGGAAATTGCGGTCTTTGAAGAAGGAGGCCATTTGGGTTGTTCGGTAGTGGAATTGGTCCTCCTGGGAGCAGATGCGGCGGAGATGAAGGAATTGGGATGGCGTTTTACAGGGGGCAGGGTGGGAGGAGGTGTAGTCTGGGTAGCTGTGGGAGTCGGTCGGTTTGTAGTAAATGGCTGTGTTGAGTCGGTCGCCCGAGATAGAAATGGAGAGGTCAGGAAGGGGAGGGAGGAGTCTGAGACGGTCCAGGTAAATTTGAGGTCGGGATGGAAAGTGTTAGTAAAGTGGATGAACTGTTCAACCTCCTCGTGGGAGCACAAGGTAGCGCCAATACAATCATCGACGTAGCAGAGGAAAAGGTGGGGGTTGGTGCCAGTGTAGCTGTGGAAGATGGACTGTTCCGCATATCCGACGAAGAGGCAGACATAGCTGGGGCCCATGCGGGTGCGCATGGCTACTCCTTTGGTTTGGAGGAACTTGAAACTATCTGCCAATGATTTCTCATGTCCCCTCCTGGCTCTTCTTAGCTCTATCTGTCTTTCCTGGCACCCTAACTGAGCCTTCATAATGCTGTGGGTCTGAGTCACATGAAGACAGACCAAGTAAGGAGGGCAGATTTACTTCCTTGAAGGACATTCTTGAACCGGATTTTTTAATGACCATCAACAGTGGTTGGATGATTGATTCAGGCTAGCTTTTTTTTAAAGTTCATACTTCACTATCTGTCATGGTAAGATTTGAATCCCTCTGTCCAGAACATTAGCTGGGATTGTGAATTGCATTAATACTATGACACTATCACCCCATAGAAATGCTGCTTTTGGGTATGGATTGCTTCAGTATCTGAGGAATCATGAATGGGGCTAATCATTATGTAAGCATCAGCAAACATCCCCACCTCTGACCTTATGATGATGGGGGGGCGGGGGGAGGTATTAATGAAGCAGCTGAAGATGAATGGGCTGAGGTCACTGAGGAGCTGCTGCAGAGATGTCCTGGAGCTGAGATGGCTGACCTCCATAGGAAAGCTGTGTCCCATGCACTGAGTACATTTGACTGAGGGACTTCCTCCCTGCCATCTGATCAGAAATCAACCTCAACCGTGGGTCGATAAGTGTTGGTGCAATGAGATCCTTAAGTGGACAGGGGTTTCAGTGGGTGTTTTGAATGAGGAAGCCGTCAATGAGCTTCCTAGCCGAGACTTAATTAGTGAGAAGGTAGTGTGGTCCACACCGACCTGATTAAATGCTCCCTTCCCTCAGGCAGACATTGAATCCTGCTCAGTGTGACTGATAACTTGGGAACTCTAAACATTTTGAGCACCATATTAATAACACCACTGGTGTGTGGGACAATGAATTCTTGAGCCCCAAGACTGGAGTGACTGGACAGTTAGATCACAAGGCAATGGTGATAGACTGGGCAATGAAGTAATTGAACTTTGAGGTGACTGGACTGAGGATTAAAAGAGATAATTGCAAATTTGAATATCTGGAGAATTTGAGCAATAGATGGACAAGACAATTAAGTAAAGGCACTGTCATTTTAGCAAAGTAATTGCAGTCTAATGTCTCAATACTGGACAACTTTAAAGTATTCTGGAACATTAATGGTAAAGGCCACTGAGCAATTTATGTGCATTCACTTTCAGTTTCATCTCTGAATAGCATGTTCGCACTCTGACATCTTTTTACCATCTCAGTGAGAGAAAGAGACAGGGTTACAGTAGCTTCGATCAAGTAATTATCACAACTGGTTCAGTTCAGAGAGTGATGGTTTATTTTGTGTCCTAATGCTCAGTTCAATATCTACTTCTTCAGTTGATCACTTTCACCTTTGGTGATGATTTTCAAAGAACCCTCTGTTTAAATTGAGTGTCCCCAAGTTGCGTGAATCTGTTGCTCCACTTCAGCCTCTGTCTCTCATACCAAAGGTAAAAAATAAAACTTTCAATAAAGTCAAACATGTTGAAATGTTTGGAGGTCAGAAAAATTGAGCGTTTGATTTTTTTCTCATGCTTGGGACCTTCAGAGGACGTCAGTGATGTTCCAGTCACTCTGTGCTCGTTTTAGTGTTGCTGTGATTATTGCAGAGACTCTTGGAGGGGATTATCAGTGACAAACCTCAAAAGAGGGGATGTAATACAGGACATATGAACACTTCTGTCTCCACCGTACCTTAAGAACAGCTGTCTCAGTCTTCCCTTGTTCTTAGTATCAACAAACCCAAGTTCTTAAATCCAAGCTCAAGTATCAGATGACAGGTATCAGAAGACAGCAGCAATTAGAACAGCTTGAATCCCAAGGCATTACCTCAAGCCTTGTGGGAGGTTACAAAAGGTGATCAAAAACTCCGCAAGATTTTAAAGAGTTTCTTAAAGGGGGAGAGAAGTAGAGAGGCTGAGAGGTCTAGCATTTGCAGTCAAGCTAGTTGAAGGTGAGACTGTCAATGATGAGAGGAAATGAAGCCACATGACAAGGGGATGCATGAGAGGGTAGACTTGGAAGAATGTAGAGTTCTCAGCTTATATCACTCATGTTGCAAAAGGATGGTGTGACCAGTGTAGCTCCTTTCAATTAAGAAGCAGCAAAAATGGGAGATGGTAATCTGTCTGTTTGAGTCAACTTACTAACTTTAAAAACATCACTGAAAATATAGACAACCAGTGCTTTCAACATAAGGTCAGTTCAGAGCTTTAGAAAATGATTAGAGAAAAGATACCACAGAAAGACAGGATGCCAGTAGCATTAGAGAATTCTTGATTTAAAAATATTAATTAATTCAAAGGTAAAGGGTTCTTAAGTTGACCTAGGGATCAGTGGACACAGGAACACATTGCCAAAGAGCTCACTTCTGCACTCTCTGGTTATGTATGACCTGAGTTATGGCAAGGCTGGCATTATGTAAGGTTGGCATTTCTGTTAGCAGGTAAAGTGCTTGGCATGGAGGGGGGTCGTCAGTTATACCACATGGCATTTAAAATTTGCAGATGACACTAAAATAGGTGGGAAAATAAGTTACAATGAACAAGATTATCCATATTCATCAGAGGAATAGAAAGGCAGTTATTATCTAAATGGAGAGAAACTTCAGAGTGCTTCAGCATAGAAGGATCTTGGTGTCCTCTAGCTGAGTTGTTGAAAAGCAGTGTGCAGCTACAGCAGGTAATGGAAGTCTGGCATTTATTGTTAAAAGCATAGAATTTACCATATCTGAAGTACTGTGTAGAGTTTGGCCCCTTGACTTGAGGAAGATAGTTGCATTGGAGGCGGTTCAGAGAAGGATCACTCTCAATGAAATCCAGAGATGAGGACTATTACTTAGGAGGAGAGACTTTGCAGTTTAGTCCTACACTTCCTTGTAATTGGAAAACTGAGAGGTATATAAGATGTTAAAGAGGATTGACAAAGCTGACAGTGGATGCGTTCCCAGGGGATAATCTAGAGCAGGAGATCATCATTTTATGATGAGGAGTGGTAGATTTAAAACGGAGATGAGGAGGAAATGCTTATCTCGTGTATCTGTGGCATTCACTACCCCAGAGTGCAGCTGATTCTGGGACAGTAAACACACTTGGTTCGAGGGGTTGCAGAGAGCTGGCAGGAAAGTGGAATTGTGGCCAAGGTGAGATCAGGCACAATCCTATTGAATGGTGCAGCATGCTCAAGGGCTGAATGGCTTACTGCTGCTCTTGGTTCTTCTGTCCTTCTGTGAATGGCAAACTACTGCCTCCTCAGATTCTGTTTTGGGGAGAGCGGAAAAATGCCATCCCTTTCTGCTGCTGAATGGTTCATGCGCTCTGTAACTTGAGGCTATCCAGTGTAATAATGATGAAGGGATATGACAATGAATGGCGATACCAGGATTATACAGCAAGAGAAGTGTGTTCAGGTTGCTAATGGCAGGTTTGTAGCTCTTACAGCATTTGTAGCACTTCAATGAGAAAGCACAGAGCAGATGTCAGGATTGTTTGTATCCCCACGAGATGGACTTCCAAAACTAACACATTTAAATGTGTCAATAAACGATTCTTAGAAAAGCCTGGGTGAATGACGGCTTCTCAGCAGGATGCCAAACAACTGTCCAAGCTGTTGGTTCAGGAAAAAGAATATCACGTCAGTAAAAGTCGATCCATTATCTCGGGCAGTGACAACAGTCTGTGGAAGACAGGGCAGCTAGTGGAAGTGCATCTGAAACCTCAGTGAGGCGTGACGTAGTTTCTGATGTGTTCTGCCTAACACTTGGTGAAATGAAGCTTCCATCACCTCAAGGGGCTTTCTCTTTCAAGCCTTACTGCTGAGTGTTACAAATGTCTCACAGTGGCACGAGGTGTAGAATTAGACCAAATTCCTGTAACAGTGCACAATGCTGCAACACGCTGTCGAGTCTTATCAGAGTAACTTGTGCCTGAGACACAAAGGAATTGGAAAGCTTTCCATTTCCTCAGTGCAGTAACTAGACGTCAACGCATTTTATATTGGCTGTGAAGAGCTTTGGAATGTCTTGAAATCCTGAAAGGTAAGTTCAGTTAGAATTTACCTTTCTTTAAAAACAATCCCCAGTTATGCTAACTTCCAATTAGCCAACTCACTTCTTCCTCTCCACCAATTTTCTCCTCTTCACTGTTTTCTCCAAAGGCGTTAATTCCTTCCTGGCATGTAGCTTGGTGAAAGTCTGAGTCCAACTGATGAGTAGCATATTTCCGTACCTCATGGCAGGGATGGGGTGTAGATGGGGGGAGAAGTGGATCAGTGCCACATCCTTCACACCGCATGACTGCATTTGCTGACTGACTGTCCATAATCAAAAGTGTAAGAGACTAGATACTTGCTGATGCCCAAGGAGCTCCCTCACAAACTGTTCATATCAGCCCTGTTTCTTATCCCTGTCTCTGGAGGTCAAAATGTGAAGATCTCTCCACTGACCTGAGCAAAGCATACAATCTGACACTCCTGTGAAGGACCAAGGAAGTGCTACATTGTCCGAGGTGCTGTCTTTCGGATAAGTTGGTACACCATGTTCTAATTCACCACCTTAGTTGTACTTAGATTCCAGGGCACTGTTGGGAAGAAGGGCAGGGGCATCATTCTGGCTCATACCTATCCCTTAAGTGCCCTCAAGAAAACACATCATCTCATTATCTCATTGTGAGCAGGACATTGCTAAACATAAGCTGTCTGCCGGGTTTCCTAAATTAAAATAGTGACTACACTTTACAAATTAGCTGTAAAGTGTTTTGGGTCATTCTGGGGATTTGATAGGGTCTCAATTAAATGCAATATGCTAAGAGGATGCTTCCCTTTGTCAGGGAATCTAGAACTAGGGGACATTGTTTAACAGTTGTGGGTCTCTCGTTTGAGGTGGAGATGTGAGGAAATCATTTGTCTAACCTTTTTTTTTATGTCTGTGGAATGATCTTGCACAAGGCATCCATGGGGGCTGGCTCACTGAATTTATTCAAGGCTGCATTAGATTTTTGATCGACCCAAAGGATGATTGTGGTGTTAGGGATAAAATCCCTGCAGTGTGGAAGCAGGCCATTCAGCCCATTGAGTTGACACCAATCTTCCGAAGACCACCCAGGCCCATCCCATCCCTGTAACCCTACATTTTTCATTGCTAACCCACCCACATGCGCCTCCCTTGACATTGTGGGCAATTTAGTACAGCTGATCCACATAACCTGCACATCTGTGCACTGTAGGAGGAAACCGGAACACCTGGAGAAAATTCCTGCAGACATGGGGAGAATGTGCAAACTCCAAACAGACAGTCGAACCACAGGACACAGCTTAAAAATACGGGGTAGACCATGTAGGACAGAGATGAGGAGAAACTTCTTCACCCAGAGAGTGGTGGCTGTGTGGAATGCCCTGCCCCAGAGGGCAGTGTAGGCTCAGTCTCTGGATTCATTTAAGAAAGAGTTAGATAGAGCTCTCAAGGATAGTGGAATCAAGGGTTATGGAGATAAGGCAGGAACAGGATACTGATTAAGGATGATCAGCCATGATCATATTGAATGGTGGTGCAGGCTCGAAGGGCAGAATGGCCTACTCCTGCACCTATTGTCTACTGTCGCCTGAGGCTGGAATCAATCTTGGGTCCCTGGCACAGTGAGACAGCAGGACTAACCACTGAGCACCTTGCCACCCTAATGATGGTTGAGTAGGTTTTATGGGAGAGATGGTCTTTTCCTGGTCCTGATTTTTGTGATCGAATGTTCTTGTGAATGAGGTTCTTTGTAGTCAGCAAATCCTCAGTAAGTCCAATGTAATCATCAGGTCTTGACACCATGTAAGCTCAGACTAATTCCCTCAGCACTCATTGGAGGGTAACAGCTTGGGGGATCATAGACTGAGGGAATTACTGGCTGATGGATTGAAACAAAATATATCTATTGAGCTCCTCAAACTGATTCCATGGTTTAATCAGATTATAGCTGATCTGAAACCTACCTCCACGTCGAATCTGTGAGTAGATTCATCAAAGGGTTACAGCCCAGAAAGAGGCTATTTGACCAGTCGAGCTTGTGCTAGCTCTCAGCAAGAGCAGTTCACGAACCCTAGTTCCCCAATCTTTCCCCATATTCCTGAAAACATTTTCTCTTCGGGTACTTATCCAGTTCCCTTGATTAAAGCTTCACGAAGCACCAACCTTCCATACTGGTCACTCCAGAATGTGATCAGAACTTTGCTTTTGCTTCTTTCACTGATCAGTTCAAATCTGTAGTGTTTGGTTCTTGATCTTTGCACCAATACGAACTGGTTCTCTAACTACAATGTCCAGGCCTCACATGACTTTGAACAATTCCCTTGAATCTCTGAGGAGAACAACCTCAGCTGCTCCAATTGAACCAAGTACTGTAACCGAAAAATCTATTCCTGGAATCATGCTCCGAAATCATTTCTGAATCCTCTAGAAAGCCTTCACATCCTTCCAAAAGCTCAATTCTCCGATTCGGACACACTAGATTAGATTCCCTACAGTGTGGAAACAGGCCCTTCAGCCCAACAAGTCCACACCAACCCTACGAAGAGCAACCTACCCAGACCCATTCCTCTACATTCACCCCTGACTCATGCACCTAACACTACAGGCAATTTAGCATGGCCAATTCACCTAACCTGCCTCTTTGGACTGTGGGAGGAAACCGGAGCACCTGGAGGAAACCCATGCCCCCATGCAGATGCGGGGAGAATGTGCAAACTCCACACAGACAATTGCCCGAGGCGGGACTTGAACCCAGGTCCCTGGCGCTGTGAGGCAGCAGTGCTAACCACCGAGCCACTGTGCCGCCCCAACTACTCCAGTATTGTCCAAAAGATTCATTATGACATCCTTACATTTGTGCACTTTGCCTTTAGCTAAAAAGCCCAGGATCCCATATGTCTTTTCAATCACTTCCAACCTGTTCTTCTACCTTAAATGCTTTGTGCAGAAAGGGTGTTCGGTTCCTGCACCTCTTTTTGTCCTCTTACATTTTGGATTATATGATCATTCCTCAATCTTCCTACCGAAATCTTCAGTTTGCAATTTATGTGACTTGTTGAAGTCTATCACATATCTCCTCATAGTTCACCCTACGTCAAAGTTTTGTGTCATTTACAAATTTTAGATTGTCACAGTCATCAATATATAATTAAGAAATGCAGTGATCTTCACACTGACCCTTGGAAAATTTGCCTTTGCCTCATACCCTTTAATATCTTGTTACAAAAAAGCCTTCAATCCCAAATTTAATAACTGATCTCACATCACTTAACATTAACAGAAAATAGTTCCAAACATTTTTAGTTCTTCTTCATTTAATTTCTGAATGAATTGGCTCTTTTTGATTTGCTCTACCGTTATTTCTAGACTATCCAAACAAACAGTCCCTCTTGGTCTACTTTATCTGATTCTCCTAATACCTTGAGAATTTTGGTCAAATGACCCCCCCCCCCCCCCCCCACCTTAACCTTCTAAATTCCTGTGAATATGATCTTTATTTGTGAAATCACTCCTCTTCATTTAATCCTTGAAATGTTTGTGCCATTGCAGAAGTAGGTTAGATTGGACTTAGATTTGCACTCCCTCCAAAGCAAATATATCCATTCTCAGATGATGTTTTTATTTATTCTTTCGGATGCAGCCATTGCTGCCTGGCCAGCATTTATTGCCTATCCCGAGTAGCCTTTGAGAAAGTGGTGATGAACTGTTTTCTTGAACACTTGCAATCCATGTGCTGTGGGGAGACCTGCAGTATCTCTAGGTGTGGCCTATCCAGGGCTTCATGTCTCTAAGGCATGACCTCTAACCCCTTGTATTTTAGTTCTTTGATTGAAATATTGGAATTCCATTTGCAGTTATGATTATTTTCTTGTCAGGTTCTTGTCATTTTTATGATCTATGCATCTGGACCTCCGAGTCTCTTGGACCTCTGCTGTTTTGCTATTAATAAAGCACCCAGTTTTGTCCGTTTTTAGGTTGAAAATGGGTTCTCACATTTGACTACATTGGGATGAATTTGACACAGTTTTACCCGCTCACTTAATCTATCAGTACCTCTGAGCAATGTTATGTTGCCATCTACACTGCTTGTAATGTTAGCTTTCTCTGTCACCTATCAGCAAATTTGGATAAATGGCCCACTATCCCATTATCCAAGTCATTAGTAAGTACAGTGAATGGATATGGCACAAACACACATCCCCCTAGTCACATCCTTGCAATGAGATTGTCTGCACATTACTCTTACTGTGTGTCTCCTGACACTCAGTAATTTCCTAACCGGGTCAATAATTTGTCTTCAGTTCCATCAGCTTCAACTACAGCTTTTACGAGGGACTTTGTCAAGTGCCCTCTGCAAGTCCATAGGACTGTCGGCCCAGAGGATTGTTGACTGCTATCTCATCAAGTCTTTGATTCAAATTTAAAGTATTTGAAAGCTGTGCACACTTAAATCCTTAATTTGCAAACATATAATCAGATTCAAAGAAATGGAGAATATTCAAATAAATGCGTCGCGAGCAATGAATGGTACTCCACTTAAAAAAAAAACAAGCATCCAAGTGAATGTTTTGCGCTGACATACCCCACTGAAATGAAATGGAGCAGGTGAACCCCTTTTGAGTCCGAAAAGTCCTTTAAAACTGGCACTTTTGTTAACCAGTAAGTGACTTTTCAGTTCACTTTTATTGTAAAAGCCACCTCCTGACCACTCGCTGTTTTAGCCACCTCTTCAAACATATCAGTGGTGTTTGTCAGGCATGACCTACCTTTACAAATCCATACTGGCTCTTCATGAATGAGTGAAAATTTTCAAAGTGTTCAGTCACCCCTCTCCTCATTTATAGACACTAGTAATTTCCTGACATCAGATGTTAAGCTAGCTGGTCAATAATTCTCTGTCTTCCCTCTTCTTTTTTTACTTAACTGACGCACACAATTTTCCAATTGAAAGGAGCAGTTTGTACCGAGAGAACTTTGGAAGGTTATAGTTAGGGCATCTGCTATATTCTCATCTATTTGTTTTACAGTCCTGGAATGGGAACTGTCTAGTGCTGGGGATTTGCACTATTACTTTTTAAAAATCTCTTTAAGGTTAATTTTGGTGAGCCTTTGTCCCTGATTCACTAATAATTTCTTGTTCAATTTACAAAACACTGATCCCTTCTTCTAATACAAATACTGGCATAAAGTCATGTTTTAGTATCTCTAGTATTTCCGTATTTTTATTGATCATATCCCCATTATCTGTTTTCAGAGCTGTCTGTTTAGCAAAAACAATGACCCCCTGACCCCATTCTAATGTAGAGTCAAAGAGAGTCACCCTTCAGTCCAACTTGACCAGGGCGACCAGATATCCTAAATTAATCTTGTCCCATTTAGCAGCACTTGGCCCATATCGCTCTAAGCCCTTCCCATTCATATACCCATCCAGATGTCTTTTAAATGTAATTGTGCCAGCCTCCACCACTTCCTCTGGCAGCTCATTCCATACATGCACCTCACTGTGTGAAAACGTTGCCCCTTTTAAATTGTTTCCCTTGCTCCAGTTTTGGACTCCCCTACTCTGAGGAAAAGACCTGGACTATTCACCCTATCCGTGCACCACATGATTTTATAAACTTGTACAAGGTTACCCCCTCAACCTCCAACATTCCAGGGAAAACAGCCCCAGTCTGATCAGCATCTTCCTACAGCTCAAACCCTCCACCATCCTTGTAAATCTTTTCTGAAGCCTTGCAAGTTTCACAACACCTTTCCCGTAGCAAGGGGACCAGAATTGAATACCGTGTTCCAAAAGTAGCCTAACCAGTGTCCTGTACAGCTGCTACGTAACCTCATAACTCCCACACTCCATACACTGACCACAGTTATATGTTATTTACAGAGTGATCGATTTGATGGTGACCAGAGAAGGTAGATGTGGCTCACAGGGTCGGCCTATTCTCACATAATTGAGCTCAGGCAAGAGGCAAATATAGCAATCAAGTCTTTTCCTCTTCATTCAAACATTAGAACAATGGCCTGCAAGTCCCACCAGTTCTAAAGTGAACAAATGTACTAGATTGATAGCCAGCAGTTAAACTGTCTGAAGACATTGTGGAATAAAATTAGGAAGGGTCAGGACATGCAAAACAGGCTGTAGTATCAATTGACTGTTACTCACTCACTCCTCACCACTGCATTCAAATCCATGACCTCCACCACCTGGCAAACAAATGGGAACACTTGCATGTTCCTCCTCAAGGAGGACGTCATCCTGACTTGGAACTCTTTCACTCGCCATTCTTTCACTGTCCCTGGATTAAAATCTAGCACCCTCCATCCCTGAAAGCATCTTGGGTGTATCCATTCCCCTTGGACTGCCACATTTCAAGAAGGCAACTCTTCCCATCTTAAGGGCAGTTAAGATGGTAAACAATAAATGCTGGCCCAGCCAGCAACACCAACAAAGGACCAAAAAACCCACTCCATATTCAATTTCACTGATTCCATGTGTTTAGTGTCATGGCTGCGCAGGCGAGTTTTACCCTCATGAAGTTTAAAGTGTAAGAATGGGAGGAATTGGTTGTAAGTTCTATCAGTGAGGAATGAACAGCAGAGTAACAACCTGAGATGCTCTAGCCATTATCATGTTGCCAACTGTATAATTCCCAATGTCTCCACTAAATCCTCAGTCCTAATAATGCAAAGCTCTTCCAGCTCCATGCTGCAGTTGCTATGACATTTTAATCAAGTTTTACATGGTTGTATTCATTTTGGACCAGCAAAGACTTCAGTGCTGTCCATCTCTGTAGATTCTGAGCGTTGTATGTTTGTATATAGAGCAATGCTCTCAATTTTAATCGCAGGGTGGTTCTTACAAGGCAGGTCAGGGAATGAACGTGTTTTTTTCTTGTAATTTAAACATCTCTTCTTTGGATCGAATACTATCCATAATTTATTTGTAAGCCAAGGTCGAGCCACCTCTCCTCCTTGTACCAGACAAGATGAATAAATGTTAGTCCTACTCTTTTTTTCAAAATATTAGCCATTGCCTCTACACTGTCAACCCCTTTAGTAAAATTCCCCAATCCATCCTTTTGAATTGGCAGCAGTGTTTCATCAATACAACTTCATTTTCATTGGAACCTCATCCAGCCCTACAACCCTTGGAGATCTTTCTGCTGCTCCAATTCCTGTCACTTGTGCATCTCCACTTGCCATCACCACACTGTGACTGTTCATGCCTTCAGTTTACTAGGTTCCAAGATCTGGAGTTTCCTCATGACACCTATGTTTTAAAAAAGGAACAAGTTTATGCTATTTGACCCCTTGAGCCTTCTCTGCCATTGATCCTGACTAGGATAGCGGAATCAGTGCATTTTATTCCTTTGTTTCCATTACTAATTCCTCCAAGGGGCCAGGGTCACTATCTGACACTCCTCCTTTTTATATATTGTCAGAAGGGCTTACTCGTATTTTTTTTTTAAATAATCAAATAAAGCTAAGAAGTATAGCAAGGTTAAAATGGTGTGAAAGCTTTCTGTCTTGTGCGCTGAGCATTTGCAATAAGGTAAATGAATTAGCAGAAACAGATGCACATGGTTCTAATTTAAACCAACTGAATATCATTAAGAAAGAGATATGTTTTCGATTTTGGAGGCATTAAAGGGTATGGGGAGAAAGTAGTAATATTGCATCAAAATAGAGGATGAGCCATGCTCATATTGTTTGGTGGAGCAGGCTTGAAGGACTGAATGGCATACACCTGCTTCTGTTTCTATATCTCTATATGTGATTACAGAGAAGTTAACTCTGAGAGTATGAAATGCCAATTGGCAAGAATGGATTGGCGAACCTTATTAAAGAGGTTGACAGTGTCATAGAGTCATAGAGATGTACAGCAAGGAAACAGACCCTTCGGTCCAACCCGTCCATGCCGACCAGATATCCCAACCCAATCTAGTCCCACCTGCCAGCGCCCGGTCCATATCCCTCCAAACCCTCCCTATTCATAAACCCATCCAAATGCCTCTTAAATGTTGCAATTGTACCAGCCTCCACCACATCCTCTGGCAGCTCATTCCATACACGTACCACCCTCTGTGTGAAGAGGTTGCCCCGTAGGTGTCTTTTATATCTTTCCCCTCTCACCCTAAACCTATGCCCTCTAGTTCTGGACTCCCTGACCCCAGGGGACTTTGCCTATTTACCCTATCCATGTCCCTCATAATTTTGTCAATCTCTATAAGGTCACCTCTTAGCCTCCGCAGCTCCAGTGAAAACAGCCCCAGCCTCTCCCTATAACCCAAATCCTCCAACCCTCGCAACATCAGTGAGTAGGCAATGGCTAATATTTTTAAAAATGTGAATAAATAACATTTATTCATCTTAACTAGTACAAAAATAAAAGAGGAAAGGTGTCTCAACCATGGCTTACAATTAAATTATGGATAGTGTTAGATTCAAAGAGGAGACTATAAAATAGCTGGAAAAAGGAGCAAGCCTGAGGACTGGGAGAATTTAAGAATTCAGTAAAAGAAGACAAAATGTTTGATCAAGGGGGAAAATAGAATATGAGAGTAAAATGGAAAGGAACCTAGAAACTGACTGTAAAAGCTTCTGTAAGTATGTGAACACAAAAAGGTTAGTAAAGGCAAATGTAGGTCCCTTACGGTCAGAAGCAGAGAAAATTATGCTGAGGAACATAGAAATGACTGAAGGATTCAACATAAACTTTGGTTCTATCTTCACAAAAGAGGGCAGAAAAAAACCTCCCAAAAATATTCAGGATCCAAGGATCCATGAGAGGGAAGAATTGAAGGAAATCAGTATTAGCACGAAAATGGTGCTGGGTTATTAATGGGGTTAAATCTGAGACATCTGTAGGGTCTGCATGCTAGAATACTGAAGGAAATTATCCTGGAAACATTGGGTGCATTTATGATCATCTTCCAAAGTCCTTGGACTCTGGAGTTGTTCCCATAGATTGGTGGGTGGCAAATCTCACCCCACTATTTAAAAAAGGATGGAAAAAAACTGAGAGAATTACAGACCAATTAACCAAACATCAGTAGTGGGGAAAATGCTAGAGTCTATTATAACAGATATGACAACAGAACACTTGGAAGGCATTAGTAGGGTTGGACAAAGCCAGCATGGCTTCATGAAAGGGTAATATTGCTCCACAAATTTACTGGAGTTTTTGAGGCTGTAACTAGTAGAATAGATAGGAGAGAACTAGTGGATCTAATGTATTTAGATTTCAAAAATTCTTTTGTTAAGATCCCACATGAGAGGTGAGTGGCCAAAGTTAAAACACGTGAGTTGAAGGTGGAGTGTAATTTATTGGCATGATATGAGAATTGATGGACAGACAGGAAACGGAGAGTGGGAATAAATGGGTCTTTTTCCTCGCAGCACTCATGACGTACCATAGGGATCAGTGCTTGGTTTCAGCTGTTCACAATGTAAATAAATGACCTGCTGGAGAGAACCAAATTATTAAAGATAGTCAGGGAGGTAACTGCAGAGGTATTGGATGCACTGGTAGCAATCTTTCAGGAATCCTGAGGAGAAGGATTGAAAATTGCCAATGTAACAGTATTATTCAGAAAGAAAATGAGACAAAATAAACAGGTAACTATAGGCCAGTTAGGTTAACATTTGTTATTGGAAAGATGTTAGAGTCCGTTATAGAGGATGTAATAACAGCATTTAGAAATACATAATATGATTGGAGTATGGCTCATGAAGGAGAAATAATGCCTAACAAATTTAGTAGACTGTTTGAGTATGTAACAAGTAGGATAGATGAAGGGAAATCTGTGGATGTTTGGATTTTCAGAGGGCATCTGATGAAGTACTACATATTTGTTTACTTCATAAGATGAGTCCAGGCTGTTGGTTTAATGTATCGACATGCCTAGAGGATTGGCTAACTAATAGAAAACAGAGTTGTGATAAGGGTGCACTATCAGGATGGCAACCTGTAACTACTGGAGTGACAAGAAGGTCAATGAATGTAACCCAGTTACATTCATGAGTTGGGTGAAGAAAGTGAATGTGTGAGAGCCAAATTTGTGGACGACACAAAAATATATGGGAAGACAAATGGCGAGGATGGTACAAAGAATCTGCAGAGGGATATGGACACGTTATGTGAGTGGGTAAAAACTTGGCAAATGCAGTATGATGTGGGGAAACACAAGGTTTTGGCAGGAAAATAGAGAAGCTGAATATTATTTAATTTAGAAAGACTTCAGAAAGCTAGAGAACAGAGAGATTTGGGAGTCCTTGTACATGAATCACAAAAAGCTAGCATCCAACTTCAGCAGATGATGATGAAGAAAAATGGTATGTTGGCTGTTATTACAAATGGAATGGAGTATAAGGAACAGTCAGTTCTGCTGTAAGGTGCACTTCTTCCATGCAAATTGGCCGTGACGCAATTAAAGGATTCAGACCATTATTTGTAAAAGGCAAACTTTCCTTACCTGTACTGGCTCTAAAGTGATCCCAGTCCCATACATTTTTCGATCATTGGAATCTCTTCCAGGATAGAAATGACCTGTACAAGAAGGATGGATTGCACCTAAATTGCACCTAAACTTAATGTTCCAGGATACAAATGCTACAGGAAGGTCAGAAAGGGAGGCAAGAGAGGAGGTGGGAGGTGGAGTTTTTGATAAGAGATAGCATTACAGCTGTATTGAGGGAGGATATTCCCAGAAATACATCCAGGGAAGTTATTTGGGTGGAACTGATAAATAAGAAAGGGATGATCACCTTATTGGGATTATATTATACGCCCCTTAACAGTCAGTGGGAAATTGAGAAACAAATTTGTCAGGAGATCTCAGTTATTTGTAAGAATAATAGTGTGGTTATGGTCAGGGATTTTAACTTTCCAAACATAGACTGGGACTGCCATAGTATTAAGGGTTTAGACGGACAGGAATTTGTTAAGTGTGTACAAGACAATTTTCTGATTCAGTTTGTGGATGTAACTACTAGATAAGGTGCGAAACCTGACCTACCCTTGGGAAATAAGGCAGGGCAGGTGACTGAGGTGTCAGTGGGGGGAGCACTTTGGGGCCAGCGACCATAATTCAATTCGTTCTAAAATAGTGATGGATCAGGATAGACCAGATCTAAAAGTTGAAGTTCTAAATTGGAGAAAGGCCAATTTTGACGGTATTAGAAAAGAATTTTCAAAAGCTGATTAGGGGCAGATGTTCGCAGGTAAAGGGACGGCTGGAAAATGGGAAGCCTTCAGAAATGAGATACTGAGAGTCAGAGACTGTATATTCCTGTCAAGGTGAAAGGAAAGGTTGGTAGGTATAGAGAATGCTGGGTGACTAAAGAAATTGAGGGTTTGTTTAACAAAAAGAAGGAAGCATATGTCAGGTATAGACAAGATAGATTGAATGAATCCTTAGAGGAGGATAAAGGCAGGAGAGGTATACTTAAGAGGGAAATCAGGAGGGCAAAAAAGGGACATGAGATAGCTTTGGCACATAGAATTGAGGAGAACCCAAAGGATTTTTACAAATACATTAAGGACAAAAGGGTAACGAGGGAGAGAATAGAGCCCCTCAAAGATTAGGGCCTCTGTGTGCAGCCACAGGAGATGGGAGAGACACTAAATGAGTGTTTGCTATGGAAAAGGGCATGGAAGATAGAATGTAGGGAAATAGATAGTGACATCATGAAAACTGTCCATATTACAGAGGAGGAAGTGCTAGATGTCTGGAAACATAAAAGTGGATAAATCCCCAGGGCCTGATCAGGTGTACCCTAGAACTCTGTGGCCAGATAGGGAAATGATTGCTGGTCCTCTTGCTGAGATATTTGTTTCATCGAAAGTCACAGGTGAGGTGTTGGAAGACTGCAGATTGGCTAACGTGGTGCCACTATTTAAGAAAGGTGGAAAGGACAAGCCAGGGAACTATAAACCAGTGAGCCTGATGCTGGTGATGGGCAAGGTTTTGAAGGGAATCCTGAGGGACAAGATGTACATGTATTTGGAAAGGCAAGGACAGATTAGGGATAGTCAACATGGCTTTGTGCATGGGAAATCATGTTTCACAAACTTGATTGAGTTTTTTTGAAGAAGTAACAAAGAGGATTGATGAGGGCAGAGTGGTAGATGTGATCTATATGGACTTCAGTAAGGTGTTCGACAAGGTTCCCCATGGGAGACTGGTTCGCAAGGTTAGATCTAATGGAACACAGGAAGAACTAGCCATTTGGATATAAAACTGGCTCCAAGGTAGTGGTGGTGGAGGGTTATTTTTCAGACTGGAGGTCTGTGACCAGTGGAGTGCGGCAAGGATCGGTGCTGGGTCCTCTACGTTTTGTTATTTACATTAATGATTTGAATGTGAGCATAAGAGGTATGGTTAGTAAGTTTGCAGATGACACCAAAATTGGAGGTGTCGTGGACAGCGAAGAAGGTTACCTCAAATTACAACAGAATCTTGTTCAGATGGGCCAATGGGCTGAGAAGTGGCAGATGGAGTTTAATTTAGATAAATGCATTTGGAAAAACAAATCTTAACTGGACTTATACACTTAATGGTATGGTTCTCGGGGTTGTTGATAAACAAAGAGACCTTGGAGTGCAGGTTCATAGCTCTTTGAAAGTAGAGTCGCAAGTAGATAGGATAGTGAAGAAGGCATTTGGTATGCTTTCCTTTATTGGTCAGAGTATTGAATATAGGAGTTGGGAGGTCATGTTGCGACTGTACAGGACATTGGTTAGGCCACTTTTGGAATATTGCATGCAATTCTGGTCTCCTTCCTTTCAGAAAGATGTTAGTTAAACATGGAAGACTTCAGAAGAGATTTACAAGGATATTGGAGGATTTGAGCTATAGGAAGAGGTTGAATAGCCTAGGGCTGTTTTCCCTGGAGCGTTGAAGGCTGAAGGTGACTTTATAGAGGTTTAGAAAATTACAAGGGGCATGGATAGAATAAATAGACAAAGTCTCTTCCCTGGGGTGGGGGATTCCAGAACTGGAGGGCATAGGTTTAGGGAGAGAGGGGAAAGATATAAAAGAGACCTAACGGGCAACCTTTTCAGGTAGAGGGTGGTATATAGATGGAATGGGCTGCCAGAGGAAGTGGTGGAGGCTAGTACAATTGCAACATTTAAAAGGCATCTGAATGGATATCTGAATAGGAAGGGTTTGGAGGGATATGGGCCGGGTGCTGGTAAGTGGGACCAGATTAGGTTACGATATCTGGTTGGCATGGATGAGTTGGATTGAAGGTTCTGTTTCCATGCTGTACATGTCTTTGACTCAATGACTCTTAAATGGTTCTGCAATTATGCAATTTTCTTATAACGCAGGATCACTCAGGAACAGAACAATAGCATTGGATTGCAGATTGTAGACAGATTTTGCTAAAACTATCTAAGTCAGTAGTCAGACCACAGCTGGAATACTGTGAGCAATTTTTATCTAATGGAAGATATACTGGCATTGGAGGCAGTCCAGTGGGGGTTCACTCAGCTGATACCAGATATGGAGGGACTCTCTTATAAGGAGATGTTGAATACATTGGGCCTGTACTCATTGCAATATTGAGGAATAAGAGGTGACCTTATTAAAATATATAAGGTTCTTAGAGGACATGGCAGGGTAGATCATTGAATCCCTACAGTGTGGAAACAGGCCATTTGGCCTAACAAGTCCACACTGGCCCTCTGAAGAGTAACCCACTCAGACCCATTCCCCTACCTTATTACTCTACGTTTCCCCGGACTAATGCACCCAACCTATACATCCCTGAACACTATGGGGCAACTTAACATGGCCAATGCACCTAACCTGCACATCCTTGGACTGTGGGAGGAAACCAGAGCACCCAGAGGGAACCCGTGCCAACACGGGGAGAATGTACAAACTCCACACAGACAGTTGCCTGAGCTGGAATTGAACCCAGGTCCCTGGCACTGTAAGGCAGCAGTGCTAACCACTGAGCCACCATGCTGGAATGCATTTCTTCACAGTGGAAATCCAGAATTCCGTGCCCTCGATTGAGTTTTGTTCAAAACAATATCCAGGATTATGGCTGTGTGATTGCATTGCAGGTACAAATCAGCTAATGGCTAATTGAAGCTGACACCAAGAAGCGCACAGCTTCCTCCCATTCTCCTTTGATGATCTTCCTTCGAGCTTCTTTGAGCCAAGTCTGCTGCATGAAGTTTTATGAATCAACCACCCACACCTGTCTCTATCTGTCTGTCTCTCTCTCTGTCTATCTCTCGCTCTCTCTCTCTCTCTGTCTCTCTCTAACACAAATACAGAGAGTTGATCTCACTGTTTCCCTTTTGTCACACAGAATCAGTTTGTATACCGCGATGGGCTGTTTGGACCAGAGGAAGGGATATCCCTGCACAGCCGGCCACCCACCTGTGCCAGTTCTGCTACGTTGGAGGACCAGGGTGCTGCCTCATCACTGGAGGTCTTTGACGATGCCTGTTGCAACGGGACACTGAGGAAACAAGCGCCACGCCCGAGGGAGGACAGTGCCACCCAGCGATACAGCGCAGACCCCACGGTCTTCCTGTCGGAACATGGGCAGAGGGGTGAGCTGGACGAGGATGGCTACATGACTCCCATTCAGGACAAAAAGTCAAAAGGCAAGTTCAGCAGTATGGGGAGGGAGGGGAGGAGAGAAGCCATTGAAGATGAGGAGCACTGTGCCAGCCAGTGATGTGAAGACGGCACTGGACATACAGCAGAGTCTATTTCAATAAAGTTTCTGCTGAGCTCAATGGCAGATCACGTAATGAAATAAAAGCAAATTCCTGGCTTGTTAACCCAGAACAAAATGTCTGGAGTGTGGTTCAATAATGCAAATAGGAAGGGTAAGGCTTATCTGAGTCAACTGCAGGTGTAATTGATGGGGGAAGAGCCCCATTGTCTCTCTTGTGATCAGGAATAGCTGTTCCATTGTCTTTTCCAATACTTAATCTCCAGTACAGAAGAATGCATATCACATGACTATTATATGGGGTTGCTACATGGAAATAGAATATCACATTTTCTAGATTAACTGCACTTCAACCATAGTGTGGTACTTTGGGTGTTTCAGGACAGATATCCAAACTATCTTCCTTCAGACTGCAGTCATTAAGCAGCAGTTCCAACTTTACTGAGGGCAACCTAAAACTCAGACAAGGAAAACATTACTAACAAAGGACGGTCAGATCGAACAAGCAGAGTCACTCCTGAATGTGAAGTGGACGTAACCAGGTAACTAGTTTGTCCCTCCACAAATCAATCCTGCAAACTGAAAGACTTTATGCTGTCTTTACACTGTCTCTCACGCGCACCACACAATGGGAGAGTAAAATATTCATGCTATTTTTATACTGTCACACACATACGAACAGTGATGCTATGTTTACACTGTCTTGCACTCACTGGGTTGGATCCAATTGCTTACAAATTATCTTGGATATCTTCCCCACCACGTGAAGACCCATCTCCAAAATTGTGGAATGCTGTGTGCTTGTGAGGATTGGCACGCTGCCTTCCATTTTGAAGTGAGTAATGAATGAACCGTTGAGCTTGTTAACGTCCCGTCATCTTTGAGTTGTTGAGGCCTTTTGCCCTTCCGTGCATCTGCTGTTAGACCCTCTGAGAGGGGCAGCAACCATGAAGTGATAGGCAAAGACAAAGCAGACCTGCCAACAAACCCATTGGCAGAAAGCTGCAGCAGGTTCTGGGGAAAGTCTGTTCTATTGAGAGCAATAGACATTTGAAGTTGTATCTGAGAGTGATTTTCTGCTTATCGTTTTGTGTAAAATTCAGCCCCTACCGTGTGAGAGCGCACCACCACTGTGTTTACAGCACCTGTCTCAGTGTGTGTGCCAATGCTCCCTCTGTGTTTTACTGTATTCATAGTGCTATACAAATGCACGTCTTTGTGGTTCTGTGATTAATTCTGTGCCCAAGGCTTAGTCAGAAATAGATGGGCACCAAGGAGATGAAGCAGGAACAGTATGTTTACAAGAGCAGTGCACTGACACCACACAGATATGTGAATTCTAACACTCTGAACCTTTTTGCAGGGGTTAGTGAGCGAGTGAGTACAACCCAGGAGGAGCGAACACTTGCCAGACCATCCAAGGCAGAAGCGAAGGTCAAACTATCACGTGCAGGTCAGTAACCTCCTCTGAAAAAAATGTTATACTTCGCAATTTGTCATGTGTCTTTTCTGTTTTAGCCTGAAGTTCTGTAGACTCCAGGACTTGTTATTCAACAATGCAGAGCCTCCAAAAATAAGTGACAATAGCAGCCAGTTTCACACCAGTTTTGTTCATCACTGAAGCAGTAACCTGAAAAGGTTTAGGGCTAGGAATTTACAGATCATTAAAAGTATCCACAGAGGTTAACAGAGCCATACAAAATGCAATGCTGTCAAGCTGATTGCTCAAGAGAGGTTCTGGTAAACTTATGAAGAAAGTACGTTCAGCTAAGACCTCCATATTAATAAAATGATACTGTGGGAATTGCATTAAAGGTTTATAAGACCAAGACTGAAAACGAGGGATTCTAACAGCCAGGTAGGACTGAACAGGCTTTCCAATAGAAAAAGTCGATAGGAGGTCTGGTGAAGGAATAATGATCAAATGAAATGGTAATAATATATGAATTTTAGACTCCAGTAATATTTCTGTAAATGGATAAAGATCAAACATATGTGGTACAACTGGAGTTGGGGAGGTGCCAATTCCTTTCTAGTCCCCTCCTGTACTGATCGCAACAAATATTCAGTTTAACTGGGTGGATGATATGGGCAATTTGAACGGTCAGAGATGATATATTTAGTTTAGTATTGGAAACAGTACAGTCAGGTTTCTTTAGTTGACAAAAACTAACTAGTTTACCACAAATAAAACTTATTTAGATAGCCCTGCAGAGATTATTGACAGAGAAAAGATTTAGATTGTGCACAGCACAGCAAGGGGACATTTGGCTCATTATGTCAGTGTTGGTCCACAAGGATCTGACTGCACTAATGTTAATTTTTAATGCACTAATTTTTAACTCCTGGGCCATAACCTCAGAGGCTCCGGCAAAACAAATGAATATCTAAATGCTGCTCAAATGTTACAAGAGTTTCTGACTCAACTACGCTGTGATCAAAACATTCGCAGCTGATGCAATAATTTGTTAAGTAGTGAATAGTGAGAAGGGTATAAACTGCAGGAGGATATCAACAGACTGGTCAACTGAGCAAAGTGGCATCAACTGGAAAGGTGTGAGGGAATGCACTGGGAAGACCTAACAAGTCAAGTCATAAAAGGACAAAACAGAAGGGCAGCACAGGAACAGGTCCTTCGGCCCTCCAGGCCTGTGCCCATCATCATGCCCTAACTAAGCTAAAAAAACAAACCTTCTGCCCTTATTCGCTCCATATCCCTCTATTCTCTCCCTATTCTCGTAACTATCCAGATGCCGCTTAAATGTTTCTGGCGTGTCTGGTTCCACCGCCACCAGCATTCTGGGATTCTACCACTCTCTGCATGAAAAATGTCCCTCGCACATTTCCCCTAAACTTTCCCCCTCCCTCACCTTGAATGGAGGGACCCAGGAAAGCATTGAAGATCAGAGAAACCTTGGGGTGTATATCCAGAGATTACTGAAGGTAACAGGGAAGGTAGATAAGGTGATGAAGAAGGTTGACCGGATACTTGCCTCTATTAGCTGAGGCATATAATACCAAAGCAGGATGGTTATACTGCAGCAATATAAAATTCTGACCAAACCACAGCTGGAGAGCTGCATTCAGTTCTGAGGGACGTTTGGATAAGAAGGGCTCCTGCCCGAAGCGGTGATTCTCCTGCTCCTCAGATGCTGCCTGACGTGCTGTGCTATTCCAGCACCACACTCTTCACTCTGACCTCCAGCATCTGCAGTCCTCACTTTCTCCTACATTTTCAGGTAGTCAGTTCCAGTATCCCACAGCCTCCTGAATAAATGAAATTGCCTTTAAATCCCTTCTTAGCTTTCTACCTGTTAGCCTAAATCTATACCCATGGTTACTGACCCTTCTACTAATGGTAACAGTGTCTCCAAGGACAGAATAACCCCCCCACCCCACCCCAGTCCTCACCTTTCACCCGACCAACCTCCGCATAAGCTGCATCATCCACTGACAATTCCACCACCAAAAACAGACCCCACCACCAGGGATATATTTCCCTCCTCACCCCTATCTACTTTCCACAAAGACCGT
This sequence comes from Chiloscyllium punctatum, assembly GCF_047496795.1. Lineage (NCBI taxonomy): Eukaryota > Metazoa > Chordata > Chondrichthyes > Orectolobiformes > Hemiscylliidae > Chiloscyllium > Chiloscyllium punctatum. Next base: position 20,719,949 of record NC_092748.1, read on the forward strand.
TCCCTCAGTGACTACCCGGTCAGGTCCACCCTACCACCGCAGGATTGCAAAACCTGCGTCCGCACCTCCTCCTTCGCCTCCATCCAAGGCCCCAAAGGAGCCTTCCATCAAAGTTTCACCTGCACACCCATCAATGTCATTTACTGTATCCATTGCTCCCGATGTGGTCTAATTTACATTGGGGAGACTGGACCCCTTCTTGTAGAGCGCTTTAGGGAATGTCCCCGGGACCACCCACGCCAATCAACCTCACTGCCCCGTGGCTGAATATTTCAAATGCCCCCCACCCCTGCTGAGGATATGCAGGTCTTGGGCCTTCTCCACTGCCACTCCCTCCACACCCAACACCTGGAGGAAGAATGCCTCATCTCCCACCTCGGAACACTTCAGCCCCAGGACATCAATGTGGACTTCACCAGTTTCCTCATTTCCCCTCTCCCGACCTTACCCCAGTTCCAACCTGCCAGCTCTGCGTCACCCTCATGACCTGTCCTAGCTGCCAATCTTCCTTCCCATCTATCCACTCCACCCTCTTCTCTGACCTATCACCTTCATCCCCACCCCCATTCACCTATTGTACTCTTAGCTACCTTCTCCCCAGCCCCTCCCTCCCTCCCATTTATCTCTCCACCCTAGAGGCTCCCTGCCTCATTCCTGATGAAGGCCTATTGCCCGAAACATCGATTTTCCTGCTCCTCAAATGCTGCCTGACCACACTAATCTCGACTCTGATTTCCAGCATCTGCAGTCCTCACTTTTGCCTTCCTATTTACCCTATTAATGGTCCTCATCATCTTGTACACTTCTATCAAGTCCCTCTTGGTCTCTGTTCCAAGGAAAACAACTTATCCAATCCCAGCTTATCCAAACTTCTGGTTTGGCCAGAATTTTATATTGCTGCAGTATAACCATCCTGCTTTGGTATTATATGCCTCAGCTAATAAAGGCAAGTATCCTGTCAACCTTCTTCATCACCTTATCTACCTTCCCTGTGACCTTCCGTAATCTCTGGATATACACCCCAAGGTTTCTCTGATCTTCAATGCTTTCCTGGGTCCTTCCATTCAAGGTGAGGGAGGAGGGGAGATGTGCGAGGGACATTTTTCATGCAGAGAGTGATAGAATCCCGGAATGCACTGCCAGATCTCAGCCAATGCATTGTCCCATTCTTTTGTGGGTGGCGCAGTAGCTCAGTGGTTAGCACTGCTGCCTCACAGCGCCAGGGTCCCAGGTTCGATTCCAGCCTTGGGCGACTGTCTGTGTGGAGTTTGCACATTCTCCCCGTGTCTGCGTGGGTTTCCTCCGGGTGCTCCGGTTTCCTCCCACAGTCCAAAGATGTGCAGGTCAGGTGAATTAGCCATGCTAAATTGCCCATAATGTTAGGTACATTAGTCAGAGGGAAATGGGTCTGGGTGGGTTACTCTTCCGAGGGTCGGTGTGGACTGGTTGTGCTGAAGGGCCTGTTTCCACACTGTAGGAAATCTAATGGAATCTAAAGTGGTGGTGGAACCAAACATGTCAGAAACATTTCAGCGGCATCTGGATAGTGACATGAATAGGGAATAGAGGGATAAGGAGCAAATAAAGGCAGGTTTGTGTTTTTAGTTTAGTTAGGGCATGATGATGAGCACAGGCTTGGAGGGCCGAAGGGCCTGTTCCTATGCTGCCCTTCTGTTTTGTCCTTTTATGACTTGTCTTGTTAGGTCTTCCCAGTGCATTCCCTCACACTTTTCCAGTTGATGCCACTTTGCTCAGTTGACCAGTCTGTTGATATCCTCCTGCAGTTTATACCCTTCTCACTATTCACTACTTAACAAATTATTGTGTCAGCTGCGAATGTTTTGATCACAGCATTTAAGTCCTAATTACAATGTAAACCACAAACAGCAAGGGCCCCAGCACCAAGCCTTGTGGAATGCCACTAAAAACCGACTCCCAGCCACAAAAACATCCTTTTACTATTACCATCTACATCCAGCCTCTCAGCCAGTTTTGGATCCAATGTGCTACATTGCGTTGGTCGTTTGTTTTCTTGACCAGTCTGCCATGAAGAGTCTTATCAAAAGCCTTGCCAAAGTCCACGTAGATCACATCAAATGCTTACCTTGATTGAAGACTCCATAGAACTCTTTGCTACCTTCTCTCCAGCCCCAAACCCCCCATTTATCTCTCCACCCTGGAGGCTTTCTGCCTCTATTCCTGATGAAGGGCTTTTGCCCGAAATGTCGATTCTCCTGCTCCTCGGATGCTGCCTGACCTGTGCTTTTCCAGCACCACTCTGGTTTCCAGCCTCTGCAGTCCTCACTTTTGCCCACTCCTTGGAACAAGCCAAACAGCGACTGTCTTGAAGGTAGATTCCACAGATGTCTCAGCAATACATACGGCCCCCACCCCTCCAAGAAATTAAAACTTCATGAGAGATTCCAGTTATTCACTTTTGATGATCTGACCTTGAAAATGCCTCAAAGGCTTAATCAGTCATTGACTGTCTGGATGGCTGCTCGTGCTCTTGTGCTTTACTTCCCTTTGCTGGTTTGGTGCCCCACTGGATACTGGAAACTACATTTCAGTACCAACCTGAAGGCACTCTTCCAGCTTCTCCCAAGCAGCAAGCTTCACCGAGCCAGTTCTGCCCTGGGATTTGTATCCTGAGCTCTCATCTGGCTTAGTTGCATCAGACAATCACTGCTTGTAGACTTGCAATCTTCCCTCTCTGCGTTGAACCTTTAGTGACGCATAGCTTCTTCTAAGTCCCAACTCAGGCACCTACTTGCCTATTCACTCCTCAATCTTCCACCTGAAGGCCCTAAATCACAATTCAGCAGCATAACCTAACCCTTTCTTTCTGCACGCTCTGTCATCTTCTCCAACTAAGTGTGACTTCAGAATTGCTCCTTAATGACCCTGAACATTTTGAGTGGGTGACTGAAACTTTGCAACAAGCCTCACCTTTGTTCCGAGGTAGTTTACTGAATGTAACTAATATTTTGGAACAATCAAACCTCAAAACCCCTTCGACGGTCAGTTCGCTGGATGTTACAATGTGCATTGAGCCTACTGCATGAACCTACTGCATAAAACCACATGAAAGACTAGAAATTCATCACATTGTTAACAACATCAGGATTACCATGCAAAAATTATGTATATAACTTCCTTCGCAGCAGTGCTGACATGCTGTTAAGTAAAGACAAGTCTAAAGGACAATTTTCTACAGCTTTTTTTCTTGCACTGCTATGTAAATCTACAATTCCACTCTGATAATAAAAACCATAATCAGATGGATGAATATTAGTTTGCTTGAAGTCAAGCGTTGACTGGGATAACTTTGGCCAGCATCATTTTACCAGTTTTCCAAGAACAAGTCAAGACATTTCAGAGAGTTGAATGTTGGTCTTCATTATAAAGGTAGTCCTTTCTTCAAATATAGAAAATCAAAGAGGGGTCGTCTATCATGAATCAAATAAACACTTACCATATAACAATCAAACATTAATCAACCTCAAAAGTTTACTGTATCTGAACATAATTCAAGCAACTTTACAGGTATTCTGAATCTCAGGTCTTGGGGATCAAGATCACTTCCATATTTTATGGATATTGTTTCCTTTTTTACAGTGTTATTTCTGTAATATGTAATTTAAATCTCCAATTCTTTCTTACAAAAAAAACCCACTATCTTCAGGGTTTATCTAGATTTGCAGTGTATTATTGTCACATAATCGGCAAATTGCAGGCTTGCATTTTATAACAAATGTCATTGTGTTTTAAAATGTGAACTGCCTGCCCCAGTCTTCTGTCTATATAAGGGGCTACAACCTGACTTTATGCCAGCGTTCAATAGGATAGGAGTGGAGCTAATGTTTCCAATTGTCAGGAAGATGAGAGTGCAATAAAAAACTGCATAGTGACAAGTTCAGTAAGGAAATTCAGGAGAAAAATCTTTACTCCGAGTGGTTAGAATGTGGATCTCACCACTATCTGGAGTGACTGAGACAAATAGTGTGGATCCTTTAAGGTGAGGTTCGATACGTAGATGAATGGGAAAGGTGTAGAATGGTATGATGAGGTGATGTTAAGTGAAACAGGCCACCAGCAGAGCCATGTTGGGCTGACTTGCTGAATTGACAGTCAATACTGGACAAGAAGAAATACCCTCCAACAAACATAATTGGAAGTCCCAAAGCCTGCATTATACAATCTGTTCCCTAGCCGTCACTAACTTCCAACCCTGTTCCTAAATGCTGCCTGATGTTGAGACAGAATATTCACAGAATATCCATTATTAAGATGGTCCATTTCCTTCTGAGTTACATTGCCCAATGTCACCTCTGTTCATCTGCTGCTGAGGCCCAATCTCTACCTTCCTTTCATCAGGGCTGGACTTTTCCAACACACTCCTGTATGGTTCATTTTCTGCATAAACGCGAGGTCACCAAAATCCCTGCCTCTGACTCACTGTAGGGGTCATTTGCCAATCACACCTGTGTTTGCCGATCTTTGGCACCTTAATTTTAAAACTCTTATCCATGCTTTCAAGTCTCTATGGCCTTGCCCTTCCCTGTGTCGGTAACCTTTTCCAGCTGTACAACCTGCTCAGATTACCGTGCTGCTGCTATTCTGGCCTCTTGGACAGATGCCCAAAATCAAGCTCTCCAACATGAGCCACCAGTAACCCTCCTGCAAAGTGCTTGGTTAGCTTTTGTTTTATTAAAGGTGCTAAGTAAATGCAGGCGGTCATTGAATGGCTTGTTTCCATGCTGGACATTGTATGTAGTCTCTGAGTTAGATTTTATATTTTATGTTATAATTCTGATAAGAGATCATGAACAAACAAGTAAGGAATAAAATCAAATCATCTATTCCCAAATGGAAACAACAGAGAGGCTAGTGAATGTCTTCAGTAAATCCCGACTAGGTGAGAATACAGCTGGAAACATCACTGGATTCAGCCCCATTGAGCCGATCTTTCATCTTTCTCTAGCAGAATTTATGTCCCTCCATCTCGGATTATCCTGTGTCCAACATTGTAGGTACAAATCCCACTCCAGAAGCATCACAAAATCTAAACTAACTCTCCAATGCGCTACCAAAGAAGATGCAGCACTGTTGAAGGTGTCATCCCTCAGATGAACTGTTAAACTGAGTGCCCATCTGCTCTCTCTTAGAAACTAGGAGCATGAGTAGGCCATTTGGCCTTTTGAGGCTGCCCCTTCATTAAACAAAATCATGGCTAATCCTCTATCTCAACACCGTGTGACATATAAGATCTTATGGCACCATTTTAAAGCAGTGGCATCTGCTTAACATTTGTCCATCAGACAACGGAGTATCAGGTCATCACCTTGTGGTTGCTTGTGGTGTTTGCTATGTGAAAGTTGGCTGCTGTGACAATGTTTCAAAGGCTTTATTGTCTGACTTGAATTTTGGGGATAATCTGAGGATGGGAAAGGTAGTGTTTGAGATTCCTTTCTCTGAGAATGTGCTGAGTTGTCATTGTGTCCATTGGTCTGTCTACAGAATACCTGAACCCAGTGGAGGAGAACCCATTTGTCACCCTTCGGAAGAATGGTGACGTCCACGCTTTGGACAACCCAGAGTACCACAACGTCCCAGAGGGGCAACAGACCACCGAGGATGAGTACGTGAATGAACCCCTCTATCTCAACACTTTCGTCAACATGGTCGAGAACCCAGAGTACCTGCAGGATAAGATCGCCATTTCGGAAAATGTTGACAAGGCCTTTGACAATCCTGACTACTGGAACCACAATTACCCCCCTAAAACCGCCATGCACAACCCTGAGTATCTGCAGGAGTACGGCACAAAGTTTTTTTACAAGCAGAATGGACGCATCAAGCCTATTGTAGCAGAGAACCCAGAGTATCTCTCGGAGTTCTCACTAAAGCCAGGAACAGTACTGCCTTCATACGGACAGCGGAATACAGTTGTGTAACCCTCACAGCACTCAGGAGTCCGGCCTTGCTGGACTTCCTCATCAAACCACAAACTTGTATCCTCAATATTGACTGGAAGGAGTATGTCTGAGGCAATAGCACTGGTGTCTGAATGGAAGGAAAGTTCTATTTGCTAGAATTGAATCCTGGTCCGTTTGGCCTTTTCCTAAACGGCACCTGTTTTCAAAGCAATATGGTTATAACCAGCAAAATGAAGGATTCCTGTGGAAATGCCAAAAATGTAGCTTATTGGGATTGACCTTTCATACTGCCCTTCAATAAGATGTCCTGGAAGGTTACATTCATGGATCAAAGTGCAATGACCTCTGAAATTCTCCTGCCACTGTGAGAGGGGAAGTGAGGATTGAAGGGAGCAGGGTGAGGCTGGTGCTGCAGGAATCCTTGGAGAAGGGTGGTCCAACACAATGTAACCTGCCAGCCAGCACGCACATCGACTGATCTGGTCAATCCATCTGCACAAACACGTAAATCTGTTTCTTTGAGGTGCACTGCACTGGTTCACCTTGAATATTTTGAATTGGTATCTGGGTATAAAAGGCATCGGCAGCTGTAACTGGCACCCCTTGCAGGGAGTTGCTTCAGCAGTGGGCTGCAGCGAGGGGGTGTTGGAGGGTGGATGTGAGCCTGGAACAAAATTGGAGGCAGGTGCAGGGATGGAGTTGGTCTGGGCTGGGCTGGGTTGGGTGGTCTATAACAAGCATGTCATGCTGCTGATTGTTTTTTTTTCTGTCCGATGCAGATGTTATCTGTATAATTAAAAAAGGTGGGGGTGGGGGTGTCTCAGTAAAGTCTGGTAACAGGCTTCATTTTGAAGGTGTAGTCGATATGTAGCAGAGCTTTTAATCCTTTTTTTATACTGAAACACACTTTAGTAACGGATAACTTTTGAAATATTGGCAAGCAAACAGAGCCATTCTTAATTCTAAAGCTTAGATTGAGGAGATTGTTTTATAACCAAGAACTTAATGGAAGGATTCATGTTGTCTTTGATAAGCACACATCAGCACTGCCAATCACGTTTATTACTGGAATTGAGACAGTACTTACCTATGAGAGAGTTACCTTGTACAGCCCTCATCTTGTGTTACCTCAATCTGACTGGTACACAATAGTCTTCAGATGGCCACAGGTAGCTCCAGCGTTAGTTTGGATCTTCTACTGCTGCTGCTTGAGTAGGTATCAGCATTTTATTTCTGTGTTGCGACAAGGCCTTTTTTTTAAGGCGTTTAAGGGAAGATGGTATCTTATCACAGGGACGGGGGCCAGAACAGGCCACAGGTTCCACGTTTACCAATACAGATCCAACTTTGAATTTGTTCAAACGCCAGCTTTGGTCAGTTTGGCGTGCAGACAACACAACCTGGCTGATTCAGGGGGTTGCACCTTTCAGTGTTTTATTTCACCAGAACTGAGGCTTGTAGATAGTCAAATAGAAAGGTTGTGAAGGAACACGCAGCTGAATTCAGCTTCTGAGACCATTCACATCTCAAACTGAAAATGATGGAGTGCTGGAATCTCTGTGTGTCCTTCCAGTGGTGTTAAGACCATCACTTGCTCTTTACCCAAGCCATAAGGTTAATCGGAAACTGCATGAATGATTACTACCTGGCTCTGTAGCTTTGCTGTCCAGGAATGATACATTACGACTCTTTTCGAAGGCTACACTGCAGTGCTGCTAAACATTAAAAAGGAACGCAACATCTATTTACAATCTGGATCAGTCAGCTCCAGTGAACAATTTATGTTTTGTGCTCTTCAACATTGTTTTAATTGTCCGGGTTCCCCTCCCCTATTAGGATGCTTTCAAGTTTCCACTTTTGTGTCCTGAGATGCTGTCAAGTCTGATGAATAACCCACATTTCAATGTTATTTTCCAAATATGTCCACACCGCCCTCATAATGGCACAGCAGCTTCTGATAAGCAAGGAGTCCTCAACCCCAAGGTGCAGACAATCTTTTCCCAGCCAAGAGGTGGGCAGGACTGAGAAGGGTTTCTGTCAGTACATAGCTTTGGTTCAAGAGGAAAGGTAGCATTGTGAATGAACTTTACTGTGGGTCCCGTCAAGGATCCTTGGTCAATGAGTCACTTCACATATATAATGCAGAAGCGTTCATGAAGAGAATCCACAATTGCCTATATCTAAAGCTGCCGGTAACCGGTGTAAAGATAAGTACATCAAGTGTAGCAGTCTTTGTTGCCTGTACCTCAGAAGGATAGTTTCCTATCAGTGTCACATGGTTGAGGTGGAATTTCTTACCTTGCTCCCAAAAGTAAACAATTTGGCTGCATCTCTTATCCAAATATATAAAACATTCATAGAATGCAGGTGGTAGAAATCTGTCACTCAAAGCAATCAGGAAGTTGGTAGTCCAGAATGTGAGCATTCCTGAAGAAAGGATGATACTGTTTATGGAGCTTTTTATCTGGTACTCAGAAGGATAGATACAAGAATGCAAATTTTCAACAGGAGTAACAGTTTATACTGCATGGGAAAAGGGGGCCAGCCATTCAGTATCGACAGTGAATTGTTGCTCACTTTGAAATCTGGTATTCTTGCATCTGTCCTGAAGAATGCCAGGCTCAAAGTTTTAACAGCCTCATCTCCTTTTTCCAGCAATTAGTAGCAATCGACATGTTCCTTGGCCCCAGCAAAGACTTGATCATCTAGAAACTGACAGTGATCTGGTAGCATAGTGGCTCAGTGGTTAGCACTGCTGCCCAATAAAACCATAACCTGGATTTGACTCAGGGTGACTGTCTATATGGAGTTTGTGCATTCTCCCTGTTAAAGTGTGGGTTTCCTCTAGATGCTCCAGTTGCCTCCCACTATCCAAAAGATGTGCAGGTTAGGGGGATTGGCTATGCTGAATTGCCCATAGTGCCCAAGTATGTGCAGGCTAGGTGCATTAGCCATGGGAAATGCAGGGTTACAGGGATAAGTTAAGAGGGTGAGTCTGGTGGGATGCTATTCACAGGGTCAACAGGGAATCAATGGGCCAAATGGCTTGCTTCCACACTGAAAGGATTCCATGAGTAGTGTGTGTCTAAGGTTTTTGAAAACAAACGTTGAAAGAGCTGGCAGTGTGAGACTCAATGGACCGCACTTTCAGAGGCAAAATGAGCTGAATGATGTGTGCTGTAAGATTCCAAGTGTGCAAGGGATATTGCTGCAAGTTAAATGTGATGGGTGTTGCCAATAATGGCAGCACTTACAATTCAGCAGCAGTTGCCCATGTTAAAGATCTAAGTCTGCTTTCTTCCACTCACATCTGTCACGCTGGCCTATTTATAATTAGTGCACATTTTCAATTTGTCTTGATTGTTCTCCAACTCTCCAGATGCCTCAAACTACACTGTTCTCCAGTGCAGTCTATTGATGCCATGGCTGGTCAGCACATTTTCCATCCTGTCCATTCTTTGTCAAATGTTTCCTCCTTCTTACATTTCACAGTTTGCTAAAAATTAAAATATCACCCAAATTGCGACATTAGTCTGTTGTGGCCACCTCTTCTTGATGTCACATTCTGGTTGAACTTCAATGGGTTCCTGCACCTAGGGCTGTGATCCTTCACCTTTGAGTAGCCTAGTCATCATTCTGTATGACACTGGCCTTGCCGTCAATGAGTAGGTCGGTTTCTGTTACGTAGAGAACGGACGACGGAATCTCAGAGGGAGTCAGCAAAACCTCATTAGTGCAAGTGCTTAGCCATGAACTGACTGTTGTCCTCGTTACCTTCTGATTCGACATGACTTGTCCCCCAGTCCCCTTCATCTCAAACCCTTCGGAAAGATGCACTTGGCTCCCCTTCTTATTTTGAATTCCGACTCAAAGGAATTGAAACCTCCCTGGATCTATACAGAATCAGTCATTGTGGTTTGAGTTTGAATATGTTTTGATCACTCTGACCTTGGGTTTATGTACTATTTACTCTGATGGTACTGCAGTTTTTCAAATTCAATTTACGCGAGGCACTGTTAATTTCAGGGTAATGTCACTGATGTATATAAAGGGGATTCATGTGATTGTTTGTCTGCGCAGCTTGCACCTGTCCTTTCAGATCATTACTGTCTTCATCAAGCAGATGTATGGAAGTCTGGCTGAAAGATCACTTCACTGAGGTCACCTCATGATTCACGATATTGCGAGGCTATTTTCAGGAAGTGCTGAAGTGCGAGAGAATTTCAAAACCTTTGTCGATTTTTCACTAAATTTTCACTAAAGAGCCTCTCAAATGACCAAGGTAGGGTCTTGAGCTGATGACTGGATTTAACCCACATTTAGGTGCAAGAGGCCATCATACTAAAGAAGTAGGAGCCTACATTAGGCCGACATCACTTAAACTGCCTGTTTATACTTGTTAACAAGGCATGTTGGCAGTTAACACTTCAGTGAAGGTTTCGAAGCACATTATGGGGGATTTCATCAGTTCTGATGAAGGGTCACTGGATTCGAAATGTTAATTCTGCCTTCTCCCCAGGGATGCAGAACTTAGCAATTTCTGCTTCTGTGTCAAGCACTTTCTCCCTCAGTACTTGTGCCATCCTGAAACCTATCCCAATGTCTGTGTCAGCCAGTGTGCTCCTCACTATTAGCGGAGCCGACACTTCGAATGTTATGGAAATCTCTTCTACTTTGCAGATGCAAATTAAGGCATAGGACCATAAGAAATAAGAACAGAAGAAGGATTTGGCCCTCAAGCCTACTGCATCATTCAATTGGATTATAGCTGAGCTGGCATTCATCACATCTGCTTCGCTGCATTTTCCCCAGAACCCTTGATTCCCCTGCTGATCAAGAATCTATCTCAGCTGTAAATATATTGAAGGAGTCTGCCCCCGCGGATCTCTGTGGCAAGGAGTTCCAAAGACACTCAACTCTCTGAGAGAAGAAATTCCTCCTCATCTCAGTCTTCAATTGGTGGTCATTTATTCTGAGACTGTGCCATCTGGTCTTAGGCTCGCCAATGAGGGGAAGCAATGTCTCAGGATTTACTCCGGTCAGTCCCCTTAAGAACCCTTCAGGTGTTGGACGATTTGGCTCTAAATTGAGTGCTAAAACCAAACATTCAAACAGGCATATCTTATTCGCGCAAAATTTAATGCCATTTCACTAAAATTGCCCTCTGAATTTCTTCCTCCACCTCAATGACAGCGTTACCACATTGGTGCCTATTGGCTAATTGGATTGCTACCCATAAATTGAGCAAGCGGGTGCTCAGTTCAAGTGGCTGTGCGTTAGCTGTTGATTGCCTCGCATTTTATACTGATTCTGACTTTGGCTTGGGTAGGTTAAGCAATTTAAAGGAGTCATTATTTGCATATACAGATCCAGTGGCTTCAGTGTTTAAGCCAATTGTTTAGCCAAGCTTCCCGTATGGAATGATAATGGTTTCTAGAAGCTGCTATAGAAACAGTAAACATTGCCTGGGGGCTTTTCTTTCCTGGAGCAATTATCAGACAAGATTTGACACGGACACAATGGTGATTTTGGGATATGTGACCATGGTGTGGTCCAAATGTTGATTTTCAGAAACTGGTTAAAACCGAAGAGGTCCGGGGCAGAATTTCCAGAACGTGAGGCAGCTGTAAAAGCCCAGTCACTAACCATGGGATGAATTCTCTGGAATGGAGGAGTGTGGTGATCTTCGAGGTTTGTAGGGCTGGAGGACGTTATGGAACTAGATGGCAAAACTGAACGTATTTTAAATTTGAACTGTTAGTTTGCTAAAGGTTTGGAGTGCATTAACCTGCAGACAACTCAGTGTGCTTTGATTTGATTTATTTCTCATCACATATATTTTGTAACAAAATACAGTGAAGTGTGTTGCATAGTGTCGCCACTCTTTGGCGCCATCTTGGAAAACAGAAAAACAAACCAAAACAGAGAACATAAAGGCAGAAAAGTGAAGAAATGAAAAAGTTTTCAACTTTGAAGTCCTTCTTGTTAAGTGTCCCACCTTGGGCCTGGTGTCCAGGCATGAGTCCTGTTTGCCACACCTGCTGGAACAAAAGTCCAGCACCATGGCACCTTCGCTATTGAGTCCTTGCTGGACCTCGCCAGTGCAGAAGCCGCTAATGCCACCTGGTACTGCACCGACCCAAGCTCTACTTTGATTAGATTGGATTACCTACAGTGTGGAAACAGGCCCTTCGGCCTAACAAGTCTACACCGTCCCTCTGAAGAGTAACCCACCCAGACCCATTTCAGTCTGACTAAAGCACCTAACACTATGGGCAATTTAGAATGGCCAATCCACCTGCCCAGCACATTTTTGCTGCTATCATGAATGCACTTCAGGCCCACCTTGGCGATGCAGCTGTTCCTGATACCTCCACCATGAACCTATACTGCCTGGAAGCCAAACTCACCTCCATAGCAGCAGCCATGAGTCAGTGTTAGAACTGCCTCAATGCACGAGCTTGCTTTGTACGGTTAAACTATTGATACACTCATCACCAATCTCCAGCTCAGCACAATTTGGCATAATTGACTGCATGAAGTGCCCAAACCCGCCACCTGCTACCCACACCAACATGTGCACACTAACCACCACCCCACCATATCAAAACAGCCACCAAGTAAAAATGGTGGCTTTCAGCAGTTGTGTTGACCGCACTTCGGAATGGCTTAAATATGGCTTTCCATATTTCTGTACTCTTGCATTTTTATTATTCATGAAGAGACCCGACTTTAAATGGATTGGGTGCACAATGTTGAATGTCTATTCAGTATTGCCAGGCAGCTGGTTCTGAATCCTAGGACCAATTTTTTGCTGTTTTAGGAAGAAGGCTTTATTTCTGCTGACTCCCTCTCCCTCACCCACACGTGAACACCAACCACTACCACAACCACCACCACCACCCCCATCCCTGCCATATTGAAACAGTTGCCAATCAAAATGGTGGCTTTCAGCAGTTGTGTTGACCGCGCTTATAGTTCTCGTAGTTTGTCCTTTGGTCCACTGGAGCAAGCGACCATCTCCAAAGCGGGGGGGGGGGGGGGGAATGCAGGGGGTGTTAAATGGGGGGCATTAGGTTGCTAAAGCTTTGGGACTTTTTAAACGGGACGTTCCCTCCGCCCTCATCTTATGAATTAGGAAATTGCTCAGCTAGCTTGGATCCTCTCCAGACTAGACCCTCCTGATAAATGAGCTGGATATTTGCCTGAATAAACCTCATACCCTTCCCGCATTCCTCAGCTCACCTCCAACCTTTTCTAGGATTTTAAAGTGACAGTGAACAATGGCCAGACAGAAATTGTCCATTACAACATGCAGTAGTACAAGAATGTCAGGAGTGTGGACTCTGTGTAGTGGCACAAAACTGTTTGATCATGCTGCAACCAAAATAATTCTGCTCCCATTCTCCAAAATCAATGAAACGACTGCTTTGTAGGCTTCCTGGAGGTCTCCTGCCTCCCACTGGGCAAAGACTATGCGAAGTGTTCCATCGCTATCATTAAACAGTCTTGGTCTGAGCACAGAAACTCTCTGTGCCCTTGGCCAAAACTGAGAGCAGACCTCAACCTTCCTGTTACTGTGAAGAGTGTATTCAGGATTGTAGCCAGCATGATAATGATTCTCAATGAATTTAGATTGTTTTGAGCTTTTGACTCACCTAACCTTGAGCTGGTTAGCCCACACCAAAACCAGAATATTTGGATTAGTCCCTCTACGACACAACTTCTGATGATGTTCTAACAACAGGTCATGTAAGGTGCTCTAGTTTTGTTTTTAATCATTGTTTTGGTTTGTTGTATTATTAGTTACAAACAAGAGTAGGCTAATACCTGTTTGATGAAAATGCTGACCCTTCTATTTTAATAATGAGACGGTGTAAACACATTTAGTAAAATCCAATCTCTCCCAATCTCTCTCTCTCTCTCTCTCGTGCTCCCCCAACTCATCCACACCTGCCACCGCCGTCCATCCACTTGAACACTAACCATAGGGATGATTCATCCAGTGTGGGTGGTGTAAAATCATAAGAGTGGCCTCAGGGTTTTTAGGCATCTCCTATCCCATGTCCTTTAGTTTCTTATTGGGATATTGACTACATTTAGTGAGTGTAGGATAGGTTCTGGGTAATCAGTAAAAGCAGTTCAATCTCATACTTAGTCACAAACACCCTTCTTCCAGTTTCAGTGGAAGCAACCAATCATTCTCATGGCATTCGGTCAATGAAAAACATTTAAGGAGGCTTCTATTTTAACAGATACGTTACAGTTCACACTGGGAAGTTGAGTTTCCAGAAGATCAGAAATGGAATCAAGAAGGGAGAGTCCATAAGTTAATTGCATTTACAGCACTCCTTGCATCATAGTCAGAGAGATCTAAAGTGCAGAAAAGAACCCTTTGGCCCAATGCATGAAAAACAACCACCTAACTATCCTAATCCCATTTTCCATCACTTGGACTGTAGCCTTGTATACCTTGGCATTGCAAGTGCACATCTAAATACTTCTGAAGTATTGTGGGCCAGGAGAGGCAGAAGTGTTCACCTCAGACCCAACAATCTGAGTGGCTTGCAAGTGATCTCTGCCACCTTGCTCCCCTCTACCCAAAGCACAACAATCTTTGACATCCCTGATCTTCGCACCCCCACCCCCAATCACTGTCTCCATCCTCCCATGCAGTCTCCTACTTTCCTGACCTCTGTTCCTTTCAGCTTTCCTGGTGGTCAATCCGACTGACTGCTGAGAAGGAACCCTGTTGAGGAAAAAAAATACATTCTATCCTTAATTTCTATAAGATATCCATTCCCATCCTAAAATCCTCACCCTTCTTAGACTGGCGCCCACAAATTCTAGCCATGATAGTTAAGTTCAGTTTGTTCCCTCAGCACTCTTGTCTGGAGATCACGCGTTATAAGTAATTAGGATTGATTTCACACACCCAATTTCTATCGTCGTACTATCTCCCACTCGATCCTTTCTGGTTTGAAATAATCCTACTGGGTGACTCTGCTGTCGTTTCCATCTTGAGTTTGATTTGTTGCAGTTTATAAAGACAAATTCTATATGCTATAGCGCCTAGACTTTTGTTTAAATAAATGCTATTTGCTGTAAAATAATCTGCTGTAAGTCCTGCTGTAGCTCCCAACCTGTCACTGTCAGTACTAATTCTGTTATGAAGAATGCTGGTTAATAATTATCAGCTTCAGTCTGCATTTGTCTGTCCCTTTGTGTTAAAACAATCACGTCCCAGATGGAAGGTCAATGGATAAGTGAGGAGTTAGGATTTGCCTGAATGAATAATTGTGGAGACAAAGTATATTTTTTTGGGATGGCCACAGAATCGTAAAAGCACGCTTAGGGCACCCTGTATAAAGTGACGGTGTTCCCTTTCGATAAAGGCACTATCAGTCTCTCCGGCTGAACTGCTGCTGAAGCAGCTTAAAGAGTGGACTAATGAAATTCTGAGCAATTGTTGATACTGAGTAATCGCTGCATTACATGGAAAATGTGAATAGTATTTTTTATAGATTGTTAAAGAAATGGCTAGATGCATTTGTAAATAATAAGGGAGACTATTGCTTTTAATTTGTGGAATTTTTTTTTGAGGAATACTTGTCCCTTTAGGGTTGTTTTGTATATATGTATTTGGACTGTGGACCTTTTTGTTAAAATTCACAGCATTGTAGAACTGCTGATGATTATGTGTTCAGCACTAGTTAATGTGATGTGTTTTAACTTCTGCGTTTGGCTTTAGCTATAGAAAGCCTTAGCTCCGTGTGTGCTGTCTTGTTAATTAGCTTTTGGAAATCCAGCTTAAAAGAAGCAATTGTAATTCGCACCATCGCAATACCAATAACTAACTTTAAAGCTAAAACTCTCTTCCGTGACTAGTTTAGTCTCTTAAGCTCTTTTCTTTTAAGTGGTAATGTTCATTTTCAGCTACTAATATTTGTGTGCTCATTCACAGTGGAAACCTGCTACCTAAGTTGTTCACTCGAGCACTTGGGTTTACAGCTACAATACTGTTAAACGAGCAGGGGTAAAATACAGCATCTTACAGCTTGGGCATCATTGACGCTGTACAATTGGAAGACTGTTCATTTTTGTTACATGAATCTGTCAAAAATATATTTTTAATTTAATATAAACAAAGTTAAATAAACTGTGAACCATGCTGTCTTGTTGACTTCCTCAAACCAGTTCACTAACTGGAAGCACGCAAACCTGTACATACATTGTGTTCAGAAATACCTGAATTAAAAAGGAGAGTCAACAGCAATGAAAGGGGCAGTGAAATGGAATCTCCAGTGTTAGAGGGGGAGTGGTTTGTGAGATCATTGCAAAGTGCAAAATATCCAAATGCAGGGCAGAACAACAGCCTATCAGCAATGTCGTGTTCTGCATCAGAGTCGATAAAGTGTGGCGCTGGAGAAGGCAAAGGTCAGGCAACATTTGAAGAGCAAGACAGTCCATGTTTTGGGTATAAGCCTTCTTCAGGACTGCATAAGCAATACCTCCCTGAACTCTGCTGTTAACCTTCATGTTAACTGTAAATAAGATGATGACATTAGACTATAAATAAAATCTAAATTTACTCCTGATGGGGCTTTGCCCTTAGTCTTTCTATCACTGCACCAATAATTGTTACTTGACAACATTGAGTCACATCTTTCTCAATTCTGATCACCTTCCTTGGCTAAGCGTAACAGCCTATGTGAACATATGGCTGGTCCAGGAATGTAGTCCGAATTCTCTGGGCGGGGTGGGGGGGTTGTTGGTGGTGGATAGTTTGGGAAGTGGAATGCAGACTTCAAAGGGTGTGCCAATCTCTCATCTCTTGGAAAGGCTCTCTCTGAGGGAATTTTTTTTGTTAGATATTACCTATTATATCCAAAGCCAAGCCCACCAGAACTGTCTTTCTTTCAGTTAATAGTGAATAGATCATGCTGTTTAATGTTTGTCTCATTGTGTAGTGAGAACATAGTTAGCAATCACCTGACACACAGGTGTAGACTGTATCATTCTATTGTAGTTGAGGAATCATCAAAGCAAAGGACTGCTAATTCTGAATATGTGTGGAAAAGGACCATTCTATCCATAGGATATCATCAGTCTTTCACAAAATTTGAAGGAAGAACAGTTGAGCTTCAGTCATAGCAAAGAAGATCACCTTTGACTAAAGCTGTTGGCCAAGATTTATCAGCCATATAGAATGATGCTCCATCCACAGCAGTGTCTGTTAGCTGAGAGAGATGACGGTGGGTGGGGGTGGTTATTTTTCACTAACATTGATGAGAGACACACCAGTGCAATGCATTACAAAATGAACTCTGAGGTTTGGACAACATTTCTGAACAAATATTTAAGAAATGGATGTGCAACTCGATGTATAACTGCGCATGGACTTGTGAGATTAGCTTCACAAAACCATAGCAATGTCATCATCCATAAGTGTTTTCATTCAGGAGGTTGAGAGCACAGTCGTTTTCCAACTTTGTTCTCTTTTTGAGTAGACATTTAATTGATGCTTCATTGCAAAACAGCAAACAACAGAATGCATACATATGGCAGTTTAATAACTTTCTGCGTGATTATAACATAAGGATCTCATATGTTCACAACCTCCTATCTGCAGACTGTTTGGGAGGAGGTATTCTGGGAAGCACTTTGTCATACACAGCAGGAGACAGCTGGTGTCATATTTTCTGGATGAACGATATAGAATGAATATTCTCTCAGTGATATCCACCCCATGATGTGCAGTTCCATTATCTACTCCTCTGAGAGTCAATGTATCATCCAGAACAAGAAGGAGGCTATTGGCTTCATTGTACTGATGCCAGCCCATATGGTCCCTCTTTTCTCCCCATGTGTTGTTCCACTTCGAATTGTTTCCAATATTTCCTTGAATGCTATCACTGAATCTCCTTCTGACAATGTCTATCATGTTACCTTTGGCTCTTTTCCCACTCACCTTGAATGTGTGTCATTGGAATACAAGAAACAAGAGTAGGAGGCAGCCATTCAGCCCCTCAAACCTGCTCCATCACTGATCATGACTGATCAATGCCATTTCCACACCTCCTTGAGTTATTCAGCCACTGACTAAGGATAAAACCCCTCCACATTTACACTGCCAAAAGTTCTCATGATTTTAAATATCTCAATTAAATCTTGACCCTTCTATGCTCCAAGGCAAACAACAACTCATTTCTCCAGTGTTTTCGTATGGAATCATATAGTTCTCATCAGTCCTGCCAAAAAATATACATTCCACTTTCTCGTCCATATATAGCATTCTAGCAAATTTACTGTACACCTCAGCATCTTTTCATAAAAGAACTTCATATAAAAAGTCTACAGCTGATAACTGCCTGTTGTTTCATAAAGATTTAACATAGATCCATTGCTTTTGTACTCTGTGTGTCTGTTGGCAAAGCCAAGAATTCTGTACCCTGCACATAATGTTAGCAGCCTTATCAACTTGTCCTGCCTCCTTCCAATAATTGTGTCTGGTCATATTAAGTTCCTGCACCCACCATACTTATTGAAGGAAATGAGTGGATCACATGCCAAAATTGTGCCTTATTATCACACACTGGGGAGTTGTAACCCAACACCCTTCCCCCATCCCTACAACTCTTGTTGTGCAGTCACGCACTTAGCAACCACTTCTGTTCTGAGCAGCATCGGGGGCTAAAAAGATTGCTAGAATCTGAGAATGGGTTGGGTTGTGCTATTTTATCATTTACATATCACAGCTTTAGATTACATCAAGGACATCCCAGATGAGCCCTTGCCATCATCGATTCCAATCTTTATGGTGCAGCAAGGTGGCTCAGTGATTAGCACTGTTGCCTCACAGTGTCAGGGACCAGGTTCGCTTCCAGCCTCAGGCGACTGTCTGTGTGAAGTTTGCACGTTCTCCCTGTGTCTGTGTGGGTTTCCTCCAGGTGCTCCATTTTCCTCCCACAATCTAAAAGATGTGCAGCTAAATGGTTTGACTAAATTGCCCTGTGGTGCAGGATTTGATGGGTTAGCCATGGTAAATGTAGGGTGACAGAGTGGGGGAGGATGGATGCTGTTCGGAGGGGTGGTGCAGACTCAATGGACTGAAAGGCTTTTATCCGTGCTGGGGGGAATCTATGATTCCATTACTGTGAGTTCCTGCAGGGCTGGCAACAGTTAAAGCCAGGAGAAAGTGAGGACTGCAGATGCTGGAGATCAGAGCTGAAAATGTGTTGCTGGAAAAGCGCAGCAGGTCAGGCAGCATCCAAGGAGCAGGAGGATTGACGTTTCGGGCCTAAGCCCTTTCCTGAAGAAGGGCTCATGCCCGAAACGTCGATTCTCCTGCTCCTTGGATGCTGCCTGACCTGCTGCGCTTTTCCAGCAACATATTTTCAACATTTTAAGCCAGCCTATATTCTCATCAAATGGAAGGGCATTTAAATGACACAATATGTCCACACTTCAGGCTTTGCTGTGGAAGGTGTAAATGAAGAGAAAAAGAGGAATGATCCTCTCTGGCCACAGGAGACAACTGGTTGGAAGGAAATTAGAGCAGATAGTTGCAGAGTTCATCACAAACGTTGTTGACCTGAGGACCTGGGTCTAGTGCTTGAAAATCATAGAATCCCCACAGTGTGGAAACAGGCCCTTCGGCCCAACAAGTCCATACCGACCCTCCAAAGAGGAGCCCACCCAGAGCCATTCCCTAGCCTATTATCCTATATTTACCTCTGACCAATGCACCTAACCTATACATCCCTGAACACTATGGGCAATTTAGCTCGGCCAATTCACCTAACCGGAGCAAACCCATGCAGACATGGGGAGAATGTGCAAACTCCACACAGCCAGTCACCCAAGGCTGGGATTGAACCTGGGTCCCTGGCATTGTGAGGCAGCAATGCTAACCACTGAGCCACCTATTCAATTATGTCACAAAGTGGTCAAGATCAGTCCTTGCTTCCCAAATGCCATCTCCCACAAACTGCGCCACCAGCATCACACACTGCCCCTCAGCAACCAAAAACCTCTGAACACTGCTACTTATACCTCACATGTAAACAGAAACATAGGACCCAAATTTAACCACAGTGGAGAAGTGGCAAAAATGGCATAAGTAACCCAACCACGCAAGCCCCATCCCAAACACAACACTCCCTGCAGGGATGGGAGTTGACCATATAAGTCATCAGCTGCCCCTCCTTATGTGGGACTTTGCCATCCCTGTCCCGTGAAACCCAGGAAAGATTAGACCAGTTAGAAGTAGGTCTGAACATTAATTTGGATAGCCAGGGTGAGGGAAAGGTACCCTTTTGAAAATGATCTTGGGACACCTTTATGGAGGTCAATGTAACCTTGAGGGAGTGGGGAGGTCAGATCGTCTGGGGAGTGGGTGTAGGCGATGCAATTGGCATTGTAAGGCATCCTTGGGTGATGTGCACCTTGAGTTTTTTGGGGGGATTATTAAGTATAGAGAATATCGAGTCCAGATAAACCCTTTGGAATAGTAAAATTGTCAGAGAAGTGTCAAACACATTGAGAAAAATTCTCCTGCCTTTGTGCACCGGACTTGGGAACAGGGCTTCACAAATGCACAGCCTAAAAGAGTCCATTTGGCCCATTATGTTTATGCTGGCCAATAAGAAGAGTGGTTCAACCACATCCAGCTCTTCAGGTTATGGCACTCGAAGTGGATTTGCATGCTTTTGTTTTAAACGTACCACTCTTTCCAGACAATACATTCCAGACAACCCAATATCTTTTTGATGAAAAAAATGTCTTCTCAAATCCCCTGAAATCCTTCAGTAAATGAATTTAAGTTCATGCCTCCTGACCTCCCTGACCTCTGTTCACTGTACCTACACCTCCCACCACCCCTCAGCCTCCTCTGAGACAGTGTAAACAGCTCCACTCTGTTCATGTGTAAAAATGTTTTAGTCTTGGCTGGGATAAATCTCTGCTTAATCATCTTCAGAATGGTATCGTGTAAGTGTCAGATATTGTGTGCTGTTACCCAACCTAGTGTCTTACCAACGTGGGGAGTTCAGGTGACCACAGAAACTGAACTCTGAAAAGCTAACAGTCAAAAAGGAAATAGCTGAGATCTCAGATGAGCTAAAAATTGACAGAAAGGGCTGGTTGCACTTAGTCAGTAGTTCACCAGAGAATGCATTCAAAGATACCAGAGAAGTAAAAATCCCTACAGTGCGAAAAGAGGCCATTCAGCCCACTTGAGTTTGTACCAACCTGCCAAGTGGCGTTCTACTCAGACCCCGTGCACCCTGTCCCCATAATCCCATATTTACCAGGGCTAATCCACCTAACCTGCACATAGAGTCATGGAGACTTACAACCTGCTAATGCTGCCCTGTTTGCACAATGTAAACTAGTCCCATTTGCCTGTATTTGGTCCCTGAACCTCCATATTTATGCCATCCATGTACCTGTCATAATGTTTCTTAAAATGACAAAACTGTACTTGCTTCCACCCCAACCTCTTCATCAATTCCTGATGAAGGGCTCCTGCCCGAAACGTCGATTTTCCTGCTCCCCGGATGCTGCCTGACCTGCTGTGCATTCCATCACCACTCTAATTTTGACTCTAATCTCCAGCATCTGCAGTCCTCACTTTCGCCCAACCTCTGGCAGTCCATTCCAGACAGGAGAAAGTGAGGACTGCAGATGCTGGAGATCAGAGCTGAAAAACGTGTTGCTGGAAAAGCCTGAAGAAGGGCATACGCCCGAAACGTCGATTCTCCTGCTCCTTGGATGCTGCCTGACCTGTTGCGCTTTTCCAGCAACACATTTTTCAGTCCATTTCAGACAGTCCACCCTCTGTGTGAAAACATTGCCCCATGGACCCTTTTGTATCTCTGTCGTCTCACCGTAAACCTCAAGTTTTAGCCTCCCTTACCATGGGAAAAGCTGTTGGCTATCTACCTTATCTGTGCCTCTCATGATTTATAGATATCTACAAGGTCGTCCCTCAGTCTCCTGTGCTCCAGAGAAAAATGTCCCACCCTATCCAAACTCTCCTTATAACCCAAAGTGTTCCAGTCCAGGTTGCATCCTAGTCAATCACTTCGGCACTCTTTCTAGTTTAATAATATCCTTTCTATAGTAGGGCAACCAGAACTGCCCACAGTACTCCAAATATGGCCTCAACAACATCTTATCCAATACTCAATGCTTTGATGAAAACAAGCATTCACCCCTCTGTCTATCTATGACTCCATTTTCAAGGAGCTATGAACCTGTACTCCTCAAACTCTGTGGTCTATAACACTTCCCAGGGCCCTACCATTGACTGTGAACGTCCTGTCCTGGTGTGCCTTACCAAAATGCAAGAGTCTGCATTTAACTAAATTAAACCCCAACTGCCATTCCTTAGCCCACTGGTCCAGTTGATCAAGATCTCACTGCATTCCAAGATACCCTTCTTCACTGTATCACTAATCCTGGTGTCGTTCGCAAACTTACTAACCACATCTCCTAAATTCTCATCAAAATTATTTATATAAATGACAAGTTACAGTGGACACAGTGCCAATTCCTGTGGCACACTACTGGACACAGGTCTCTAGTGTGAAAAACAACCCACCACCACCACCCTCCATCTTCAACCATTCAGCCAATTTTGTATCCAGTTGTCTAACTCTCCCTGGATCCCATGAGATTAAACCTTACTCAACAAACCACCATGTGTCAAAGGCCTTGCTAAAGTCCACATGATAACATCTACCGCACTACCCTCATCTACTTTCTTGGTCACTCCTTCAAAAAACTCATATTTGAGAGACATGACTTCCCATGAAGAAAGCCATGCTGACTATCCCAAATGTGTCCTTTCCTCTCCAAATGCCTGTTCATCCTGTCTCTCAGAACCCCTTCCAACAATTTACCTACCACAGACATTCGGCTAACTGGTCTGTAGTTCCCAGACATTTCGCTGCAGCCTTTCTTAAACAATGGCACAATGTTAGCCACCCTCCAATCTTCGGCACTTCAACTGTGCCTGTCAATGATACAAATATCTCTGCTGGGGCCCTGCAATTTCCTCCCTAGCCTTTCGCTACATCTTGGCTTACACTTCAACAGAGCCTAGGGATTTATCTACCTTAATGCGTTTTAAGACTTCCAGCACCTCCTCTTCTCTACTGTGGATATTCCTCAAGACAGCACTATTTATTTCCCTAAGTTTCTCAACGGTAAATACTGTTGAGAAATATTCAGTTAGGATCTCACCCATTTCTTGTTGTTCTGCACACAGATGACCTTGTTGATCTTTAGGAGGCCCTGTTCTCTCCCTTGTTACCCTTTCACCCTTCACGTACTTGTAGTATCTCTTCAGATTCTCCTTTACCGTATCTCATGTCCTCTTTTATTCTTTCTGATTTCTCTTTCAAGTGTACTCAGACACCCTCTATGCTCCACAAGGAATTCACTTACACATGTCGTATGCCTCCTTTTTTTCCAAGACCAAGGCCTCAATAATTCTAGTCATCCGGGGTTCCCTACACTTGCCAGCATTACCGTTCACTCGAACAGATCCATGCCTGTCCTGAATCCTCACTAACTCACTTTTGACAGCCTCCCACTTACCAAACTTTCCTTTGCCAAAGACCATCAAAATTGGCCTTGCCCAAATGTAAAATTTTAACTTGTGGGCTAGTCCACAAGCCTTTTCCACTGCTACTTTAAAACCAATGGAATTCTGGTCACTGGTTCCAAAGTATTCCCCTTCGCACTTCTGTCCCATGCCTTCTGCCTTGTTGCCCAAGATGAGGCCAAGTTTTGCCCCTTCTCTAGTAGGACCATCTACACACTGCACTTTTCCTGAACACATTTAACAAATTTCTCCCCACCCAAGCCCTTAACTCTATGACATTCCTAGTCTATGTTAGGAAAGTTAGAATCCCCTACCATTATAACACTACTTTTCTTGCAGTTACCTGTTATGTCCTTACATATTTGCTCCTCAACCTCCTGCTGACTATTGAGGGGCCTACAGTACAATGCTATCCAAGTGATCTCCCCTTTTTAATTTTCAGTTTAGATTAGATTACTTACAGTGTGGAAACAGGCCCTTCGGCCCAACAAGTCCACACCGCCCCGCCGAAGCGCAACCCACCCATACCCCTACATTTACCACTTACCTAACACGACAGGCAATTTAGCATGGCCAATTCACCTGACCTGCACATCTTTGGACTGTGGGGGGAAACCAGAGCACCCGAAGGAAACCCACGCAGACACGGGGAGAACGTGCAAACTCCACACAGACAGTCTCCTGAAGCAAGAATTGAACCCAGGTCTCTGGCGCTGTGAGGCAGCAGTGCAAACCACTGTGCCACCATGCCACCCCAGACTCCTGTTCTACCCATACAGACTCAGTGAAAAATGTCTTCTCTCAGTACTGCAGTGATGTGCTCCCTAATCAAAAATGCAACTCTCCCTCTTCTCTTGCCTCCCCTTCTATCCTTCCTATAGCATCTAAACCATGAAACATTGAGTGCCAACCCAGTTCCTCCCTCAGCCATGTTTCTGTAACAGCTATAATGTCCCAGTCCCAAGTATACAACCGTGCCCCAAGTTTATTTACCTACCTTGCCAGGCCTATTGCATTGAAATAAATACAGTTCAACCCAGACCTCCCTTGCTTCTTGCCATGCCTACCTGTCGAGTACTGAGATTACCAACATTGCCTTTACTATTTTATTGCTCCCATTAACCTCTGTACTATCCTCAATCTTCTGTTTTATCTCCCTATTGCTTTGGGTCCGTTCCCCCTGCCAATCCAGTTTAAACCCTCCTGATTGGCTCCAGCAAATCTCCCTGCCAGGATATTGGGCCTCCTCCAGTTCAGGTGTAACCCATCCCACTTATATAGGTCACCTCTACCCCAGAAAAGATCCCAATGATCCAAGAATCTAATCCCTGCCTCCTGCACCAGGTCCTGCAGTGTTGCATGGTGGCTCAGTGGTTAGCAGCGCCAGGGACCCGGGTTTGATTCTAGCCTCGGGCAACTGCCTGCATGGAATTGGCACATTCTCCTTGTGTCTGCGTGGGTTTCCTCCCACAGTCCAAGGATGTGCAGGTCAGGTGAATTGGCCATGCTAAATTGCCCGTAATGTTTCCTCCCACAGTCCAAGGATGTGTTGGTGAGGTGCATTAGTTGGGGGAAATGGAAAGTAACAGGGTGGCTTATTCTTCAGAGGGTTCGTGTGGACTTGGGCCGAAGGGCCTGAATCCACGCTGGAGGAATTCTAATTCTCCTCTCAAGCCATGCATTCATCTGCCAAATCCTCCTATTTCTATTTTCACTAACACATGGCACTGGAAGTAGTCCAGAAATCGCTACCCTTGAGGTCCTGTATTTTAGCCTTCTGCCTCACTCCCTATAATCACCCTTCAGGACCTCATCCCTTTTCCTCACTGTGTTGTTGGTACCAATATGTACCTCTGGCAGCTCACTCTCCCCCTTAAGCATCCTGGTCCATTCTTCCTTCGCTGCCGAAGGCATCTTCCCCTGCAACAGAAGGTGTTACGAATGTCCATTTACCCAAGCCCTCCTCAGTACCCAAAGGACCATACACGCCTTCCAGGTAAAGCAGCACTTTACCTGAATTTCTCACAATCTAGTCTACTGCCTTAGCTGCTCACAATGTGGTCTCGTCTACACTGGGGAAACGAAGCATAGACTGGACCATAGATTTGTGGAACACCTGTGTTCTGTTCGCAAAAAAGACCCTGAACTTCTAGTTGCCTACCACTTCAACATAGCACCCTGTTCCCTGGCCAACATCTTAGTCTCAGATTTTCTGCTGTGCTCCAGCTTGGGGACCCTGCAGCCTTCTGGATTCAATATTGAGTTCAATAACTTTAGGGCTTGAGCTCTCCCATGTCCTTACAGCAAACCCCACACATCAGGCTACGTTAACACGTAGTCTGCTACTACACACAACTCATTGTTAGCCACTAACAGTCTTCATTAAAGCTATTCATCCTCCTAACCAGATTGGTATACACTCCTTTGTCTGTCGAAATGTTCTCCTCACTCTTTGGCTCTATCCTCACCTATCATTTACTCCTTATCCCCACCCTATCTTCTGCATATAAACTGACATTTTCTGAGCTACCATCAGCTCTGAAGAAGGGTCACTTGAGCCAAAATGTTAATTTTGATTTCTTTCCATTGCCAGACCTGCTGAACATCTCCAACAATTTTCTGTTTTTGTTTCTTATCCTTATCTTGCTGTTAATCACCGTCCTCACCAAAGCCCACACTTAAATCTCCAGCAGCACTTCACCCACAAAGCAACCCTTCTCAAAATGGCCACTCCACCATAGCTCTTCCTGGGCAGTCATTGGTGACTGAGCCAACTCCTCCCAGAATGCTCCTCAAGTGACTTCTCTAGAGCCAACAAAATACTGCAGATGCTGGAATCCAAATTAGACAGGCAAGCAGCTGGAAAAACACAATAGGCCAGGCAGCATCAGGAGGCGGAAGAAGGGTAACACCTGAAACATCAACGTCTTCACCTCCTGATACTGCCTGGCCTGCTATGTTCATCCAGCTTCATGCCTGTCTACCTCGTCACTTCCCAGCAACACGCTCTGTTGGATGCTCTTGCACCATTTGCTAATACCAATTTTTCTGCAATACCATCCTCAGCCGTGGTGACTGGGCCGAATCCTCCCAGACTTCTCTTCCGTTACTTCTCAGTAGCACCCTCTTTGGGATGCACATCTCTGGACTCTAAGGTCCATCAGTCTTTCACACCATTTAATTATGACTGGAGGTGCCAGTGTTGGACTGGGGTGGACAAAGTTAAAAATCACACAACACCAGGTTATAGTCCAACAGGTTTATTTGGAAGCACTAGCTTTCAGAGCACTGCTCCTTCATCAGTAGCTTTGGATGAGGATCATAAAACACAGAATTTATAACATTTTTAACTTTGACCATTTAATTAGATCATGGCTACTTTGATAACCTTCACACAATATCAGGTTATAGTCCAATGGGTTTATTTGGAAGCACTAGCTTTCAGAGCACTGCTCCTTCATCAGGTAACTAGTGGGGCAGGATCATGGGACTGAATGTACAGCAAAAGATCACAGTGTCATAAAATTAAAATGATATATTGAACACGTTGATATATTGATGAATGGGTTGCAGGTTTCGGTTCATTTATATGTAAATCCCAGAACTTCTTTTAAGTCATATTCTTGAGATAACTTAAGGTTTTATATTTTAAAAAAGGTGATATCTCAGCTCAGACAATGTAATAAAGGTGTGAGGTTCGAATCTGTCCGCATCCCAATCTTGAGTCAGACTGGTTCTATTTCCAAAGTAGGAATTTATAAAATATCACATTCATTGACTGCCTGCAGGTTGTGTACTTTTTGAGAGCAAAAATAGGATGTATCTTCAAATGCAATTCTATAAATGCAAATTCACCCATAAACTGATATGTGTTTTGTGTGCGTGCGCGCACACATGTGAGGGAGAGAGACACTGTATGTGTGTTCATGAGAGTGTGTGCCTGAGAGTGCGCATGAGAGTGTGTTTGCATGTATGCATGAGTGTGACAGAGTATAAACCTGTGAGATGGTGTGTATGTGGGTGTGAGTGTGGGGGATGTCTGTGTGTCTGAGAGAGTGTGTATATATGTGATAGAGTCTGCATGAATGTGGACACTATGTGGGGACACCTCCCACCATGTACACAGTGAGTACTCATGTGACTCGGCCAACGTTGTCTATCTCTATGCTGCAGGCAAGGATGCCCTGAGGCATGGTACATTGGTGAGACTGAGCAGAGGCTACGGCAATGGATGAATGGACACCGTATAACAATCACCAGAGAAGGGTGTTCCCTCCCAGCCGGAGAATACTTCAGCGGTCAGGGACATTCAGTCTCGGACCTTCGGGTGACCATCCTCCAAGGGGGACTTCAGGACAGGCAACAACACAGAGTAGCAAAAACAAGGACTGCAGATGCTGGAAACCAGAGTCTAGATTAGAGTGGTGCTGCCAAAAGCACAGCAGGTCATGCAGCATTGGAGGAGCAGGAAAATCAACGTTTTGGGCAAAAGCCCTTCATCAGGAATGGAGGCAGGGAGCCTCCAGGGTGGAGAGATAAAATCCATTCCTGATGAAGGGCTTTTGCCC
This sequence comes from Chiloscyllium punctatum, assembly GCF_047496795.1. Taxonomy (NCBI): domain Eukaryota; kingdom Metazoa; phylum Chordata; class Chondrichthyes; order Orectolobiformes; family Hemiscylliidae; genus Chiloscyllium; species Chiloscyllium punctatum. Next base: position 20,748,070 of record NC_092748.1, read on the forward strand.
GAAACATCGATTTTCCTGCTCCTCGGATGCTGCCTGACCTGCTGTGCTTTTCCAGCACCACTCTGATCAACAACACAGAGTGGCTAAGCAGAGGCTAATAGCCAAGTTCAGTACTCATGGGGATGACCTTGGGTTCATGTCACACTACAGGTGACCCCACTACACATACACAGACACACACACACTGACACAGTCATGCAGACCGTCTCTCATACACAGACTTTCTCTCATACACACGCACACATCCATCCCCCACACTCACATCCATGCACACACCCTCTCACAGGCTTCTACTCCGTCACACTCATGCACACACTCCACCAAGCATGCACACATACAAACGCGCACTCTCGCACACTCACTCACATGCACACACACAAGTGTCTCTCTATCTCTCTCTCCATCTTCCTCACACACACATACACACACACACTCTCTCTCACACACACACACACACACACACACACACACAAGTCTGTGGGTGAATTTGCATTTGCAGAATTGTATTTGCAGATACATTGTACTTTTGCTCAAAAAGCACACAATCTGCATGTAATATTTTATAAATTCCTACTTTGGAAATAAAACCACCTCGGACTCAAGATTGAGATACAGACAGACTCTAACCTCACACCTTTATTACATTGTCTGAGCTGAGATGTCACTTTTGTATAAAACCTGAAGTTTTCTTGAGAATGTGACTTAAATGAAGTTCTGGCATTTGCATATTAATGAACCGAAACCTGCAACCCATTCTAAAAGATGAAAGACTTAACAGCAATCTAAGTTTGTTCAATACATTGCTTTATAGAACATAGAACAGTACAGTACAGTACAGTACAAGCCCTTCGGCCCTCAATGTTGTGCTGAGCATTTATCTTTATCTAAGATCAAACTAACCTACACACCCCTCAACTTACTGCTGTCCGTGTGCTTGTCCAGCAGTCGCTCAAATGTCCCTAATGTCTCTGACTCTATTACCACCATTGGCAGTGCATTCCACACACCCACCAGTCTCTGCATAAAGAACCTACCTCTGACATCTCTCCTGTACCTTCCTCCAATCACCTTAAAATTATGACCCCTCTTGACAGCCATTTCTGCCCTGGGGAACAGTCTCTAGCTATCTGCTCTATGCCTCTCATTACCTTGTACATCTCTATCAAGTCACCTCTCTTCCTTCTTCTCCCCAGTGTGAAAGCCCCAGCTCACTCAATCTCTCTTCATAAGACAAGCCCTCCAATCCAGGCAGCATTCTTGTAAATCTCCTCTTCACCCTCTCTAAAATATCTACATCCTTCCTGAAATGAGATGACCAGAACTGGACACACTATTCCATGTGTGGTCTAACCAGGGTTTTATAGAGCTGCAGCAAAACCTTGTGGCTTTTAAACTCAATCCCCCTGGTAATGAAAGCCAAAACACCATGCGCCTTCTTAACAGCCCTATCAACTTGGGTGGCAACTTTGAAGGATCTATGGACGTGGACCCCAAGATCCCACTGTCCTTCCACACTGCCAAGAATCCTGTCTTTAACTCTGGATTTAGCATTCAAATTCAACCTTCAAAAATGAATCACTTCACATTTATCCAGGTTGAACTCTATCTGTCACTTTGCAGGTCAACTCTGCATCCTGTTAATGTCTTGCTGTAGCCTGCAACAGCCCTCAACACTATCTACATCATCACTGACCTTTGTGTCATTAGCAAACTTACTAACCCACCCTTCTATTTCTTCATCCAAGTCAGTTATAAAAACTACTAAGAACAGAGGCCCAAGAACAGATCCCCGTGGGACACCGCTGGTCACCAACCTCCAGGTGGAATACTTTCCATCAATTACCATTTGGCCAGCCAATTCTGTATCCAGACAGCCAAATTTCCCTGTATCTTAATTTTCTGAATGAACCTACCTTGGGGAACCTGATCAAGTGCCTTACTGAAATCCATGTACACCACATCCACTGCTTGACCCTTGTCAACTTGTCTCATCACATCCTCAATGTACTCAATCAGGCTTGTGAGGCATGACCTGCCCCTTACAAAGGCATGCTGACTCAAACAATGTTTTTCCAAATGGTCATAAATCCTATCTCTCAGAGTCCTTTCCAGTTTCTTGCTGACCATAGATGTAAGACTGACTGGTCTGTAATTCCCAGGGATTTCCCTATTCCCTTTCTTGAACAAAGGAACAACGTTTGCCTCCCTCCGATCATCCAGTACTACTCCCATGGAGAGTGGATTGAATTGAATTGAATTGAATTTATTGTCACGTGTACCGAGGCACAGTGAAAAGCTCTGTCTAGCGAGCAATACAGGCAGATCACAGAGTTAAGTAGCATAGATAGTAAATAATAGGTAAACAACAGCAAAAACAAAAACACAGGTACAGGTGAATGTTAAGAGTTTGTGAGTCCATTCAGTATTCTAACAACAATCGGGTAGAAATGTCTCGAAACCAGCTGGTGTGTGTGTTCAGGCCATGACTTCTGGCTGTTCATCCTGCTCCATCAGAATGCCTTGCAACTGTTCCAAACCCCGGGCATGTACCTTCCTGGTATCAAATTAATGGACTCAGAAATGCCTGTCTACACCTCACAACCAAATTTCTGACTGTCAGTCTGTTAATAATTTTCTCCAATCTCGATCTCTTTTTCTCATTCTCTGTCACAGATCAATTATTTTAATCATTTGGGAGCTTCATAATCATGTTCCTTACATTTTAGATTAGATTCCCTACAGTATTGAAACAGGCCCTTCAGCCCAACAAGTCCACACTGACCCTCCGCAGAGTAACCCACACAGACCCATTCCCCTACCCTATATTTACCCCTGACTAATGCACCGAACACAATGGGCAATTTAGCAAGGCCAAATCACCTAACCTGCATATCTTTGGATTGTGGGACGAAACTGGAGCACCCAGAGGAAACCCACGCAGACACAGGAAGAATGTGCAAACTCCACACAGACAGTCACCCAAAGTGGGACTCGAACCCAGGTCCCTGGCTCTGTGAAGCAGCAGTGCTAACCACTGAGCCACTGTGCTACCCAAGTCTATTTAAATCTAAATCACAAATAGCAGAAGCCAGGTAGTAATCCTTGTGGTACTCCCTTCCAGTAAGCAAGCCATTGTTTCCCTTATACTTCCTGCCAGTAAGCAAAGCCAACATTCAATGTACCATTCTCTTCTGGCTTTTTCTTTTCTGACCTGTCTTTCATGTGAGACTTTGTCAAAAACATTGTTAAATTCATAAGATTGTAAATAATCAGAGCAGAACCAGCCATCCTACCCGATCTATATCACAGCCTTAACTTTAATAGTTTTGCCTGTCTCCCACCATGGGATTCAATTTATTTGCCAAGGGCCCTTGTTGAGATTTCCTCAAGGACTACTTTTTGATTTTCAGAGCTGTTTTTAGGTGTTTCAGGGATTCCTTTTTATTCTCATAGATTAATTTGCTCAGTGATTCAGTCATGTCGTCACAATATATTTGTGTTGACACATGGAGTACTTAGACTCACAAAAGCAAAATTAGAAGAATTCATCAACATTATCACTTAATAAACCTTCAATTTAGAGCCACATCACCCAGGGGAAAAGTATTAGTTTCCTAAACACCACACACAGTGGTGGTGGGCTGTTGTTTTTCAGGCTGGAGGACTGTGATCAGCTGTCCTCCATGGGGATTGATGCTTTGTCCAGTTTTGTTTGTTTTTTGTATAAATGATTTAGATGAGAATATAGAAAGCATAGTTAATACGTTTGTGGATGACACCAAGATTGGTGAGGCGTCCTTCTGGCTTGGGACTCTCCAACCCCATGGCATCAATGTGGACTTCACCAGTTTCCTCATTTCCCCTTCCCCCTCACCTTATCCCAGTTCCAACCTTCCAACTCGGCACCGCCCTCATGACCTTCCTTCCCACCTATTCGCCCTACCCTCCTCTCCGACCTATCACCATTACCCCACCTCCATCTACCTAACGTACTCTCAGCTACCTCCCCCCCAGCCCCAACCCGCCCCCCCCCCCAACCCAATCCCCCATTTTTCTCACCACCCCCTTGCCTCATTCCTGATGAAGGGCTCTTGCCCAAAACGTCGATTCTCCTGCTCCTCGGATACTGCCTGACCTGCTGTGCTTTTCCAGCACTGCACTCTTGACATCAAATCTCATTGATTACTTTGTCTCTTTCACAAACAATTCCAATTCTACCTTTTTTAAGATCTAGCCTTGGAATACCTGTAAAAACAGACTGCCTCAGTATCTGCTTATGTCTTGGTTGCTTGATCACTCCTACCAAGACTGAGTTCCCCAGGATTCCCAAGAATGCTTTTGAGCATCCAATTACTAGCACAGTTTCAGTTTGTAATCAAACAACTAGCTTTACCAAGTTGCCATTGAATTTCTCTAAGTTCTAATTACTCACAATTTCATTAGGCAAATACTGTGTGGGGGCTTATTTCTCCCCACTCTTGTCTACATTAAATTAACCATAAGTCCAAGAGCTTCATTCTGTCCCTCAACTTCTTTGACTTCTCACATGGATCCACCACTTCATGAAACTGAGTCCCAAATGCCTGAGATTTGTGAGCAGTAACCTCTTGCTTCCACACTCTCCAAACTGCAACTATCTCCTGTCTCAGTAAACTGCAACAGATACATTGAAACTAGGAACCTTTTTAAATTCAACCCACCTCCTTGATGACAGAACCTACCCCTGGCTGTCCTGAACCTGTCCCGTTGAGTTACAATTTACATTTACAATTTCTTCTTTGAAGGCTGATAAAGGAAATGGACTTTGTAGCCTTTCAGAGTTCACTGAACATTTTTAAGGAAATTGCTTTTAACTCCCAAAGCAAACAATCTCCCTGGACTGTCAGGATTGCAAAACATTAGGCCTACCACATTTTCAGCTCAGCAAGCCAAGCTGCCATCTGTAATTATACCTTTCTAGCAGTTAACTTCTTGAAGAAACATGACTTCAATCTTATAATATAAATATAAATATAAATATAAATATCACGACCACCTGATGAAGGAGCGTCGCTCCGAAAGCTAGTGTGCTTCCAATTAAACCTGTTGGACCATAACCTGGTGTTGTGTGATTTTTAACTTTGTGCACCCCAGTCCAACACCAGCATCTCCAAATCATAAATGTAACAGACTTCCGTGTGCTTCAGTTGCAGTTATCTTACTGTCAATCTTTATTTGGTAACAAGATACACATGAGAATAAATAAATAAAACTAAAAATTATGTACAAACCATGAACTGAATTTTTGTAATACAAGCCCTCACAACATTTTATGTTTACTCCACTAAGATCACACTGAATGGTACAATCGTCATCATTATCCCTCATCACCTCTCCAAAAAAACGTCATTGCTACCCAGGTTTGGTTTTTTCAAGTAAATCCATTCTGATTGTGCTTGATGAGTTTAAACCAGTCCAAATGGTTCATATGGTCCGAGTAAATTTTATACTGTCCCTCAGAAATCTTTCCAATAACATTCCCAGCACTGAGGATAGACCACTTGCTTTCTCCAGCCATTCCGTCCTTTCTCTATGGCAAATGCAATGCCAGCAGTCCCCAAGTCATAGGGAGACTTGTATGAGCAGATAGAATTGGAAAACGATTATTTGAGCCCTCAGGATTTCTCTACCTTTACAAACTGGAATGCATTAATCCAGACCTGGTGATGATCCACTTTCAAAGATGTTAAATCCCGTAAGATTGCATCTCTTAATATGTTTATGAAGTTAATATATCATAGAACATAGAACATAGAACAATACAGCGCAGTACAGGCCCTTTGGCCCTCGATGTTGCGTCAATCCAAGCCCACCTAACCTACACTAGCCCACTATCCTCCATATGCCTATCCAATACCCGTTTAAATGCCCATAAAGAGAGAGAGTCCACCACTGCTACTGGCAGGGCATTCCATGAACTCACGACTCGCTGAGTAAAGAATCTACCCCTAACATCTGTCCTATACCTACCACCCCTCAATTTAAAGCTATGCCCCCTCGTAATAGCTGACTCCATACGTGGAAAAAGGTTCTCATGGTCAACCCTATCTAAACCCCTAATCATCTTGTACACCTCTATCAAGTCACCCCTAAACCTTCTTTTCTCCAATGAAAACAGCCCCAAGTGCCTCAGCCTTTCCTCATACGATCTTCCTACCATACAAGGCAACATCCTGGTAAACCTCTTCTGCACCCATTCCAGTGCCTCCACATCCTTCCTATAGTATGGTGACCAAAACTGCACACAATACTCCAGATGCGGCCGCACCAGAGTCTTATACAACTGCAACATGACCTCAGGACTCCGGAACTCAATTCCTCCACCAATAAAAGCCCGGACACCATATGCCTTCTTCACCGCACTACTTACCTGGGTGGCAACTTTCAGAGATATCCCTCACCCTCAGCTATAATGTCGACATCTTCCTTGGGATGCTCACCAAGATCTGTGAATTGTTTCTCCACATGCACAGAGTTCAGTGTTTTCCTTTGCTATTCACTTGCTGTTTATATGGTGATAAAATATCTTTGTGCTTTCCTTGATATTACTGGCTTTTATTTTTTTATGGCCTGCCACTGCTTTCTGACTTTCCTTTTCAATTGCACTTTTGAACTTTTTATACTCCACTGGGCTTTCCGATGTATTGAATTCTCAATATCTAATGTAAGCTTTCCTTTCTTACCTTTTTGTGTGGGCCCCATATCTCAGGAAGGATGTACTGGCCCTGGAGCGGGTTCACAGGAATTCACGCAAATGGTCCCGGGAATGAAAAGCTTAACATATGAGGAATGTTTGAAGACTCTGGATCTCAGTGGAGGACACGACGGACTTTTGAAGGATGAAGGGTGGATCTAATTGAAATTTATGCAATACTGAATGGCCTAGACAGAGTGGATGTTGGGAAGATGTTTCCATTGGTTGGAGAGACTAGGTCCTGAGGGCACAGCCTTAGAGTAAAGAGAACACCTTTTAGAATGAAGATAAGGAGAAACTTCTTCAGCCAGAAACTCCTTCTATGGAATTCACTGCCACAGAAGGCTGTGGAGGCCAGGTCATTGAGTATATTTAAGCTGGAGATAGATTGCCAATGGGATCAAGGGTTATGGGGAGGAAGCGGGAGAATGGGGTTGAGAAACTTCTCAACCATGATTGAATGGTAGGGTAGACTTGATGGACTGAATGGCTTAATTTCTGCTCCTATATCTTATAGTCTTTTGGGTGTCACTGGCCTACATTTATTGCATATCTCCAATTGCCCCTGAGATTTGCTGCTTTCTTGACCCATTGCAGTTGTCAAGATATAGGAGCAGTCGAGTGCTGTTAAGGAAAGAGTTCCAAGATCTTGATCCAGTGACAGTGAAAAATCAGTCATACATTTCCAAATCAGGGTGGTGTGTTGGTGAGACAGAGATTTGCAGGTAGCAAATTTCCCATGTATCTGCTGCCTTTGTCCTTTGGGAGGGTAGTGATCACGGGATTGGAAGATACTGACTGTTAAGAATGCCCGGTGAGTGCCAATGGGTTATGGATCTGGGATTTCCCTTTTTCTGCTTCATGGAAATTTGAATCCTATTTATCTATTCCTTGAATGCATACCACATTTTGGAAACTGATCCACCTTCAAGTAACTATTTCCAGTCAGCTTTTGTCAAACCTTATCTCACAGAACCACTCACTTTTCTCCTCTTTAAAACATATAATCCTTGTCCTTTTTCATAATATAGTTTATGTGGGATATGGTCACTCTCACCAAAATTCTCTCCCACTGATACTGCTTGGCCAATTTCACTTCCTAAAGCCAAATCCAAAATTGCCCCTTCTCTTGCTGGCACAATGGTGTCCATTCAGTTTTCAGACCCGCTTGGTGCCTCAAATGTACATAAATAGAGTCTTGTACAGGTAAGGAATACCTTGGTGTTTTTTTTTGCAACTGCAGGAAATGCCAACCCACAATGTTTGTTTATTGTTCATGTGCAAAGTCTGTACAGAAATACTTCAGTAACTATTTAAATGTTTTATGAATAAAGTATAGTTTTGCAATTAAAAAAAATTCTAGTGAAATGTTATGCAACGTTCTCAACTAAGATGGGTGTATTGCACAGGCACAAACCATTTCACTCAGTTTGCCAGAGCTTACGCTTCACAAGAGCCACTTTCTATATCTTTCTTCATCCAAATAAATAACGTAACTCCTTTTAAATTTTCAACTGCACAATAGTGTTAGGTGCAGGAGTAAATGTAGGGAAATTTGAATCCTATTTATCTATTCCTTGAATGCATACCACATTTTGGAAACTGAGTGTGCTTCGGCGGGTCGAAGGGCCTGTTTCCACACTGTAAGTAATCTAAGTAACTAGCTTCCTCTTCAATGCATTGACAGCATTCACTTCAACCACACATTGAGGTTGTATTTGGACAATGTTGTTTCTTATGAAACGCACTTTGAGTGCTCAGTGACTAAGTTATATTGATGACTTTTAATGCTGATCATTCCCCCACGAGAGGTATCAACTCCACTGAACCATTTCAGGGTTTCAAAGACCTCTAGTAGGTGACACCTCAGCTTTTTCTTTCAATAATGTCAATTGTTTACATCAGATCATAAGTTGGAAGAGTAGAAATAGGCCATTTTGTGTTTTGTGAAGGGCAGGCCATGCCTCGCAAACCTTATTGAATTCTTTGAGAAAGTGACTAAGGAGGTGGATGAGGGTAAAGCGGTAGATGTGGTGTATATGGATTTTAGTAAGGCATTTGATAAGGTTCCCCATGGTAGGCTACTGCAAAAAATATGGAGGTATGGCATTGAGGGTGAGTTGGAGGTTTGGATTAGGAATTGGCTCACTGGAAGAAGAGAGAGGGTAGTAGTTGATGGTAAAAGTTCATCTTGGAGTGCAGTTACTAGCGGTGTTCCGCAAGGATCTGTTTTGGGACCATTGCTGTTTGTCATTTTTATAAATGACCTGGAGGAGGGGCTAGAAGGATGGGTGAGCAAGTTTGCAGATGATTCGAAAGTCGATGGAGTTGTTGACAGTGAGGAAGGATGTGGTAGGTTACAGCGGGATGTAGATAAGCTGCAGAGCTGGGCAGAAAAGTGGCAAATGGAGTTCAATGTAGGTAAGTGTGAAGTGATTCACTTTGGTAAGAGTAACAAGAAGATGGGGTACTGGGCTAATGGTCGGATACTTGGTAGTGTGGATGAGCAGAGGGATCTTGGTGTCCATGTACACAGATCTCTGAAAGTTGCCACCCAGGTAAATAGTGCTGTGCAGAAGGCATATGGCGTACTGGCTTTTATTGGTAGAGGAATTGAGTTCCAGAGTCCTGAGGTCATGTTGCAGTTGTATAAGACTCTGGTGCGGCTGCATCTGGAGTATTGTGTGCAGTTTTGGTCGCCATACTATAGGAAGGATGTGGAGGCACTGGAACGGGTGCAGAGGAGGTTTACCAGGATGTTGCCTGGTATGGTAGGAAGATCGTATGAGGAAAGGCTGAGGCACTTGGGGCTGTTTTCATTGGAGAAAAGAAGATTTGGGGTGACTTGATAGAGGTGTACAAGATGATTAGGGGTTTAGATAGGGTTGATCATGAGAACCTTTTTCCACGTATAGAGTCAGCTATTACGAGGGGGCATAGCTTTAAATTAAGGGGTGGTAGGTATAGGACAGATGTTAGGGGTAGATTCTTTACTCAGCAAGTCGTGAGTTCATGGAATGCCCTGCCAGTAGCAGTGGTGGACTCTCCCTCTTTATGGGCATTTAAACGGGCATTGGATAGACATATGGAGGATAGTGGGCTAGTGTTGGTTAGGTGGGCTTGGATCGGCGCAACATCGAGGGCCAAAGGGCCTGTACTGCGCTGTATTTTTCTATGTTCTCCGTTCTATTTGGCCCGTTAGTCTGTCACACCTTTTAATGAGATCATGGCTGTTTTGATAATCTTTATCTGCATTTTTCCCTCTAACCCTTGATCCCTTTACTGATTAAATATTGATCTCTCTCAGCCTTAAATTAGTGACACTAATGACTTGGAGGAGGAAAGTGAATACACTATAACCAATTTTGCAGATAAAATCCCCACAGTTCAGCAAGAAGTCAGCCTCATGTGTCTTCACCAACCCTCCAAATAGCTCACCCGGACGCAAATTCCCCCACCCTATCCCTGTATCCCTGCATTTCCCATGGCTATTCCACCTCATCTGCACATCCCTGGACACTAGGGGCAATTTAGCATGGCCAATCCGTCGAACCTGCACATCTTTGGACTATGGGAAGAAACCAGAGCACCCGGCAGAAAAGCACACAAACACGGGGAGAACTTGCAAACTCCACATAGACAGCTGTGCAATGCTGGAATCAAACCCGGGTCCCTGGTGCTGTGAAGCAATCATGCTAACCGATGAGCCACCGTGCTGCCCAATTTTGCATTCCTTTTTTATATTCTATTCTCTTTGAAATAAAGGCCATCTTGCCAAACTTGGATGCTAGCTTTTGGATCCTTGTCCATGCATAAGGATTCCCAAATCCTACCCCCCCTCCCCCCCCCCCCCCCCCCCCACACACACACACACACACCGGGCTGTAGCTTTCTACAGTCTTTTTGCACTTATATAATATTCAGCACCTCTATTCTTCCTGCCAAAGTACATGATCTAACATTTTCCCAAATTATCTTCCATGTGCCAAGGTTTTGCCTGCTCGGTTAACCCATCTATATCCCTCAGCAGACTCTTTGTGTCATCATTGCCACTTGTCTTTTCACTGATTTTGTGTCATCTACAAACTTGCTCATAGTACATTACTTCCTTCATCCAAGTCATTAATGTATACTGCAAATAACTGTGGTCCAGCGCTGATACCTGTGGCATGCCACTAATATAGGTTGCCATCTTGAAGATGTACCTAACTGTTCAAACTTTATCAGCAGAACCTTCTTTCTAATTCTACGAACGACATGAATGATGAGAACTGGATCCCTCCCCTCTCTCTCCAGGTTCTTACAGAGGTCTGTAAAATCATGAGGAGCATGGCTAGGGTGAGTAGACAAGCTCTTTCCCCAGGATAGGTGAGTCCAAAACTAGAGGGGATAGGTTCAAGGCAAGAGGGGAAAGATTTAAAAGGGAGCCGAGGGGCAACCTTTTCACACAGAGGGTGGTACGTGTATGGAATGACTTGGCAGAGGAGGTGGTGGAGGCTGGTACAGTTACAACATTTAAAAGGCACCTGGATGGGTACATGAATAGGAAGAGTTTAGAGAGATATTGGCCAAAATCTGGCAAATGAGACTAGATTAATTTAGGATATCTGGTTGGCATGGATGAGATGGCCCGAAGGGTCTGTTTCCTTGCTGTAGAGCTCTGTGACTATGTCCTTAACTGTGGCTCTGAGTTAGCATCACAACCTTGCGGACTGACTGCAGACAATGGTGTCAGTCCCCTAAATTATTCTGCTCCCCTATCACTATCCTGTTAAATGTAAACTCACACGTTTCTGGTACTATCCTTGGAACTCTTACCTGCACTCTCTCAGGATTGTCAAACTTTGCTCAATGGGTCCACATTTCAATTTTCCCTCACTTTTCTTTGGGGTGGTGGAGGGGTGGGGGGGGGGGGGGAGCTGTCAGTAAGAAAGAACATTTCAGAAAAATTAGGCTCGCTACAACTCTGAACATATAATTCAGAACAGAAACTCCAAAGCAGTAAAACAATCAGTGTAACTATTTTTTAAAAAAAGGCTAAGCAGCAGAGCCAGTGCTGAAAATCTTTTTTTTTGTCTTTTTCGTTAAGAAGGAGGCTAGAGAGAGACAGCCAGGCCCCTAGCCCTGATCAAAGATGAATGGGTGGAGGGCAGGGTTGAGTGAAGGAGTTGGTTTTAACCAGCACTGCCATTGTGTTTATCTGTGGTGATGCGTCCTCCGAGCTCAGTGGAAATCAGTTGAAAGTAGGTGTCACCCTGGGTTTTCCCCTTCGCCTGGCCGGCTGTGTGGGTAGGGTTTTGGGGGAGGAAGACACACATGTGCGTGTGTCTGGTTCTCCTTCAGATCTCAGACAATACCCCCTCCCACCCTCTGTCACTTGCACCTTACCTTTCCTCCCCCTCTCCCTCACACACTGTCTGTCCATCACTGTCACTGTCACACTGTCCACCCTCACTCACACTCTCGCCTTCTCACACTCTCCCACCCTCGCTCACTCACACTCCTTTTTCATTCATCACACTCCCTGTCATCATAACCCCTCTTTCACTCCCTCTTCCTCCCTCACTCACATACTCCACACGTCACTTCCACTCTTTCTCCCTCCTCCACACAGTCCCTTCCTCACACTCTCCCTCCCTTCATCACTCATACTCTTTCCCTCCCTCACTCACACTCTCACTCCATTCCTCATTCACTCTTTCCTCACTCACTTACTCACACACTTGCTCACTCATTCTGTCCCTTCCTCACTTACACACTCCCTCATATACTCTCTCTCCTTCACTGATACACTCCCTCCCTCATCACACTACCTCTCTCACTCTCTCTCTCACTTATTTCTCCCTTCCTAGTTCACACTTGCTCTCCCTCCCTCGCTCACCCTCTTTCACTCACACTCTCGCCCTCTCTCACTCATCATTCCTTCCCTTGCTCACTCTCTCTCCTCCTTCACTCACACACAGCCTTACTCACTGAAGAGTGAGGTAGCCCTCATTGAGGCCCTGAGATATTCTGAGGCTAAGAGCAATTCAAGAGCTTGGATATCTTGGCAGGTCATCCTGTTCCTAGAAACAAAGAAGATAGGAGCAGCTATTAAGAGAAACACCTTCCACAAGGCTCCCCTCAACTTCAAGTGCTCCTCTGCTGTACCTCCCCATCTCCCATAACACTCCCATTTACCAAGTCTTGGAGTCAGGGGTTTAGCCACTCCTGTATATTTCGCTGCTGAGGAGCAGAACCACTAGCCAATTGGGATAGTCAGAGGCTCCTTGAGTCACGACCTCGTCTTGAGTGAGGGTCCATTGTTCCGATCTCTTAATGGCTGGAGGGGCTTCCATGATTGGCTGGGATACATTTCCTGCCAACATCTCCAATAGTGGAGTTGGAATTGACTCCCTTCGGAAAAGCCCTGCCCCCTGTACAAAAATGAGCCGCACCCTTGGCTAAACTGTGCCAGGACAGCCATAACATCTACCCAGCAAGGTGCAAAATTGCACAGGTAATTGTCCAGAAACAAGACATACGAATTTAATCCAGCCCCTTTCTGTCTGCATCATTGGTCTGCTCTCAATCATCAGTGAAGTGATTAGATAGACAGATAGATAGATGGACAGACAGACAAATGGATGGATAATTGATTCTGTGAAAAATCATCATTACGTCAGGTGCTATATAGAGATGTTACTACAAATAAAATGCAATAATAATTGATAGCAGTTACAGACAATCATTGAAATAAATACACAGTATAAAATAATAAAAATGATGACATTATAATGAACATTTCTGTGAACCTAAATTTTAAATTTACGGAAACTGCAGGTGTCCTTACTTTACAGAATAAAATTGACATGTCTACTGCAATCCACATTTGGTATTAATGTCCATAGGATCATATGTTGTCGGGTTAACTTCATTAAACTGTCAATCATTTACATACCATTTATGACTTTAATAAAATGGGGATTGGGCTGTCCTGTAGCCTACTTATTCTGCATTTTACTTGCAAAACTAATTAATTCCAGTGCTTATTTAATTTTGTGCGGTTTTGGCAAGAGATATTGGCAATATGAGGTGGGATTCAGGAAATGTCTAGCAAAGTCCAGGCCATTCTTACCCTGTCTTTCAGCAAGGAAACATCCATTTGTTTGTTAATTATGTCAGAGTCACTTTGGGGACATAGTATCTAGGATCAGATTCGCAACCTTTCCGAAATTGTTTATATGCCCACAGATATGCCCAGCGTCCTAAACCGGCACTGAATACTCAACAGCAGGACTTATATAACTGTTAAACACAACCAGTAAATCGAAAAGGCCAGTTTGAGGGACATTGTGATGCTCGAGGAGACAAAGTACTATAAGGCTTTAATTTGCTCTCTACTTATCTTAAGAGTTTAGAATTAGCCTTACTCAGATGAGTACATTAAAAAGTTTACAAGTCTCACTTATGGCACCATCTTAGGTACAAAGGTACCTACATAGAGATTCTTCAGTTCAAATTCTTAGGGAAAAGAATTTTTAAAAATAAAGAAATAGAAAGTTTGGCATTACGTATCATAGGAATAAATTAGAAGAATGAAGAAATAAAGGGTTCAGAATAACAGCCTTTCCAGCCCAGTCCACACCAGCACCTAGCCTTGAGTCCATGCTGGGTCCAGGCTGTGCTGGACTTCACCTCAAGGGAGTCAACGCTGGGAGACTGCTCTGGAATCATCTTGAGTCTGGAAGTCCATGCTGAGGCCAAGCCAGGCTGGAAGTCTGCCAAGTCAGGCTGCTGAGAGACCACAGTGCTGGGCCACTGAGAGACACTACACCAGGCCGAGAGAACGCTGTGCTTGTCTGGGAGAGGCCAGACCAGGTTGAGAGAGCACCATACCGGCCTGGAAGAGGCCACACCAGGCTGAGAGAATGCCACGCTGGGCTGGGAGAAGCCAGACCAGACCAAGAGAGCACTGTGCTGGGCTGGGAGAAACCAGACCAGGCCAAGAGAGTGCCTTGCTGGGTTGGGAGATCGCCACAGTGGGTCTGCGCTGAGGCCGAGATTCGAGTCTGGTCTGAAGCCGAGAGTTCAGGACATCGCAGAGAAGAAAGAAGAAAAAAAACACAAAAGAGAAAAAAAGAAAATAAGAGAAACAGACAAAGCACATGAGCTCCAGCTGAGGAATTCTACTCCACCACCATCTTGATCAGGATATTTCTTGCCTTTGGTAATCTCATTTAAATTCACTCTGAAATCGATGAGTGAGGGGACCAGGAGGTTTGACTATAACATGCAACTCCAGAGAGTTGCACATTTGGGGATTCAATCTCAGTGTTGCCCATTCACTCACTGGAATCATTTCCCCGTGATTTGAGATACATCGCCTTGATTACAACACTTCAAGAGGACCAGGTCATCCATAGAACTGTAGAAATAGCAGTAGGCCCGTTCAGTCGATTCAAGCCTGCCCAGCCATTTAATACAACCATGCCTGAACGAACATTTCAATTCCTTTTACTCACACAAACATCATAACCCTTTACTCCACTGGTCAACTGAAATCTATCAATGTCTACCTCAAAGATATTCAAAGGCTGAGCTTCTACAGATCACTTGGGAAAATAATTCCACATATTCACTCTGAGTAAAGGCTTAGAAGGCTATAAGATGTAGGAGCCATTTAGTCCATCAAGTCTCCTTTGCCATTCAGTGCGATAATGATTGATCTGCTAATCCTCAATTCCACTTTCTGTCTTTTCCTTATAACCCTCGATTTCCATACTGTTGAAAACTGTCGCTCTCAGCCTTGAGTATACTCAATGAGATGATGCCCTAGATTCTTCCACAAGGGAAACAACCTTTCTACGTTTCCTTTGTCCAGAACCTGAAGAATCATTTACGTTTCAATAGGGTCTCCTCTTATTCTTCTATATTCCAATGAATACAGGCCCCATCAACCCAATATCTCATCATAAGACAGACCCTCCATACCTTGTATCAGCTGAGTGAACCTTCTGTGGACTGGGTCTTAAAAACAACTGTTCACAATATTCAAGTCACAGTCGTCTGACTAGTGCCTTGTGTAGCTTTAGTAAAAACCTCCCTATACCTCCCTATTCCATTTCATTTGAAATAACGACCTACGTTCCATTTACCTTCCCTACTACCCTTTGGCAATAGCCTTTTGTGATTCATGAACAAACTCTCCCAAATCACACTGTTCCATAACTTTCTGTTCTCTTCCTCCCTTTAAATAACATTCGGCTCCTCTATTCTGCTTGCCAGAGTGGTGGAAAAGTGTGGCACTTTCGACTCTGATGTCCAGCATCTGCAGTCCTCACTTTCTCCTTCTTGACAAAGTGTAACACCTCACATTTTCCCACATTACATTCCAGCTGACAAATCTTTGCCTGCTCGTTTAATCTGTCCATATTCTTTTGTGTCACCCTCACCACTTGCCTTCCCACCTATTTTTGTGTCGTCCACAAACCTCGCCATATCCCATTCAATTTCCTCATCCAAGTCCTGAATATACGTTGCAAATAATTATGGGCCCAGTACACAAGTTACAGGCTTCCATCCTGAAGGTGCCCTCCTTATCTGTGCTTGCTAATACTTTACCAATCCTGAACAAGTTACACCCAATTGAGAGAGTTAGCGTCCATGAGCCTTAGTGAGCAGTAGCAACGTTAAAGTGATTGGTGGCCCTGAGAATGTGGGGTGGTAGAGAGAAGGTGATGGTGTTTATCCTTACAGAGGGTAGAGTGTCCTTCCTCCTGCACTGCTGAGGATTTCATTTCTCCCAAGACGGTGGACTATTTAATGTCAGGCATGAACATCAAAAGTCCTGCAAGCAGCAAGCAGTTCCATCTCTCCTGCTCCACCATCTCATGAGCCGGCCACACTGGAGAGGCCAGTTATGAAATCAATCAGCTGAAGAGTGGACAGTCGCATGTGGAAGGTCAATAGGAACTGCCTGCATTGGTGCATTCTCCTGAAAATGACACTTTGCCAAGACATGAGAAGGCTCAGCACAATGTTTCAGTGTGACCTTTCATTATGATTGAGAAATGTTGGAAATAGAATAGGTTTTAAGTGAGGAGTGAGTGGGACATGGACAAAAGGACGGTCCGTGATAGACGGAAGACTGGAGAAAATAGGGTGTCATAGAGTGATAGAGACATATCTTTCAATCCATCGCGTCCACACTGATCATGTTCCCAAACTACATTAGTCTTACCGGCCTGTGTTTGGCCCATATCACTCCAAACCTTTCCTATTCATATACTGATCCAAATTTCTTATAAACATTGCAACTCTGCCTGCATTCGCTTTCTCTGGAACCACTTTCCCTGAAAGTTCATTCTAAACACAAACCACTCTCTGTGTATAAAAAGTTTTCCCTCCTGTCCTTTTTAAATCTTTCTCCTCTCACCTTAAATATATACCCTCTAGTCTTGAAATCCTTTACCCTAGGGAGAAAACCCTTATTGTTCACCTTTCCTGTGTCACTCGTGACTTTATAAACCTCAATAAGGTCACCCTTCAACCTCCTACACACCAGTGAGAAAGGTTCCAGTCTTTCCAGTCTATTTTTATAGCTCAAACCTTCCATTCCTGGCAACTTCCCGGTAAATCCCTTCTGAACCCTCTCCAGCTTAATGATATCCTTCCTATAACAGGGTGACCAGAACTGGACACAGTACACTGGAAGAGGCCTCACCAATGTGGCCTCCCCAATACAACCTGGACAATTGGTTAGCAGCGCAGAGAGAAGCCGGCAGCATGGGTTCAATTCCTGCATCGGCTGACATTACCATGAAGGTCCCACCTTCTCAACTTCTCCCCTTGCCTGAGGTATGGTGACCCCCAGCTTAAACTATCACCATACTAATCCAAGGAGAGAGCGGCCTCGTGGCCCTCTGGGACTATGGTGACCTCTCTGATGTTGTACTTCCTGGGTCAGTGGGAAAGGAGGTGGGGCAAGAAAAGAAACTGAAGATGTGCTGAGAATAGATGTGCTACCAGATAAAAGAAAAAGAAGCAAAACAAGCAAAGGAAACAAAATGGTGCCAGAGTTTCTGACCTGGAATTGTTGAACTCGATGTCCGAAATCTTTAAAACGCTTCAGTCAAAGATAAAGCCAGAATTTCTCATGCTTACTTTAAGCTTTGCTGGAACAGCATGCACAGCCAAGGACAGAGAGGCTACCATGAGAACAAGCCGGATCATTTAAACCTCAGGCCCCAAGAAGCTTGTGATCATGCTGCGATTTCAAAGGTGGATCAGTTCGTCGGTGACTAACCCGTCCTCAATTCATTCCAATGATAGCCCACCATGACATGAAATGTTCACTTTGTACACCAAAGCTGCACCATAGTTACAGTGCGTGCCATTTACGTGCTACACTGCGGTAACCCACCCAGGGCTCCCCCAACAGCACTTCCCAAAGCTATAGTCTCTACAGCCTTGATGAACAAGGGGATCAGGTACATGGGAACCTTCAAAGGCAAAATTCATCCTGACTTAGTCATACATGACCACCCTCATATCGTCACTGGGTCAAAATTCTGGAGCTCCCGCCCTAACAATACCATACATATGCAGCAATTCACCATCAATTTCTTGAGGGCAATCAGGAATGAGCGATAGGTGCTGGCCGAGCTAGCAAGATACACATCCCATGAATGAAAAGGAATAAAAGCCAATGACTTCCCTAAGCACTTGGGCTGTTCTCGTCAGTTGGTGCATTGGGAAATAAATCTGGGGCTGTCTGCTGAGACAGCTGAGTGTCTCATAGTTATATTGTTCCTGTCTGTATTACTGAGTCAGTAAACTACTTTGAAAGAATTGTTGTGAAATGGCAGCACCGTCACGATGAACAACAAGGTCATCTGTGCACAGTGCAGATTAAACCCATAAACATCCAACACATAACAGCCAGAATCAATGGAAAGTACAATAAAACATCCAATGTCATTCTTATAAATTGTATATCGGGATATAAAAGCTTGTAATACTGGGAATGTGGGATGGAAGGACTGGAGGAAGGCAGGCTGCATAGTCTATTGTCCTGGAGGTTTTTGTTGAGGATGAGGATGAACTGAATGTTCTTCCAGTTTGACGGAGGTGAGTTCACAGCTAAGTGCCTATGTAAACCCATTAGGGTAGGCCCAAATGCTGAATCTCCCATTTAGCAGTCACTCAGTCAAAGATGGAAGAGGACAAATTAGGGTCGGACAGTCAAATGGTGGGGAAGGCAGATTGGAGGACCAAAAGGCACACAGTAGTTTCCTCTCAGCTTATAGAGCTGGCTAGATTTTCAGCTGCAGAGTGGGGGTGTTGTGGCTTCACTAACTGCTGACCACTCCCAGTCAATAACACCGAATCCATGAGGCTGTAGTACTTGTGTACCCAGGATACTGGGGCCACATCCAAACAGGTGCAATCAGCAGCTACACTGCTTTGTGTCTTGGGAGTAACCTGTTTCGTTTTGGACATGGACTGTTTCAGGGCAAGGATCTCTTAAATTGAAGCAAAGGAAAATGTTATTTCTTAAGTGTAAAATGCTTGCGAATTCCTCTTCAAGCCACTCAGCATCTTGACTTGAAAATATACCTCAGTTCTTCACTGGGAGAGAATCCTGGACTCCGTCCCAAACAGCACTGTGTGTTTACGTACCCAGAGTTGGAGGGTTTGAGCAGGGGGGAGAGGCTGAGTAGGTTGGGGCTGTTTTCCCTGGAGCGTCGGAAGTTGAGGGGTGATCTAATAGAGGTTTGTACAATCATGAGGGGCATGGATAGGGAAATGGATTAGGTCTTTTCCCCAGGATGGGCGAGTCCAGAACTGGAGGGCATAGGTTTAGGGTGAGAGGGGAAAATTTTAAAAGGGACCTAAGTGGCAACTTTTTCACACAAAGGGTGGCGCGTGTATGGAATGAGCTGCCAGAGGAAGTGGTGGAGGCTGGTACAATTGCAACATTTAAAAGGCATCAGGAATAGGAAGTGTTTAGAGAGGTATGGGTAAAGTGCTTGCAAATGGGACTAGATTAATTTAGAATAGCTGGTCGGCATGGACTAGTTGGACTGAAGGGTCTGTTTCCGTGCTTACGTCTCTATGACTCTGTGGCTCTACACTCAAAGTGCTACAGGGATATAAGAAGGTAGTTCACCACCACCTTCTCAAGGGAAATTCCACTTGGGCAATAAATGCTGGCCTTGACAGTAACATTTAAAAAGGTATAGGCTGTCGTCAATCCATTGAGAAATGCTGGGTCATGTTGAGTGGCTTCATTATGCGGTGTTACAAATGGGTTTTGCTGCAGAGGACACAGCTAGGGACCAGGATAGGGCAGTGTACAGGAAAATACTGTCTCCTTCACAGCCTATGGGCCTACTGTAGGGTGATAGCTCAGACATGCCCCTCAAGACGGAATGCCAAACAGGCCATATCAGAGCCACTCAGTGTGCATTACAGTCCAACAAGGCCGCACTGGGCCTGTGTGGAGCCTGGGGAATGGAATTTTAAATCTCATCCTCCATTTCCACAGAAGGACAGTTTGATATAAGGTACAAAAAGGGAATCAGTCCGACTCGAGTTAAAGGTCAAGAAAGTTAACCCTTACATTGCCATATGCTTGCTCCATTGAGAAGGAGGTAGAGGAGCAAATCTTTGGGCATGGTTCAGGCAGCGTTATTAATAGTAAAGGACTTTAATTAGCTTTTCATAGGGTGGAACCAAAAACAGAGGTGAGTATAAGAATAATGAAGACCTCCCAAAGAATGGTGACGCACTTAGGGGCAAAAGAAATCCTTCTTGTGAAGACTGGATTGAGGCACAGGAGAATTTCCTTATTTAGGGATCTGGATTCAGCTGTGGGGAATGACGTGCAGCAAGTGGAGGGTGTTTCAGTGGGCCAACATCTGGATAACACTGATCAGAATATAATCAGGGATAGAGCTGTCATGGACAGCAACAAAGAAGAATCGAAGATGAAAATGCCCAGATGAAAGAGAGCCAAATTTATTGATTTTGGATGAGATCTGGGGGAAATGGGCTAATAAGAAATCCTGGCCAGGAAAACAGTCAATGAGAAACAGCAAGCTTTTAAAGTGAGGATGGTCTGGATACAAACCAAAGGGATAAACATGAGAAAATATTGATGCATCCAAAGCTATAAATTGTACTGATAACTAAGAGATTAGAGCTTCAGAAAAAACAGGAAAAGGAAATATCTGACAAGTATCTGGTGCAAAATACAATTGTAAAGCAGGCAGAAATACGGAGAGGTCTGGGTGAAACTGAAAACTATAAGAAAGGCAAAGACCAATTATAACCAAAATAAAAAGTACTTAATATAAATACACCTCAAATTTGCTTTTAAACATATAACGCAATAGGATAGTTAAAGAAATTGTGAAGCCAATTAGAGGTAAAATGCGAAATCTTCTTTTGGAGACTGGAGGATATATTTGAGGTACAATGTTTGCCTTCCCTAAAGGAGATGCTGACATTAATGCTGGACTGGAGGCCGGAAGGACAGAGAAGCTAGACGAGATGAAGGTGGCTGGTAATGAGATGCGATATAAGTTGGAATCTCGCAATAACAACAAATCACCCACTGTTGCTGAGGAGGCTAGAGTGGAGACAGAATTTCTGACCACAATCTCTCAGTCCGCTTTGGATATGTTAGTGGTGCCAGAGGGCTGGAGGTTTAGCAGATGGTCCCATTCTGGTTCAAAAAGGGGAGAGGGACAAACCTTCTAAGTGGTGACCTACCATTCTGACATAATTGATGGAAGGACTAAACTAACTCTCAGTCAGAGAGATATGGGCTCAAAAGGCAGAGCTAGAATCAGTTTTCTAGCCAGCGTGTGACGTATTTGATTGAGTGATCTTTCATACAGGGTTTGATGAAGGTGATGTACATTGTTGGGCTTGTACGTTCAAAAGCATTTGAAAAAATACCACATAACAGGTGGATTTCAAAACATATGGAATTAAAGAAATGGTGGTAACTTGGTTGTGGAATTCTTTAATGTACAGGAAATGAGAATAGTGGTGGATCGATGTTTCTCTGACTGGAGGACGTTGTGTGGTATCCCAAGGTCAACATTAGGAAAATAACTTTTCTTGTTCTACGCGTATGATTTGGACTGAGGGGCAGTGAGTACATTTTGATTTTTGCAGATAATTTAAAATTAGAGAATATAATAAATAGAGAGCAAGATAGTACAGGTTTCAAGAGAACAGAGGCAAATTAATGAAATGGATTGAAATATGGCAGATGCAGTTTAAGGATGAGTGCGAAATTATGGAAAAATAACAATGGTAGACGCAAAATAAACTGAATGGTGCCATTTCAAGGAGGAGGCCACCACAGAGCACCTGAGGATGCACGTTCACAAATGTTTATACGTTCATGGGCAAGACCAGCATTTATTGCCCATCCCGAATTGCTCAGAAGGCAGTTAAGAGTCAACCACATTGCTGTCGGTCTGGAGTCATGTGTAGACTGGATCAGACAAGGCTGGCAGTTTCCTTCCCTATAGGACATTAGTGGACCAGATGGGTTTTTTCCCCAACAATTGACTCTTAATTTAAGAGTTTTTAATTGAATTCAAATACCACATCTGCTGTGTCGAAATCTCAAACCTGATCCCCCAGAACATTACTTGTGTCTCTGGATTAACAGTCAAGTGGAAATACCACTAGGCCATTGCTTGGAGATAGTAGGGAAAGTTGATCAGGCAGTTAGGAAGACATATGGACTTCATGGTTTTGTAAATAGAGGTGAATATAAAAGCAAAAAAGTTGCGCTAAATTTTCAAAATTGCTGGTTCCACTTTACTTGAAGCATTGTGTATATTCCCGGTATCACTCTTTGGAAAAGATGCTAACCACCCAGACTAAAAAGAGGGGAGCTGATTTCCCCTTCTTAACTAGTCCCAGTTAAGTTCAAGGTTAGATCTCATGGAATACAGGGAGAACTAGCCATTTGGATACAGAACTGGCTCAAAGGTAGAAGACAGAGGGTTGTTTTTCAGACTGGAGATCTGTGACCAGTGGAGTGCCACAAGGATTGGTGCTGGGTCCTCTACTTTTTGTCATTTACACAAATGATTTGGATGTGAACATAAGAGGTACAGTTAGTAAGTTTGCAGATGACACCAAAATTGGAGGTGTAGTGGACAGCGAAGAGGGTTACCTCAGATTACAACAGGATTGGACCAGATGGGCCAATGGGTTGAGAAATGGCAGATGGAGTTTAATTCAGATAAATGCGAGGTGCTGCATTTTGGGACAGCAAATCTTAGCAGGACTTATACACTTAATGGTAAGGTTGCTGAACAAAGAGACCTTGGAGTGCAGGTTCATAGCTCCTTGAAAGTGGAGTCGCAGGTAGATAGGATAGTGAAGAAGGCGTTTGGTATGCTTTCCTTTATTGGTCAGAGTATTGAGTACAGGAATTGGGAGGTCATGTTGCGGCTATACAGGACATTGGTTAGGCCACTGTTGGAATATTGCGTGCAATTCTGGTCTCCTTCCTATCGGAAAGATGTTGTGAAACTTGAAAGGGTTCAGAAAAGATTTACAAGGGTGTTGCCAGGGTTGGAGGATTTGAGCTATAGGGAGAGGCTGGGGCTGTTTTCCCTGGAGCGTCAGAGGTTGAGGGGTGACCTTTTCGAGGTTTACAAAATTATGAGGGGCATGGATAGGATAAATAGACAAAGTATTTTCCCTGGGATCGAGGAATCCAGAACTAGAGGGCATAGGTTTAGGGTGAGAGGGGACAGATATAAAAGGGGCAACTTTTTCACACAGAGGGTGGTATGTGTATGCAATGAACTGCCAGAGGAAGTGGTGGAGGCTGGTACAATTGCAACATTTTAGAGGATTTGGATGGGTATATGAATAGAAAGGATTTGGAGGGATATGGGCCGGGTGCTGGCAGGTGGGACTAAATTGGGTTGGGATATCTGGTTGGCATGGACAGGTTGGACCGAAGGGTCTGTTACATCTCTATGTCTCTATGACTCTTTCTATTACCCTTTGGACTTCGTTTTGTAATGGTTCCTGACATTTTATTCACCTATGTATGTGGATGTAAATGTTTCTAGTACTTAAGAAATTTAAGAAACATAGACCCACATATAAACACAGAAGTCTGAAGTGCAAAGAAACTTGGGAGTTCTAGTCCAGGATTCTCTCAAGGTAAATTTGCAGGTTGAGTCAGTAGTTAGGAAGGCAAATGCAGTGATGGCATTTATTTTGAGACGACTTAAATGTGAAGGCAGGGATGTACTTCTGAGGCTCTATATGGCTGTGATCAAACCACATTTGGAGTATTGTGTGCAGTGTTAGGCTCCATATGTCAGGAAGGATGTACTGGCCTTGGAGCGTGTTCAGAGGAGGTTTATGAGAATGATCCCACGAAAGAAATGTTTAACATATGAGGAACCTGGGTCTATATTCATTGGTGTTTAGAAGGATGAGAGTGTATCTAATTGAAACATACCGAATACTGAACGGCCTGACAGAGTGAATTTTGGGAAGATGTTTCCATTGGTAGGAGAGACTAGACTCGAGGGCACAGCCTTAGAGCATAGAGAACACCTTTTAGAAGCATAGAATCCCTACAGAGTGGAAACGGGTCATTTGGACCAACAAGTCCACATTGACTCTCTGAAGAGTAACCCAACCAGACCCATTCCCCTGCCCTACTACTTTACATTTCCCCTTGACTAATGCACCTAACCTACATATCTCTGAACACTATGGGCAACTGAGCATGGCCAATTCACCTAACCTGGACATCTTTGGATTGTGGAAGGAAACCGGAGCACCCGGAGGAAACCCACAAATGACTCTATTAATATTTATTTGTAATTTAATTTTCCTTCCTACTCTGCTAACAATGCCACCGATCTTTATGTTATTAACAACAAATTACTTCTTAATATTCTCTTTAGACATCAGCTTTGAATCATTCAAGTGATTGAGATTTGCAAAATGGACCCAATCAATACATTATTATCATTAATACATAAGTAAGACAAATCCAGCTCAACCAATTGCTACAACATCAATGTGTTCTTGATCATAAGCAATGTGATAAAAGTTGTTTCCAACAACGTGACCAAGTAGGACTCTTCTTAATTCATGATATGGGTGCTGTTGGCTGGGCCAGCATTTATTGTCCATCCCTGGCTGGTGGAGAGATGGTTTCTTGAACCGCTGCAGTCCGTGAGCTGTAGATTGTCCCATAATGCTGTTCGGAAGGAAGTTCCTAGATTCTGACCCAGCGACACTGAAGGAATGGCAATATGTTTCCAAGTCAGGATGGAGAGTGGCTTGGAGTGAGGCTTGCAGATTTTGATATTCCTATGTATCTACTGCCCTCGTCCTTTTGGATGGTCATAGTTATGTGCCTGGAAAGCGTTGTCAAAGGAGCCTTGATGAATTTCTGCAGTGCATCTTGCAACGGTGTACATTGCTGCTACTGAGCGTCAGTGGTAGAGGGAGTGAATCCCTGTGGAGAGCTTTTCCCCCGATTCCCATTGATTCCAGTTTTTCTAGGGTTCCTTCATACCTTGATGTGGCCCTGATGTCAAAGGCAGTCACTCTCACATCCTGTATTGAATTCAACTCAATGATAATGTTGTAAAAACAATGACTGCAGATGCTGGAAACCAGATTCTGGATTAGTGGTGCTGGAAGAGCACAGCAGTTCAGGCAGCATCCAAGGTGCTTCGAAATCGACATTTCGGGCAAAAGCCATTCCTAATGAAGAGCTTTCATCAGGAATGGCTTTTGCCCGAAAGGCTTTTGCCCGAAACATCGATTTTGAAGATCCTTGGATGCTGCCTGAACTGCTGTGCTCTTCCAGCACCACTAATCCAGAATCAATGGTCAAGTTGAGATCCATGAGAGCCATTCATCTCCTGAGCACATCACAGCTTTGATGCAAACGTGGACAAAAGAACTGAACTCAAGTGCCCTTGATAACAAAGCTGCATTTGATTGAGTGTGACATCAAGGAGCTCTAGCAAAATTGGAGTCAATGGGGGCAAACTCTGCTGGTTGGAGTCATGCCTGGCCGAAAGTAAAATGGTGGTGTTCATTTGGGGTGAGTTATCTCAGCACCAGGAGATTTCTACAGCAGTTACTTGGTGAAGTATCTGCAATCTAACCATCTTTGACTACTTCATCAGTGACCTTCCTGCCATCATTAGGTCAGACATCAGATGTTCACCAATGACTGCACATGACTCCTCAGATACTGAAGCAGTCCATTCTCAAATGCAGCAAGATCTGGACAATATCTAGGTTTGCGCTGATAAGTAGCAAGTAATATTCATGCCACACAAGTGCCAGGCAAAGGCTATCCCCAACAGGAGAGAATCTAACCATCATGCCTTGACATTCAGTAACACTACTCTGGATGAATCCATAATTATAAAGTTTTATATGTTCTCATTGACCAGAAACTGAACTGGACTCATGCTCCAGATATTGTAGCTGCAAGAATAGGTCAGAGGCTACTGCAGTGAGTAACTCACCTCTTGACTCCCCAAATCATCCCCACTGTCTGCAAGACACAAGCCAAGTGTGTGATGGAATAGTCCCCACCTGTGCAGTTAGTGCAGTTCCAACAACACTCAAGGAGCTTGGAACCAACCAGGACAAAACAGCTCACTTGGTTAGCAATTCATGTAATACTTTCAATATTGATCCCTTTATTCACTAGTATAGCAGTCTATATTACCTACAAAATGCACGGCATCAACTCAGCTATAGGGACCTTAAACAGGACCTTTGCAGATACAATCTCTACCACCTAGCAGCAGATGCATTTTTATTGAACATTCAGTTGGCTCAGCCGTAAACTCTGGACTTTGCTCCCTGAACGGCTCCGATACTCGACAGAAATGCAAACCAAAAACAAAAATGCCGAGGCTGGAAATCTGCAAGAAAACAGCAAAATGCTGGAAACACTCAGTGGTTGTGGTGAAAAATAAGGCTTCAGGCCATTAAGTCTCATCAGAACAGGAGCAAGCATGAAATGTAAGGGCTTTTAAGCAAGTAGGGGAGAGGGAGGGGACAGGAAGAACAAAAGGTAGGTCTGTGATAGGGTGGATGGAAGGAAACTGGAACTAACACAAGATATTGTGGTGCAAAATGCAAAGAGGGTGGTAATGGATTAAGTAAAATCAAAATGGCATGCACATGGCTATACAGCAACCACCTGAATACATGGGATACAGAGAGAGTCACAGGGGCAAATAAAACGATTAAAAAAACAGAGAGCAAAGTGGAGGCAGAGCTTATGATCTCAAGCAGTTGAACTCAGTTTTGAATCTGGATGGCTGCAGAGATAGAATATAGAACATAGAACATAGAAAAGTACAGCGCATTACAGGCCCTATGGCCCTCGATGTTGCGCCGATCCAAGCCCACCTAACCTACACTAGCCCACTATCCTCTATATGCCTATCAAATGCCCGTTTAAATGCCCATAAAGAGGGAGAGTCCACCATTGCTTCTGGCAGAGCATTCCATGAACTCACGACTTGCTGAGTAAAGAATCTACCCCTAACATCTGTCCTATACCTACCACCCCTTAATTTAAAGCTATGCCCCCTCGTAATAGCTGACTCCATATGTGGAAAAAGGTTCTCATGGTCAACCCTATCTAAACCCCTAATCATCTTGTACACCTCCATCAAGTCACCCCAAATCTTCTTTTCTCCAATGAAAACAGCCCCAAGTGCCTCAGCCTGTCCTCATACAATCATCCTACCATACCAGGCAACATCCTGGTAAACCTCCTCTGCACCCGTTCAAGTGCCTCCACATCCTTCCTATAGTATGGCGACCAAAACTGCACACAATACTCCAGATGCGGCCGCACCAGAGTCTTATACAACTGCAACATGACCTCAGGACTCTGAAACTCAATTTCTCTACCAATAAAAGCCAGTACGCCATATGCCTTCTTCACCACACTATTTACCTGGGTGGCAACTTTCAGAGATCTGTGTACATGGACGCCAAGATCCCTCTGCTCATCCACATTACCAAGTATCTGACCATTAGCCCAGTACCCCATCTTTTTGTTACTCATACCAAAGTGAATCACCACACTTACCCACATTGAACTCCATTTGCCACCTTTCTGCCCAGTTCTGCAGCTTATCTATATCCCGCTGTAACGTGACACATCCTTCCTCACTGTCAACAAATCCACCGACTTTCGTATCATCTGCAAACTTGCTCACCCATTCTTCTAGCCCCTCCTCCAGGTCATTTATAAAAATGACAAACAGCAATGGTCCCAAAACAGATCCTTGCTGAACACCGCTAGTAACTGCTAGTAGATGATTACTAAGGGCTATTCCCCAAGCTTGATTGAACTTCATTGGAACACTACAGCAGGCCGAGGATGGAGAGATCTGGGTGGCAGCAAGGTAAAGAATTCAAATTACAAATTTCAGAAGGATTGGGATCATGTTTGCAAACTGAATGGAGGTGTGCCCCCTGCCTCATCGATTTTTAGTCTTCTCCGTGGAGAGGAGACCAAATTGTGAACAGTGAGTAATTCAAAGAAGTTTAAGTAACTCACTTACAGTTATAGTTGTAAAGAGTATTTGGGGCATTTAATTATTTGAATGGAGGACATTAAAATCCAGGTGCTGCATCTCCTGTGCTTGAATGGAGTGATGATGTGGGAAAGGGAGGAAGTGTTAGGTCTACCTGATGACTGAACGAGGATGTCATGGAGAGAGTGGTACTTTTGGAATGCTCAAAGAGATATTTGGTAGTGGCACCATTGTGGAACTGGTTGCGATCTCTCAACCTCCGTCTCTATTTTTGTATCCTCTTTCAAAATGAGATACAATTCTAAGTCACACAGCAGGAGAGGCATTTGAAGTCGGTGTGCACAAATCATTGCAGGTGCCAGGATAAGCTGAGAATCATAGAAATCCTACATTGGCAATGGAGGCCATTCAGACTGCATCAACCTTCCAAAGAGCATCCACCCACACCCAACCCTCACACCCTATCTCTGTAACTCTGCATTTCCCATGGTTAACCCACCTAGTCTGCACATTCCTGGATACCATGGGCAATTTACCATTGCCAAACCACCCAGCCTGGCTTTTATAAATAGACGTAAAGCTCTGGATGAAGGTTTGCTCGCTGAGTTGTAAGGTTCATTTTCAGACATTTCATCACCATACTAGGTAACATCTTCAGTGAGCCTCCAGATGAAGCACAGGTGGTATGGCCTGCTTTCTATTTATGTGTTTGGGTTTCCTTGAGTTAGTGATGTCATTTCCCGTGGTGACATCATTTCCAGCCGTGATGTCATTTCTGGTTCTTTTTCTCAGGGGGTTGTAAATGGGATACAAGTCAATGTGTTTGTTGATAGAATTCAGGTGGAATGCCATGCTTCTAGGAATTCTCATGTGTGTCTCTGTTTGGCTTGTCCTAGGATGGATGTGTTGTCCCAGTCAAAGTGGTGTCCTTCCTCATCTGTATGTAAGGATACTAGTGAGAGAGGGTAATATCCTTTTGTGGCTAGTTGATGTCCATGTATCCTGGTGGCTAGTTTCCTGCTGTTGTTCCAATGTAGTGTTTATTATAGTTCCTGCAAGGTATTTTGTAAATGACATTAGTTTTGCTTGTTGTCTGTGTAAGGTCTTTCAGGTTCATTAGCTGCTGTTTTAGTGTGTTGGTGGGTTTGTGGGCTACCATGATGCCAAGAGGTCTGAGGAGTCTGGCAGTCACTTCTGAAATGTCTTTGATGTAGGGGAGAGTGACTAGGGTTTCTGGATGCGTTTTGTCTGTTTGTTTGGGTTTGTTGCTGAGAAATAGGTGGACTGTGTTCATCGGGTACCCGTTCTTTTTGAATACACTGTGTCGGTGATTTTCCTCTGCTCTTTGTAGTTCCTCTGTGCTGCAGTGTGTGGTGGCATGTTGAAATAATGTTCTAATGCAGCTTCGTTTGAGGAAAGATGCCACTTTGACTGGGATAACACATCCATCCTAGGACAAGCCAAACAGAGACATGCACGAGAATTCCTAGAAGCATGGCATTCCAACCGTAACTCTATCAACAAACACATTGACTTGGATACCATTTACCACCCCTGAGAAAAAGAACCAGAAATGATGTCACCATAGGAAATGACATCACCAACTCAAGGAAACATAAACACATAAATAAAAAGTAGGTCATACCACCAGTGCTTCATCCGGAGGCTCACCTAGTATGGTGACGTAACGTCAGAAAATGAACCTTCCAGCTCAGTGCAGAACCTCAACCTGAGCTACAAACCTTCTCAAAACTCACTGGGGTAAAGCTAGCAAATGCTTGGAAATTATTAGTGAGACTGTGCAAGTCATTGGAGTGTTGTGTACAATCCTGGGCACCACACGTTTAGAAATCTATGAAGACAGTAGAAGCAGAAAAGGCTCAAGGGAGAGAGGGACTTTGGTGATGTGGATAGGTTGGAGAAGCTAGGGTTGTTCTCCTTTGAGAAACAAAGGTTGAGGAGATTTGATAAAGATATTCAGCACCTTTAGTAATCTGCAAAGAATAGATTGCAAGAAACTGCTCCCAATGGCTGGAACCAGAAGGAACCAAAGGTAACATGTGCAAAATGCTTTTACTCAGCAAATGGCTTGCATCTGGATCACACTGTCTGGATGTGTGGTGGATCCAAATTCAATCATGCTTTTCAAAAAGGAATTGAAAAATGATTAGATAAGACAAATTGCAGGACTATGTGGAAAGGACAGGGCAATGGGATTATCCATGTTGCTCTTGCAAGGTGCTGCCATGAACATATAGGACCCGTAACCTTTCAATGAAGTTGTCAATAGAACCCATCTCTCTAACCAAACTGTTAGACTCCTCATTTCAGCTTGTGAGGATCCGTGCCAAATTGCATTTGACAATTAAACTAAATTAAATCCTCAAATGCTTGGAACATTTTACTATTTTAAAGTTGCTATATAAATTCAAGTTGTTGGTGCTGTCATCCGTTAAAAAAGCAATACTCTGAATGCAGCAAAAGGTCAACCAAGTGTCTTGCTCATTAAAGTTTGGAATCAAGTGTTTGATGGCAAGAATCCAGCACCATTTCACCAGCTACTAAACAAATTACAGAAAATGCTTTCAAACATAATCTTCCTTGGACTGGAGTTTGATTATGAGATCTGCAAAAAAAAGTAAGTAAACAGGATACTTGACTACATTTCATTGTGACCCATAATTGCATGAGACCCAGAGAATAGCATCATTAACCTCCAACTTGAATAGGCAGGGTATGTGATGGGGAAATAATAGAGGATTGAGAATAATCTCTGATTTGTAGTATGTATAAAACTCTAACAGTGTGCCGTTTCAGTGGAAACGATTTACAACCATTTACAGATGCATAATTGAACAAATTGGCCTGACAGTTTGGAGTCTTCAATACAGTAGCAAAACTTATTCAAACTGATTGATCAAGTTGGGTGCCCACACCTTGCTGTAAAGATCAGGTTAAAGCAGGGGGCTATCAAAATAATTCAATGAGAAAAAAATTATTTATTGCAATGACTACCTCCTTAACATTGCAAACATGTCAGTGGGTAAAAATGGCCAATGGATGTTTTGAAATGCAGCTGAGTCCCAATGCTCTTAAAGCGACAATGTGCTTTGCAAACCTTATTGAGAACTCTGAAAGTAGAAATAGATGCAAGGTCACAACTTGCTGTTATGTCACTTTACATGGATACCCCAGCCCATTTTCTTTATAGAATCAGGCAGTTTGGCCCCTTGAATCCACACCACCCCTCCAAAGAGCACCTCACTCAGATCCAATCCATCCCTGTGATCCTGCATTGCTCATGGCTAATCCATCGAGCCTGGGCACTGCAAGGGAATTTCCCTTGGCGAATCTACCTAACCTGCACATCTTTGGAATGTGGAAGGAAGCCAGAGTGACCAGAGGAAACCTACACAGACAGGGAAGAACATGCAAGCTCCACACAGACACTCACGCAAGGGTGGAATTGAACCTGGGTTCCTGGTGCTGTGAGGGAGCAGTGCTAACCACTGAGCCACCAAGCTGTCCCAGCTCTCTGCTTGCTGTTAGCTATACAAAGGAATGAGGTATTCCTGTTTGGCATTGCTGTTGCTCTTGACATTACTCGTGTAGTTAGACTGAACAGGAGGTACTGGATATATTAACCTTGGAAGGAGTGTAGTGTTATATTGGGGCTGAAAGAGTTACGTGAGCAGGACTATAGGTAGATGTTTAAGGGGTACTTCAGATGATTAAAGGATTTGATGTAGTAGGTCAAGGGAAACATTTCCTCAGGTGGAAGAACCTAGGACATAACCTTAAACTCAAGAATTCGGTCATTCAGGGAAATTTCAGGAAACACTTCCTCACATAAAAGGCTATGGAAATCTGGAACTCTCTTCCTCAATAGTTGTTAAGCCTGGAAATAATTGCAAGTCTGAAATTTCAAGTCTATAAAGGATGTTGCACAAAGTTGGCGTTAAGATACAATTCAACCACAGCATAACTCAATAGTGGAACAGACACAACAAAATGTAGTTCGTGCGGATCTGAACGATTGCCTTCTATTTCCAAGTGCCTACATGAGTGCAGTCCAAGAGAAAGTAAAGAGTAGTGTCCATAACTCGGTTTGCTGATCCCTTGAGCATGTGCATACGTATTGGTTGAGGGGGGAGGGGGGTCTCTGACAGGATATGTAGACATTGAAAATTGGTAATTTGCAGCATGGGAATTGAACTGGAGCTAACTTCTATTTTCACACAGAATCCACAGCATTGAAACAAGTCGTTCAGACCAATAGGTCTGTGCTCCATATGAAGTCACTCTCATCATGTTTGGTCTCTCTCAATCAACAGATCCTTCCTCATGTACCTGGCCAGCTTCCCCTGAAAATACATCTATCCTATTGGTCTCAGTAATGGCAAGTTCTAAATTCTCATCACTCACAGGATGAAGAGATTTCTCTTAAATTCCCTTGAGGATTTATTGTCAACATCATCTTAGACTTATAATCTAAAAACAAAAAGCACTGGAAATCATAGTGGGCCAGGCAACATCTATGGAGAGAGAAAAAGCTAACTTCTGAAGTCTAGCTTGCTCTCTCTCTCTCCACGGATGCTGCCTGATCCACTGTGATTTATAGTATTTTTTTCAGTTCAGATTCCAATATCTGCAGTAATTGGCTCCTGCATTATATTTAATATCACTAGTTCTGGTCTTCCCCACAACTCGAGCGAATGATCTGAAGGGGACAGCTCTATGGGTACTTTGTAATTTTAAGACCCGCAGAACAGAGCTCTAGGCTCGATAGGCTTTCCTGACAATTATTATCCTTCTGGTTCGGCTATCATAGTTTCTATATTATATAGAATATTGTTTAGCTATATTCCAAAGAATATCACCGAGGGAGCTCAGAAAGGATTACATGCTGTACTGTTGCTTTAAACTCTATCCAAGCAATAGCAGATGTGATCTGGATCCATTCCAGATTTTCTTTGGGCCACCTCAAAAATAAATGTGTGTGGGCTTACAGATCAGCAATTCTTATCAGTAATAACACTTCATTAAAGAGTAAACGACTGTAATAAGGATAACATTGTGTTGTTACAAAAGACTTTTAAT
Source organism: Chiloscyllium punctatum (assembly GCF_047496795.1). Taxonomy (NCBI): domain Eukaryota; kingdom Metazoa; phylum Chordata; class Chondrichthyes; order Orectolobiformes; family Hemiscylliidae; genus Chiloscyllium; species Chiloscyllium punctatum. The sequence continues at coordinate 20,781,487 of NC_092748.1, forward strand.
TGCAAAGCACCTGCTAAGTAGCATTGTTACCCTTTATCTCTCAACTGGCAGTAACATCAATTAGTTAGCAGTTATATTCACCTGATTGCCAGCAATAGTAGATTGGGCTGTACAATATCATTGTCTAATCACAGAATATAGAACATTACAGCGCCCTTGATGTTGCACCAACCTGTGAAACCAATCTGAAGCCCATCTATCCTACATGATTCCATTATCATCCATATGTTTATCCAATGACCATTTAAATGCCTTTAATGATGGCAAGTCTGCTACTGTTGCAGACAGGGCATCCCACGCCTGTACTACTCTCTGAGTAAAGAACCTACCTGTGACGTCTGTCCTGCATCTGTCACCCTTCAATTTATAACTATGTTCCCTCGTGCTAGCCATTACCATCCGAGGAAAAATGCTCTCACTGTCCAATCTATCTAATCCTCTAATCATCTGGTATGTCTCTATTAAGTCACCTCTCAATCTTCTCTCTAACAAAAACAGCCTCAAGGCCCCCAGCCTTTCCTCATAAAACCTTCCCTCCATACCAGGCAACATCCTGGTAAATCTCCTCTGAACCCCTTCCAATGCTTCCACATCCTTCCTACAATGTGGCGACCGGAACTGTGTGCTATACTCCAAATGCAGTTGCACCAGAGTTTTGTACAGCTGCAGCATGACCTCATTAGTCCAAACCTCAATCCCTTTACCAATAAAGGCTAACACACCGTACACCTTCTTAACTACCCTATCAACTTGGGTGGCAACTTTCAGGGATCTATGTACCTGGACACCGAGATTTCTCTGCTCATCCACGCTACCAAGAATCTTACTATTAGCCCAGTACTCTGTATTTATGTTACTCCTTCCAAGGTGAATCACCTCACACTTGTTCACATTAAACTCCATTTACCACCTCTCTGCCCAGCTCTATCACATATCTATGTCCCTCTGTAATGTTAGTGTCATTGGCAAATTTACTAACCCATCCTTCTATACCCTCCTCCAGGTCATTTATAAAAATGACAACCAGCAATGGCCCCAAAACAGATCCTTGCGGTACACTATGAGTAGCTGAACTCTAGAGTGAACATTTCCCTTCAACCAACACCCTCTGTTTTCTTACAACTAGCCAATTTCTGATCCAACCCCTAAATCACCCTCAATCCGATGCCTCTGTATTTTCTGCAACAGTCTACCATGGGGAACCTTATCAAACACTTTAGTGAAATCCATACACACCACATCAACCACTTTACCCACATCCACCTGTTTGGTCCTCTTTTCAAAGAACTCTATAAGGTTTGTAAGGCGCGACCTACACTTCACAAAACCATGTTGACCATCCCTAATCAACTTATTCCTTTCTGGATGATTATAAATCCTGTCTCTTATAATCCTTTCCAACACTTTACTCACAACTGAAGTAAGGCTCACTGGTCTATAATTCCCAGGGTTGTCTCTACTCCCCTCCTTGAACAAAGGGACAACATTTGCTATCCTCCAGTCTTCTGGCACTATTCCTGCAGACAATTATGACATAAAAATCAAAGCCAACGGCTCTGCAATATCCTCCCTAGCAACCCAGAGAATCCTCAGATGAATCCCATTCCACCCAGGAGATTTATCTATTTTCACACTTTCCAGAATTGCTAACACCTCCTCCTTGTGAGTCTCAATCCCGTCTAGTCTAATAGCCTGTGTCTCAGTATTCTCCTGGACAACATTGTCCTTTTCCTGTGTGAATACTGACAAAAAACTTTCATTTCATGCCTCTCCTATCTCTTCAGACTCCACACACAACTTCCCATTACTGTCCTTGATCGCCCCTAATCTTATGCTAGTCATTCTTATCTTCCTGACATACCTGTGGAATCAAAGATTGACTGGATCATATTCAAAACCTTTCACAAATTTCTGAGTGGGTAAAGAGTTTTACTTTCTCTTTTCGGTAATTGCAAATATGTTAAATTTTATGCAGGAGCTGCACTGGCTGGTGAGTCACAAAGCCCATGGGTTTCACCAAGGGTTTATCATGTTAGAGTAGGTGCTGCTGATCGTAAAGATCAGTACACGATAATTAGTGCAGTTCTGGAATCCACATTATAGAAGGAATTTGATAGCATTGAAGAGGTTGCAAAGCAGGTTTGCCAGAATGTTGCCTGGGCTGGACACATTCAGTTATGAGGAGAGCTTGGACAAACTGGGGTTCTTTTCCTTAGAGCAGAGGGATTGAGAGGGAACATGATTGAGATGTTTAAAATTATGAGGGGCATAGATAGCGTAGACAGGAGGAAACATTACACATTGATGTAGGGAGCAGTGACAGGGAGGCATATATTTAGGTAAGGGAGCAGAAGGTTCAGAGAGGAGATGTGAGGACAATCTTTGTCATCCAGAGAGTGGCTGGACGCTGAAATTCACAACCGAAAAGGGTGTAGAGGCAAAAATGTTATTTCGATGATCTAGCCACTTGTGATGCCATGGGCCAAGTGCTTGAAAATGCATTAGAATAGATAGGTGGTTGTTTTTGAAGGGTGCAGACTTGATAAGCTGAAGTGCTGTGCTAACTGATCTCTACGACTCTATGTCTAGTTTCCAATTCCTGTCAGGGAAAGGAGCCAGGAAAACTGGAAATGAAAATCGTTCGCAAACAGCAATGAGATCAATGATTATTTATTAAGGGAGATAAGTTGCTGAACAAACACAGGGCAGAGAACCAGCAGGACTCACTACTGCCCTACTAGTTCCACGGTATAGTTTCCATCTTTTCAAACAGGCAAAGAAATTTAATGCATCATTCAGAGATAGCACCTTCCACAAGGCAGCACTCCCTCAACTCTTCACGGAGTTATCAGTCTTTGCTGAAAACTGGTCAGATGGCGACATTCTCCTAGTTATGATGCAAGGTCAGATCCTGATTGTGCCTAGCTTAGCTGGGTGTTCTAGATCATCTTGTAGTTTTGCTGTGCATCCTGTCACATGTGTGACAGCTGCCAGTGCTGTGGTACAAGTGCAAAAACATTTCTAGCTCTGATTCAGTGGCGGGGCTGTGGCTTTTTATGTCGTGTTTTTACATGGACTAAAGTTGACACAGCTATTTTGGAAGCACTTTTTAAAACCATGCTGTATGTTTTGAAAACAAGTAGCTTGAAATGCATGGCAGACATTGTGTAAGCAACTGTTTTAATAATAAGTAATTGCAATTTGATCGCAACCTACAGATGATTTGGAGCTGAGGGTGTGTACTGATGTAACTTTGCTTTGCAACAAGAGGTTGATCGATCTATGGACTAGTGACCAGTTATCAATGACAAAGACCTTTTTGTCTACCAACACAGTGAAATTGATTCCCAGGTAATTAATCAGCTTGGAGCTGGGGACATATTACCAACACAGGAGAGTGTTCAGATTTCCCCCACCTCAAGAAGCAGTCTCTCTGTTCTCTGCAATCAAAACTCACCGTAAACCTGAAGAAAATCAGTTTATCATTCTTGTAGGAGTTGCTGTAAACTGGGATTTTTAAATGATTAGTCAGAGACTTATTGTAAGTGTACCAGCCACCCTGTACCTCTCACAACTCAGATCCAAAGAATGTAGACCCTCCAGAAAAAGACAACTGAAGAAATCTGCTGGCCAAGAGAAAACTCATAAAGATCATCTCCACAGCAAAACCTGGGAACAAAGATTACTGAACTCTCCTTCCCCTCTAATTATTTCATCATGTCTCTCTGTCTCCCTGTCTGTGTAGTGGAAGATTTATAAGGGGATTAGAGTTTTAATTTGTTGTGTTATATACCAATGGTTTAAAACTGGTTAGCTGTAGCTAGGGTCTAATTACTTGTAATAAATAGTGACTCTTGTGCAGTGTAGAAACCTGTTCTACGCTGTCCACAATCTGGCCTGAAAGTCAGGTAAATAGGGAAACTTTGTGTAAAATATGTTTTACAAAACCTTTGACTTTTGTGATGACTCTAGGAGCAGTAGGACTTGATTTCCAGCATGCTACCTGATTAAGTGACATGCATTCGATGCACAAGGCATCTTCCAAAGACACCTAAAACACAACCTCCTGTGTGATCACTCTTCACCAGTGCCAACCTGCAGTGCTTCATTCCCCATATGAGTGAGTTGGCACTGAGTAGGCAATGGCACTCAACCTGACAGAACACAAAACACCATCATCTTTTTACGGGATTGGAGTTAATATCTTCTCTTGTGCCTCTCAAAGCAGCCACCTCGGACTATTCTGCTTGTCAGTCAGGATGGCCTCCTGTAACCATCCCTTCTCTATCAGATGGTTCACCGGAGAACCTGTTAATGAGGCATCGCTGAGCTGTAAGGGCACTTTCTGTGTCGTCTCTAGCATCTCGAGGGGTAGCTGGGGGTGACTAACAGAAGTTGAGTGATGCTGTTGGCTGACAGAGGGTGAAGTATTGCCTGAGAGCACATTAAATGTAGCACCTGGATATTCAGCCCCAGAAAGTCCTAGCAAGGTGAGAGCTTCCTGCCCACCTGCCCCTTTAACCTACAGTGATCTATCTGTACTTGACTATGTAACAGGCTGAGGAGCATGTAACTGCGTGAGACATCCTGACCCAACCTCAAGCAAAGGTTACTCCTGCTTTTATGCCTGACACCAATACTTATTCTGTAAAACAGAAGCTGCCTCATGTCTCAGGTCTCCACAGCTCACTCTGCTTCCTCTCAGCTATTACATGCTAAGAGCTCAAACAGCTCTCGGGCTCATTCACTCTCTGTACCTGTCTCTGAAATATGGGATTTGCCTAAGTTCCAGGTGTTCTTCACCTGCCCACACTTCAACTTTACCCTACTGCAAATTTTCAAATTGGATTCTCTCAAAGTTTCCTCCTGGCTTTCTGTTTCTACAATCAGGACATTGTGTAAACAACTGTTTTAATAATCAGTACTTGCAATTTGATTGCAACTTACCGATGATTTGGAGCTGAGGGTGTGTACTGTTGTAACTTTGTTCAGCAACAAGAGGTTGATCGATCTATGGACTAGCGACCAGTTATCAATGGCAAAGAACTTTTTGTCTGCCAACACAGTGAAATCAGGCTGAAATTTGGTCAGGACTCGATTCAAGTTTCGGTGTGTGAATGGCCAGGCGGTTTACTTAGAGAATATCCCGCTCCCGCCCGGCATTCCTGATCCCATTCCATTTTCTTCCAGCCTTCGTTGTGGTTTTGGAATGACTTGTATACAAAAGCACTGCTGCAACATCAAGGTCTGGTGACCATTATTAAAATGGGGAATGAAAATTGCGTTTCCGATCGCACATCATTTTCATCAGCTGGTGCGGGGTCTTAGAAGTCCATTGAAATTACTCCAGGTTAAATAGTTTGTGAGGAAAATGGAAAGCTTGTTGCAAAGTCTGGAACAAAGTGAAATGGTGATATGGATACCTTAAATGATCTGACCGGTGGAGTTTAATGTGGAAAAATGGGAATGGAAGGACAAAAAATGGAGAACGACTGCAACATTCTGAGGGGCAGAGGAATCTAGGTGGTCTAGTGCCTGAGCCACAGAATGTTAGTATACAGGTCGAGGTAGTAGAAAGGCTAATGATATGCTAGCTCTTACGATTGACAGGAATTGATCAATAAAGTAAGGATTTAATGCTTCAATTATACTGGGCATTGGTGAGAATCATAGAATCTTTACAGTGTGGAAGCAGGTCATGTGGCCTATTGAGTACACACCTACCCTCCGAAGGGCATCCCACCCAGACCCACACCACTACCCTATAACCCTGCATATTCCATGGTGAATCCACCTAACCTACACATCCCTGGACACTATGGACAATTTTTCATGGCAATCCACCACCAAACCACCTTACATCTTTGGACTGTGGGAAAAAACTGAACTAACCTAAGGAAACCATGGGCAGACTGTGCAACTCCACACAGCCAGTCGCCCGAGGCTGAAATCAAACCCAGGTCCCTGGCGCTGTGAGGCCCACAGTGCTAACCACTGAGCCACTGTGCCACCCTGAGTACACATCTTGAGTACTGTGTGTGGTTTTGGTCTCCTCATTTAAGAAAGGAGACACATTGGAGATGGTTGCAAAGATCCTTAATGGTCTTGTCTTGACAAGGTGAATGTGGAAAGGATGTTTACTCTTGAGAGTGATTCCAGAACTGGGGGACTCTTTTAGAAGGAGGGGGTCACCTTTTAGGACAGAGATGAGGGGAAATGTTTTCTCTGAGATGGTTGCATGACTTTGTAACTCTGTGCCTCAGAAGATGGTGGAAGCAGGGTCATTGAATATTTTCCAGGCAAAAAGTACATAGATCCTGGTTAGGCAGGGGATTAAAGTTTCTGGGGGACAGATGGGAATGTGGAGTTTGAATCTCAGACAGGTCAACCGAGCTCATTGAATGGTGGAACAGTCCAGCCTACCTCCGTTCCTAGGTTATATGTTTGTGCGGTTGATCCCAAAGGAAAATCTGTTGTGCAGACAGCTGTAACAGTATGAATGCTTGTTTGAGTTTCAAATGCAAGTAGGTTTTCACCACATTCAGAGACGTATTTATCCTAATCCTTGATGGTAAGTTTGGAGCAAAGGGGTCCTCTGCCTCTGTCTCCTATTCACCTCAATCAAGTCTGTGGTGGGAAGGTCCGTGGATAACCATCCCATCTTGCAGCCAATTGAGGCCCTTACGTTAATGCCCAATGAAGTGCCTCTTCCTGCCACCACAGGTATTAACTCGACTTTGGGTGGGCCTATCACCACACTGGAGCAAATATGGTGTTCTCCCTCATTCAAAGGCAAACAATTCCTGACTGAGGGACCAAGCATTGGGAAGAGGAGACAATTGAGAGGTTCCAATCCTGCCAATGTTACTGACCCCATAAGTTCCCTGACCAACTACTCTTACCTGATGAAACCCCTGCCACCATTGTTTACCTCTGTCCTGCATTGCTATGCAATCTTTGGCAGTGAGTGAGGGGGGTAGAGTGAGCAGCGAGTGAAATAGGTAAAATGGACAGTGAGTGAGGGGGTAGAGTAAGTAGTTAGTGAGGTGGGTTGAATAGTCAGTAGATACCATTCTAGCAAAGCTAAACCATACATTTTTTTTACTATTTCACATGATCTGGGTGTCACTGTCTGAGCCAGCACTTATTTCCTCCTTAATGGCCTTAAAGTTGTAAGCTGCCTTCTTGAAGTACTCCAGTTCTAGGTGTCTAGATTGGCTCCAAGTGATGTTGGAAAGCAGTTCCAGGTTTTAGACCAAATGGCAGTGAAGAAGCGATGATATATTTTGAAGTCAGAATGGTGACTGGCTAGGAGGGGAAATTGCAAGTGATGGTCCTCCCTGTCCTGTTGTCCGCGTCCTTTGAGATAGGTCATGAGTCTGGAAGGTACTGACAAAGGAGCCACAGTGAGTTGGTATGTATTGGTGCTACTGAGCATCAGTAATGGGAAGAGTGACCGTCGAAGATGGTGGATTGGGCGCTAATTAAATGGGCTGCTTTGTCTTGGATGATGTCAAGCTTCTTGAGTGTTGTTGGAGCTGCAGTCATCCAGGAAATTCCCGCCTCAGGCGACTGACTGTGTGGAGTTTGCATGTTCTCCCCGTGTCTGCGTGGGTTTCCTCCGGGTGCTCCGGTTTCCTCCCACAGTCCAAAAGATGTGCAGGTCAGGTGAATTGGCCATGCAAAATTGCCCGTAGTGTTAGGTAAGGGGTAAATGTAGGGGTATGGGTGGGTTGCGCTTCAGCAGGGCGGTGTGGACTTGTTGGGCCGAAGGGCCTGTTTCTACACTGTAATGTAATCTAATCTAATCTAAATTGGAGAGTGTTCTATTACACTCCTGACTTGTAGATGGTGAACAGATTTTAGGAAGCAAGAAGGTGAGGTACCTGCTGCAGGATTCCTAACACTGAACCGGCCTTGTAGCTACAGTATTTTATTAGATTAGATTACTTACAGCATGGAAACAGGCCCTTTAGCCCAACAAGTCCACACCGACCCTCCGCAGAGCAACCCACCCAGATCCATTCCCCTACATTTACCCCTTCACCTAACATTACGGGCATGGCCAATTCATCTGACCTACACATTTTTGGACTCTAGGAGGAAACCCACGCCGACATGGGGAGAATATAAAAACTCTAAACAGACAGTTGCCTGAGGCGGGAATTGAACCCGGGTCTCTAACGCGGGTCTGCTAACCACTGTGCCACCGTGCTGCCCTCTATATTTATTTGGCTAGTCCAGTTCAGTTTCTGGTCAATGGTTCATCTAACTAATGCACTAAGGTATTCAATAAAAACTTATAAAAAACACGCATTTACATTACTTTTATTCTCTACCTGCCACCCACCCAGCAATGTTTTATACATTCCTCCAGAATTCAGTACAATCCGGAGTATTGGGTTCGTTTCAGGCTAGCCCTAACTTCATGAGTTTCTATTGCCTATCAGCACAGTGAACCCCTATCTCGCCATAATCTGATTCCATGGCTGTGGATATCTCTCACCCCACCATGGCCATCAAGGCCAGTGGGACCAGCCTTCATTCGATGCAGAGTGGAGGTGAGCATACCAAGTAGAAGAATGAGTTTTGCACATTCCTGTGGTCCTGATCATCGGAGAAGCCAGTCTTCATAAAATTTAATACACTTCACAAGGTTTTTTTAGATTCCCTACAGTGTGGAAACAGGCCCTTCAGCACAACCAGTCCACACCGACCCTCCAAAGAGCAACCCACCCAGACCCATTTCCCTCTAACTAATATACCTAGCACTATGGGCAATCTAGCATGGCCACTTCACCTGACCCGCACATCTTTGGACTGTGAGAGGAAACCGGAACACCCGGAGGAAACCCACGCAGACATGGGGAGAACGTGCAAACTCCACACAGGCAGTCACCCGAGGCAGGAATCGAACCTGGGACCCTGGTGCTGTGAGGCAGCAGTGCTAACCACTGAGCCACCGTGATTGAGCATGGCATAAAGGAGCCCTAGCAATACTGGAATCAATGGGTATTGATTGCAAAGTCTCCGGTGGTTGGAGTCATACCTGATACATAGAAAGATGGCCATGTTGGACGTCAGTCATCTCAGCTCCAGGAAACCTCTGCTAGAATTCCTCAGGGTAGTGTCCTAGGCCCAACCAGCTTTAGCTGCTTCATCAATGGCTTTGCCTCCATCATAACCTTAGAAGTGAGGATGTTTGCCAATAATTGCACAATGTTCAGCATGATTTGTGACTCCTCAGATACTGAAGCAGTCCATGTTCAAATGTAACAAGATCAGGACAATATCCAGGGTTGGGCTGACAAATGGTAAATAGCATTCAGGCCACACAAATCCACCCCTTGACATTCAATGGTGTTGCCATCACTGAATTCCCCCACTATCAACACTCTGGGGTTTATTATTGACCAGAAACTCATCACATAAACACAGTGGCTACAAGATCAGATCAGAAGCTAGGGATAACTGTAGCGAGTAACTAACCTCCTGAACCACAAAAGCCTGTTCATCATCTACAAGGCACAAGTCAGGAGTGTAATGGAATACTCCCCATCTACCCGGAGCAGCCCCAATAACACTCAAAAGGCTTGACACTATCCAGGACAAAGCAGCCCACTTGACTGGCACTACATCCACAAGCATCCACTCCCTTCACCACCAACACTCAGTAGCAGCAGTGTGTACTATCTACAGGATGCACTGCTGCAATTCACCAAAGATCCTCAGACAGCATCTTCCACACCCATGACCACTTTCATCTAGAAGGTCAAGGGCAACAGATACATGGTGTCGTGGAAATTAAATCGACTCAACTCAAATGCTAGTAAGAGCAAAGAAAAAAATTATTACAGGCCTTTGCAAAGGGGCCCTCTGCACTTGACAGAATGCCTTATGCAAGGGGTACTTGAGCATAATTCAGATACTCATCTTATACTGTTTCTTATCACGCTTTCAAGAGCAAAGACTGGGAAAACTTAAGTTGTTATTCTCTCATCCCCTGGCCGTGGACATAACAGTTCTTCAGTTTTCACTGAATTCGACTGCCGCAAGGTCAAGTTGAATGTTTACAAAGTTCAAACAGAGACAGGCTGGCTGCAAACCTCATCAAAGTATTGTTTACAAAGCTCAGCACAGCATTTAATTTTAGAAAAACATTCTCTTTCAAATTTCACAGTAAATGTAAAATTTGTTAATTTTCCATTACACATGGGATCACCATCACCTTCAATTTCCCCTCCAAGCCACTCGCAATCCTGATTTGGAAATATATCGCCATTTTTTCACTGTCGCTGGGTCAAAATCCTGGAATTCCTGTCCTGATGGCATTGTGGGTCATCCCACAGCAGGTGGACTGCAACAGATCAAGAAGGCAGCTCACCACCCCCTTGTCGTGGGCAACGAAGGATGGGCAATTGTTGATGGCTCAGCCTGCAGTGCTCGCAACCCACAAATGAATTTTAAAAATTGTCCTTAGCACAAAACAGGGCAAATTTGAAACAATCAGCTCTTGTTGCATCAGCTTACCCTGAATGAGAGTCATATGATCATAGAGATGTACAGCACAGAAACAGACCCTTCAGTCCAACTCATCCATGCTGACCAGATATCATTTCTGGAAAATATGATGAAATAAGCTGAGATATTTGGATCATCAATAGTCAGAGGTGATGTGCTGGACGACTGGAAGTTGGCTCACATGGTACCACTATATAAGAAAGGTGGTAAGGAAAAGCCAGGGAACTATAGACTGGTGAACTGAACATTGGTGGTGGCCCATGTTGGAGGGAATCCTGAGGAACAGGAATTACATGCATTTGGAAAGGCAAGGATCGCTAGGGACAGTCAGCATAGCTTTGCGCATAGGAAATCATATCTCGCTCGTACCCCTTGTCTACAACAATGGTGATAAGATGGAGATAATTAACAGTGTCAAGTTCCTAGGAGCGATGATCAATAACAATCTGTCCTGTCCACCTAGATTGGTGCTACAATTTTGAAGAAGCAATGAAGAGGATTGATGAGGGCAGAGTGGTGGACATGATCTATATGGATTTCAGTAAGGCATTCCCCATGGAAGACTGGTTAGCAAGGCTTGATCACGTGGAATAGAAGGAGAACTAGCATTGTGAATATGGAACTGGCTCAAAGGTAGAAGATAGAGAGTGGCGGTGCAGGGTTGTTTTCAGACTGGAGGCCTGAGACTAGTGGAGTGCCATAAGGGTCAGTGCTGGGTCCACTGCTTTTTGTCATTTATATAAATGATTTGGATGTGAACATGGGAGGTAAAGTTTGTAAGATTCCAGGTGATACCAAAATTGGAGGTGTAGTGGACAGCGAAGAAGGTTACCTGAAAGTACAATGGGATCTTAATCAGAAGGACCAATGGGCTGAGGAGTGGCAGATGGAGTTTAATTTAGATACATGTGAGGTGCTGCATTTTGGAAAGGCAAATTAGGGCAGAACTTATACACTTAATGGTAAGATCCTGGGGAGTGTTGGTGAAGAAAGAGACCTTGGAGTGCAGGTTCATAGTTCCTTAAAAGTGGTAGATGGGATAGTGAAGAAGGGCATTTGGTACGCTTGCCTTTATTGGTCAGAGCGTTGAATCTAGGAGTTGGGAGGTCATGTTGAGGCTGTTGGTTAGGCCACTTCTGGAATATTGCATGCAATTCTGGTCTCCCTCTTATTGGAAGGATGCTGTGAATGTTGAAAGAGTTCAGAAAAGAGTTACAAGGATGTTGCCAGGTTTGGAAAGTTTGAGCTATAGGGAGAGGCTAAATAGACTGGGGCTGTTTTCACTGGAGCGTTCGAAGCTGAGGGGTGACCTTATAGAGGTTTATAAAATCATAAGGGGCATGGACAGGGAAAATAGTCCAGGTCTTTTCCCTGGGTTGAGGGAGTCCAAAAATAGAGGGTGTAGGTTGGGGGTGAGAGGAGAAGGATATAAAAGAGACCTAAGGGGCACTTTTTTCATGCAGAGGATGGTACGTGTATGGAATGAGCTGCCAGAGGAAGTGCTGGAGGCTGATACAATTACAACAGTTAAAAGGCATCTGCATAGGTATATGAATAGGAAGGGTTTGGAGGGATATGAGCCAACTGCCTGGCAGTGGGACTAGATTAATTTAGGTTATCTGATCGGCACGGACAAGTTGGACTGTTTCCATGTTGTACACTTCAAGAAGGCATTCGGCATGCTTTCCTTCATCAGATGGAGTATTGAGTACAAGTGTTGGCATGTCATCTTACAGTTGTGTAGGACTTTGGCTTGGCCACATTTGGAATACGGCGTACAATTCTGGTCACCACATTACTGAAAGGATGTGGATGCTTTGGAGAAGGTGCAGAGGACGTTCACCAGGATGTATATTCTTACAGCTCAATTTCTTCATCCCAGGCACATCCTGATGAACCTCCTCTGTAGCCCTTCAAGCTCTATCACATCCTTCCCGTAGTGAGGTGACCAGAACTGCACAAAGTTCTCCAGTTATGGCCCGACCACATCTCTGTAGAGCTCCAACGTTACATCCTTGCTCTCATACTCTATGCCACAACTAATGAAAGTAATTGTCACAAATGTCTCCTTAACTCTCCTTTCCCCATGCTCTGCTGACTTCAGGGATCTGTGAATAATTATCCCAAGATCCCTCTGTTCCTCTAGGCTACCCAGTGTCCTGCCATTCATTAAGTACTCCCTCATCTTGTTTCTTCTTCCAAAGTGCTTAACCAGAGTTAAATACCATTTGCCAATGGTCCATCTAACCAACCCATCTATACCTTCCTGTAATCTATAACTATCCTCTTGGAGTTGTCTGCTCAGTATTCCCCCAACATTTTCATCTATATCATTTGTGTATATAAAAAAACAATAAGGGTTCCAGTACTGATCCAATCATTCAAACAGCCTTCTACCACTCCCCTTTTTGCCTTATTGAAAGCTAGTTTCTGATCCACGTTGCCAAGTTTCCCTCATCTTCTCAATCAGTCTCCCATATAGGACCTTGTCAAAATCTTTGCCAAATACCATATAAATTACATCAACTGAACTCCCCTCATTCACACTCTTGATCACATTTTCAAAAAATTCTAACAAATTTGTTTGGCATGACCTCCCTCTGACAAAGCCATGCTGACTATCACTAATTAACACATGCCTTTCCAAATGGGTATTAATTCTCACCTTCAGAATTTTCTCTATTAATTACCCCACCACTGACGTGACACTCACCCAACTTTAATTTCCTGTTTCATCTCTACCACTCCTCTTAAAATGCTGAACCACATTAGCTGCCCTCCAGTCCTCTGGCACTTACCCTATGGCCAGAAAGTCCTAGAGTCATACAGCACAGAATCAGACCCTTTGGTCCAATCAGTCCATGCTGAACATAATCCCAAACTAAACTGGTCCTACCTGCTTACTCCTGGCCCATGTCCCTTAAAACCTTTTCTATTCATGTATCTATCCAAATGTCTTTTAGACATTGTAATTGTACCGGAATCCATCACTTTCTCAGAAAGTTCATTGCACACATGAACCACCCTCCGTGTAAAAGATTTCTCTCTATGTCCTTTTTAAATCTCTCCTCTTACCACAAAAGGGTGCTCCTTAGCCTTGAAATCCGCCATCCTAGGGAAAAGACAACTACCATTAACGTTATCTATAGCTCTCATTATTTTTGTGTCAGAGCCCCTGCAATTTCCAGTCTTCCCTCCTACAGCAGCCTGGGATGCAATTCATCCAGGCCAAGGGATTTCTCTGTGTTTAAGGCTTACATAGCTTCCAATACCTCCCCATTTCCTATGACAAATTGTGCAAGTTCCTCACAGTCCCTTTTCCTGAATTCTGTACCTAAATCCACGTTTTCCGGAGTGAAGACGAAAGAGCACTATTCATTTTGCACCCATCCAATACCCTGCAAGTTCACACACAGATTGCCCTCTTGGTCCCTAATGGGGACCCTACTCTTTCTCTGACGAACCTCTTCCCTTTAATGTATTTATAAACTTTAGTGGGATTCTCCCTAATCCTGTCGCAAGTCCTTTCTCATGTCCCCTTTTTAACTCTTACAATTGCTTTCTTAATTTCCCTCCTGTATTTTCTTCATTCCTCTGGGGCCACAGCTGAATTGCTCCTTTGGACTTCCAAAAAACCCTATTCATCCTATTTATTTAGTCCTGAATTATCCTAGTCATCCAGGGTTCTCTGAACTTATTGCTCCTACATTTCCCTCTAAAGGGTTCATGTTGCATCTATACTCTCCCCAGCTCCTTTTTGAATGCACTCCCCTTGCTCCACTGTAGACTTTCCTGCAAGGAGCTGTTCCCATGCTACTGTGGCCAGATCCTGCTTTGTTTGTACATCCGGGTTGTACATGTCCCACCGTTCTCCAAAAATGGTCCCAGTGATCCAGGAATCTGAAATCTTTCCTCTTGCACCAACTCTTGAGCCAAATCTGCCCTATTCTTCTATTTCTAAACTTGCTAGTATGTGGTGCTGGAAGTAATCCAGAGATTACAAATCATTGAGGCCCTGCTTTTTAATCTGCTGCCTAGCTGTCTGAATTCTGATGCAAGACCTCATTCCTCATTTTGCCCATATCATCGGTACCAACATGTAGAACGATCTGTAACTCATCACCCTCTCCTTTTAGGATACCCTGCAGCTATTCAGTTAAATTCCCCCCACCCCCACCAGCCAGGACTAAGGAATTCCCCATCACTCTTGTTCTTCCTCCTTCTGCTTAGTCTTCTTTTTAATCTGGCAGTGAAGCCGCTTGTATTGCCAGAAGCTTGACTCTGACGGCATTCCTCTGAGGTACCAGCATCCTCATCGGCTTCCAAAATGGAGCACTGGTTAGTGATTGGGACCCAGGGAGCTCCTGTATTACCTGCTTGTTTTTTCTGGACTGTCTGGTGGTCATCCATTCCACTATTTCCCCTAGTCCCTTGAGCTGCAGCGTGACTACCTCTCTAAATGTGCTATTCATATAATTCACGGCCTCTCCTGCTGGGAGCACTTCCTGCATGTGTGGTCATCTAGGACACTGGCAGCTTCAGGACTCCCCGCTATGACAAGCTGCACATTCCACTCTGCTGACATCTCTGAAATTTACAATTCATGCCTTAGGCTAGAATTATTAGTTTCATTTTGTTAGACATCTGACAACACTAAGGTTATGAAAAGGTTAACTGTAACTACGTTCCCAGTGCTCTAAATCTGCAAGATAAGAAAGGGTTAGCCAGTAATTATCAGGTGCCCAGTATTCATGTACTTATCATGATGTAAAGAATGTTCCATCACATTCCTGACTTGTGTCTTGTCAATGGTAGGCAGGTTTTCGAGAGTCAGGAGGTGATATATCACAGAATTCCGGAGATTTTCTCACCTTTTGAAGTTATGACGTCAATGGAAGCTGCACTGAACATTCTCGCAGTGTTCCTACAGTTTACTAATTTCTATTACCCTCTCCATCTCCCTCTCCAAGCTAAGTGCCCTGTAAAAACTAGGCCTAAATCTGCACTGCACTAGATTTGTAGGCTTACAGGTTACTATGTCCCCACCTCCTGGCTGCTGCTGTGGGGTTTCCTGATTGCTGCTCCAAGCTGAGTGCCCTGTAATTGGTGGAGAAAGCTTCACAAACGTCTTCCTACTCACTGACGGGGATTCTCAGCACACCAGTGCAAAAGACAAGGCTGACAACTTTGCCACTGTTTCCATGCAGAGGATCGAGCTTGGTCTCTTCTGCAAATTCCGAGTATCACAATCCTTTCATTGTTTATCTAGTTTGATTCACCCCATGTTATATCAAGAAAGGCCGAAGATACTAGGTACACAGAGGTTACCGGTACAACAATAGTACTGAAAGCTTGTGTTTTAGACCAAGCTGCAGTCCAAGCCAAAATGTTTTAGTACAACTCCAACATCGGCATTTAACCAATAATGACCAGGCATGTCCTGTCCACAAAAGCAGAACAACTTCATTCCAAGCAAATACTGGCCCATCAGTCTACTCTCAATCATGGCAAAGTAATGGAAATTGTCATTGACAAGGTTATTAAATGGTACCTATTCAACAATAAACTGCTCATCAATGCTCAATTTGGACTTAACCAAAGCCACTCAATTCCAGACCTCAGTCTTGCTCCAAACATGGATAAACAAGCAGAATTTTGGATGTAAGATGAGAGTGCATCACTTGGCTTCAAGACAGCATTTGATTCTCATTGTGTATCAATGAAGGGCAGCAAAATTGACATCAATGGGAATTGTGAGAGAACTCTCCATTGACTGAAGTCATGACAAACATAAAGAAATATGATTGATTATAGGTCAATCATCTCATCCCAGGGATATCATACAGGAGCTCCTCAGGCAGTGCCCCATCTTCAGCTTCACCAATGTCTGCCCATCCAACATAAGGCCACAAGAGTAGGGATGTCCACTGATAATTGAACAGTATTTGATGTCATCCTCAACTCACCAGGTACCGAAGTTGCCTGTATTCAATGCAGCGAGGCCCAGACATCATTCAGACTTGGACTGATAAGTGGGGAGTGACGTTCAATGTGCCAGACAATGACCATCTGCAATTAGATAGAGTCTAACCATCCGGCCTTGACATTCAATTGCATTTCTATCGCTGAACCCTTCACCATCAACATCCTGCAGTGATCGTTGACTAGATACTTAATTGGACAAGGTAAAAACAATGACTGCAGATGCTGAAAACCAAATACTGGATTAGTGGTGCTGGAAGAGCACAGCAGTTCAGATTTCGCTGCTCGTTGGATGCTGCCTGAACTGCTGTGCTCTTCCAGCACCACTAATCCAGTACTTAATTGGACAAGCCAAATGAATACTGTGGCTGCAAGAGCATGTCAAAGGTTGAGAATTCTGTGATATTTCACCTCCTGACTCCCCAAAGCCTGACTCCCATCGACAAGACACAAGTCAGGAGTGTGCTGGAACATCCTCTACATCATGATAAGTTTGTGAATAAAAAATGTTTGGAGGGAAATGAGCCAAGTAGAGGCAAGTAGGGCTAATTTAGTTTGGGATTATAGTCACATGGAATGGTTGGATTGAAGTGTCTGTTTTCGTGCCATTTGACTATGACTCCAAGACCCGATGACTCTATAATGAGTGCAGCTCCAAGAACACTGGAAAAGGACAATACTACCCAGGACACAACCATTCACTTGATTACTACTCCATCCAATAACTCAAACATTCCTGCAAATCATTCCTATTCTGACTTGGAAATAAGTTCCTTCATTATTGTTTGGCCAAATGCCCCAGCTGACACCACTGCAGAAGCACCTTCAGCAATTGGACTTCAGCAGTTAAATTTGCCATCTCATTGTCAAAAATTCAATTAGGGACAGACAATAAGTGAAGGGTGGCCAATGTGCCCAGACAAATGGAAGACTGTTTTACAGCGAAGAAACAGACAGTTAAGAATTCTTTAACACAGCTTTAGTTGGCAGTGCTATTCTATTTGGATCTTTCTCCTTGTACTTAGCCTTAGGAATGTAGACTTTTTTCATGGCACTGTAACTATTAAGAAAGGTTTTTGATGAGCAGATCTTTCCTGATGAAATTTACTGCTAAAGAATTTTGTTGAAAGTAATAAATAGTAAGAATCTCTCCCTGTCTTAATATTAATGTCAGGTGCATTCAGGGAAAAGATTGCAATCCCTTAGTTACAGAACAAATTGTTTCTTGCACTCACTCATCCCCTCCTCTATAAGAATTTTTAACAACAATTTGATGAGTTGGATAAAGACGTAGTCATGTTATGATTCAATGACTGATTATTTTAATGTATTGGAATAGTTTTTAATACATTTTAATTAAAGTTGGAGCTCTGTGATGGAATAATTTTCTTTATTTTTATTGTTATTATACATTGATGTGCCATTTTCTGAATGAATGAGCAATGTACTTTAAATGAATTTCCATATGGACAATAAAATGAAATGGAATGGTTTGCATTGTTCTTAACGGGTTTTGCATGTAAATATCTATTTGGCTACATGGGTGATTTACTGGTGGCTGTTAATAGTAGAAAACAAAAGCAACACGTCACAGTGATTTGGTGATGAAAAAAAGATCAGTCAGTTGTACTTGATATATATAATATCGTGAAATGAAGATTTTTAAAAAATTGTATAGAACAAAGAGCCCAGTGTAGGAAGCAGAATGAATTAATTGACTTCGTAAAACATTCAAATTTACATTTAGCTTGAGGTTTCTTTGTCACATTCACATTTGTTATAATTTATTTGTCCATAATCTGCTCTGTGCACTGAGAAGGTGGAAAATTAAGGCTTGGAGGACTCCATAGGTATTGTGGGGGAGGCCAGATCTTGTGTGGAGAATATATGTGTGGAAAATTAGGTGTGACTGAGAAGTACTCTCAAGAACTATTAGCTGTTACATAAATTGTAAGGCACAGTACTGTGGTATATTACTGATACTGATGTTGCTTGTTTTCTAGAAACCCGGGCTTTTAATATGGGGTAGGGTGGTGGGGGCCATCTTCCTCAAAATCCAAAACTGAATGGATAGTAATCCAATTAATCTGTAGCACATTTGAATTGATTTGCTCTCACAACCTCTGTTCTGCAGCTAACTATTATATTCCGTTCATTTTTTTCTAAATTAATGATTTGCTCTGACACAGGAAAAAATGCCATAAGTAAGCCATTGCTCATTCTTTTAATGCATTGACTCTGAAATGTGATTATCACAGTTTCTCAGTTATCTCCCGTTGCGACAATAATGCTCCATTTGTATTGTTGCCTTTCAGTAGCGTGGGAGTCTAGATGGAAGTCCTGTGGGAAATGTTAGGATTGTGAAATGCTAAAATCCTCTAAGGGGGTCAGAGGCATTCAGAGTCATCTCTTGCCTTCACTCGGCAATGTCGTCAGTCAGTTCTGACTTGATGGCTGTAACTGATAGTTGCGTCAACTTTGTAGTTATCACAGGCATGGGAACAGCTCCTGGTGAAGTAGAGCTGTGTGCAACAACCCACCCAGGATCAGCAGCAGGCTTGTCTTGGTCTCTGTTATTTTGTCCACAAAGGGGCTGTTGGATTTTCTCTTGGTTCTTCTCCTGATTATCTCTGCAATGCTTGCGTGCTCTTGCTGGTTTTTCTGCCCTTGCAGGACCGCACTTTGCTGCCTGGGAAAGATAGCTTCTGCAACAACTAAACAACACATTAAATAATTGTTAATATTCATTCTGAAAAAAAATTAGTTATTTTATATGGTTACATACTTATCAAAGCGCAGATCAATAAAAAGTAAGGATTGCTGGAAACATGAAACGCAGTAATTACTATTAGTGCGCAGAAGATCCCTGAGCGTAATGAATATGAACTAGGTTATTGATGGCCTTCTACTTGTTCTCCCTTTGTACTCTATACCCCTTTGTACAACTCCCTTGCTGGCTGATAGGATTTTGATGCTTGTCAATGTGTCAGTCAAGTCACCGTATTCACATAGTGATCCAAATAAATGCAACAAGAGGAAACAAGCATGCAATCTTGGGAAAATACCTATGTTCTATATAGTCAGGAATCTAAAGTGATACCCCATAAGGCCATAAGAAACAGGAACAGGAGGAGGCCACTCAGCCCTTTAAGTGCGTGCCACCATTCAATAGGATCACGATTGATCTGACATTCCTCATGTCCACCTTCCTCCATTTTCCACATAACCGTGATACTCCTACTAAACAAGAATCTATCTCAGCCTTAAATATAAACAAGGACTCTGCCCCCACAGGTCTCTGTGGAAAGGAGTTCCAAAGATTCACAAACATCTCAGAGGAGAAATTCCTCTTCATCTCAGTTTTAAATTGGTGCCCCTTTATTCTGAGAAGATGTCATCTGGTCTTACACTCCCCCTGTGAGGGGAAACATTCACTCAGCATTTACCCTGTGGACTCTTAATTCCGGACCACACAAGTTTCAGTTCAAAGATAGACACTTTATTTCTGAACAGCCAGCGAGAGATCCTGGGTGACACCAAAGGAGTATCGGAGCCTTCTTGTGGTGGCACCCCTCGACAATTCCATGCAAGCAGTACACTTTATATCTTGTTTGGCTGTGACTAATACAAAGGCCTTAACATTACATGGCGAATTGCTGTTACATTGTTAAAACAGGTATTTCTCGATCTTACAATGACTAGTTATTGCTACCTTCCTGTGACAAATATTGAATTGAGCCTGTTACTGTATCATTCACAATCTTGCGTTAATAAATAAGGATGTAGATTGTAATCCAGTATTGTTCTCATTGTTGGTCTTCACATACCCTTGTTAATAGGTAAGGAATATGTTATTAGGAAAAGGAGATAGTTAATAAGATCTATAAGCAGGGCTGACAGTATTATTCAGGGAAACAAAGTATTTTTGCCCAGGGCTGGGAGCAAAACTCACATGTATGGCTCCAGACAATTCCTCACAGTGATTTCCGGCCTCGGCCTGCCAAAGGGCAGGCACATAGTCAAACATTATGGTAAGCCACTAGGATAGAGGTTTTTTAACTGTTGAATTCCCAATGTTCCAAAATATTATGATAGGCCATTTTAATAGAATTTTTGCTGTTGAATTCCCAAAACTTTATCAACACTGTCAAGTTCATTAAGATCACCTCTCACTCTTTTAAACTCGAGTGAGCCGAGTCCCAAACTGTCTTAGCCTGTGCTCATAAGACAATGTCTCCATACCAAGGATCATCCTATTGAACCTCTCTCTGAACTGCCTCCAATGAAATGATATCTTACTTTAAGTAAGGGGACCAAAATTGCTCCCAATACTCCAGACGTGGTCATACCAGTAAGGTGTACAGTTGCAGTAACTCACCTCTATTCTTCTACTACAACCCCCCCCCCCCCTTGAAATAAGGGACATCATTCCATTAGCATTCCTGATTATTTGCTCCACCTGTGTGCTAGTTTCCTGTCTGCCCAAGCGCCTTTGTGTTGCAGCTTTCTGCATTTTTTCTCTACTTAAATAACAGTCTGTTTTGTTCTCCTTTCCAATGCACATGTTGCAGTGGGCCACAACATAGTACCTTTCTCTTCCTATCTCACCATCTGATCTCTCCTTGTGTTGCCTATCCCACTCTCCCTGTGCTACTCACAACTTCTAAGCTATTTCTTTTATTGCCAATTCCTCTCTAACTTATTTGTTCTGCTTTCTGTGTATGTGTTCTTCTTTATCTCTTTACCTCTGTTTGTAATATTTATACTGTCTTTGTTCTCTCCTATCCCCTTTTCACTTCACTGACTGCTCCACCTCCCGTGTGATGGTGAACTGTAAAAGCTCTCTCTTTCTAAGTCTATGATAATGGAATAAAGTATTCTGCCCACTTATCACTGTCTATAAACTGGAGAATTAATTCACATGCTCAGATGCATCACATGCTAACATCTCATCAACAGTAAAATTACACACATCTCTTCTGATATTTACTGGTTTTTATCGAGTCATGGAGTCATAGAGATATACAGCACAGAAACAGACCCTTTGGTCCAACTCATCCACGCTGACCAAAAATCCCAACCCAATCTAGTCCCACCTGGCAGCACCCAGCCCCTATCCCTCCAAACCCTTTCTATTCATATACCCATCCAGATGCCTTTTAAATGTTGCAATTATACCAGCCTCCACCACTTTCCTCTGGCAACTCATTCCATACATGTACCACCCTCTGCGTGAACAAGTTGCCTCTTAGGTCTCTTTTAAATCTTTCCCCTTGGTCTATTTATCTTATCTGTGTCCCTCATGATTTTATAAACCTCTATAAAGTCACCCCTCAGCATCTGACGCTCCAGGGAAAACAGCCCCAGCCTATTCAATCTCCCACTATAGCTCAAATCCTCCAACCCTGGCAACATCCTTGTAAACCTTTTCTGAACCCTTTCAAGCTTTACAACATCCTTCCACACCATTCCACACACGCACCACCCTCTGCATGAAAAAGTCGCCCTTTAGGTCTCTTTTATATCTTTCCCCTTTCACCCTAAACCTATGACTCCCCCACCCCAGGGAAAGGACCTTGTCTACTTACCCTAACTATGCGCCTTATGACTTTATAAACCTCTATGAGGTCACCCCTCAGCCTCCTGTTAAGAATCCAGTGACAAAAACGTCATTCAATGCACAAATTAAGAAGAAACTGTAACCACTTATATTTCACCAATAAAGGAAAAAGATGGCTTTATTATAAACTATTGTACAACTAAGCCCAAAGGAGACTGTACCTTGTACAATGCACATGTTGCAGTGGGCCACAACATAGTACCTTTCATTCCCTAAGATTCAATTGTAACTTAGGTGGGTGAAATGTTTGTTTCTTAGAAAGGCAGAGCCACAATATAAAGTCAACCCTTAATCCCACATAAAGTAACAATGGTGGCATTAGAAGGAAGGGAGGGATCCTTGCTATTTAAGATTTAACATGGAAGAACACTTACCTCAGAACTGATTTTGGTGGGGGTTTGGGGTTTGGAGGGTATGGTGGGGAGTGGTTGTGGAAATTCATTGTAAATTACTGCAACATTGCAAAATGGACAGTATTGTAGCAGTAGCCTTTTACACAACCTGCTCTTTTTTCCCTTTACTCTGAATGGGAAAATTGCTATCTCTGTCAGAGACTTCCATCAATTGATCGACATTTGAAACAGAAAAATATTTACTCCTGTGAAGTTTGGGAGCCCCTCTGAGTGGAGTCTTTAAGCCTATTTTTCAAACAGAGTGGAGAAAGATTTATTTGACATCTAGCTCAAGGTGTTTTTGAGGCTGAAACAATAGATAGAAAAATAAAAAACGTCTCCGATTCAATATGACCTCTAGAAATAATGCTATGGAGTATAAAAGTTAGGAAAGTAAAGAGTTAAAGTGAGATGTTAAGGTGCACCAGACCAAAGAATGTTTGTAGTCAACGTAACGTATATGAAGCTCTCCATTACATGAAATAATTCAATATCATGGCACTTAGTTCTTTAACAAGCCTTTCAGTTAGAGAAAAAAATGCCTTTGAAACCTACCAATACAAAATGGTGATGTCTGCTTAAAGTTCTTGCCTCTGGCACAGCAGTACCATAATATCTTTATATAACTACAAATTATAACTAATTAACATGCTTTGAAATAAGTTCTCCAATTTACCACTGCAGGTACGATCTCCACAATGAATAACAATTACATTTATGATTTTTAGGTACTTGGGAAAAACTATTTGCTAATTAATCCAATTTACATTTGCACAACAGGGTCAATTTGCATAATTTAATACACTGACCACATAACTACAGTGAATATAATTTTTAAAACTCAAACCACTCATCCCAATTATTAGTGAAATTATGCAAGAACTTTTCACAGACAGTATTATCGCTTCATAGAACAAAGGAACCATATAAACATCTGACCTCTCGGTTGCAAATGACATAAATGGATTCCTCCATTTGTTAACTGGATAGCATGCAGTTTATGACTGTACTATTTTTCTATTTTCATAATATATTTATGCATCCAGAAGGTTGATATGATACGTGTAGTGTGTAGGTGCAGAGAGCTAACAGGCATTCTGCTGTTATGTCCTATTTGCTTCTCATTTTCAGCCCACACTGGGGGCGAACAATAATGCAGACTCAGTATCAAATGTAGAAGTTTATCCCTGTTGGTACTTGGCTTTTTGATCGGCAAGTCCTTTGCTGTGTCTTTTTGTGATGAAACTGGGTCCCACATGGCCTCAGGTAAAGATTCAGAGGTACCTGGGTGACATTTGGCCCTTCGACATGTCGTGTAGACCCATTAGCACATGGATGTGACCTGGCACGCTTGAACCAAGCAGACAGCTAGGGATGAATAGCTCTACTGCCTTGTGGACATCTCAGAAAAGTTGCAAATTAAGGAAGTAAATCAGGACAAAAAAAATCAGGAGTGGAGTTGGAAGTGTCCTCCAGCAACTCTTGCAAAACAGCACCAAATATCATGCTTTGCACTCTTTGGACGCAAATGTGCAAGTTGTAAGGGGGATCGTGACCTTAGGGCAGCTTTATGTCTCCAGAGGGCATTGCAGTTTTCCTGCAGATCTTTAACACAATGTAGGAGATAGCGGTTACAAGAAATATGCCCAACTTGAATGGTGTAGGAAACATATGCTCTGATGCTTTAAACTGACCCTTAATGTTGCAAGTCTTTCACTGGAAGGTGTTGGCACACCATTTCAATGGATAATTGCAGCTTAGATTTCCTGGTCAACAATCTGCAGAATCCATGACACCAGGAAAACTACAAAACAAATGGAAAGAAAAAAGATGCCAATTCTTTGACAGGCAAGTTAGAACATCAGGACCACACGTACAGGACTGGCAGGTGACCTACAACCGGTCAGTAATATGCATGAAATCTGAGTATTGGCCATGAAACTTGATAGGTTGAACATAATTTAGTTTCAATCCAAGGGACCAGGCTTTCTGGGAGAAAATTACTGAAAGAGAAACGTTGCATGTTCAGCTGGAATGGGAAGAGGACATGCATAAGTGAAGCTTTGCTGTGAAGAACTCGCTAGTGTCAATGAAGGAATCCCCTATGAACAGGTCAGAATATGTTCCCTCTTTTTGCCTCTCAACTCAAACTGAGACAAACCTCAAGAATATCTTTGCTCAAAAACTGGGCTTCTATGAAGAGCTGGACTCTGTGAACAACAGAATCCCTAGGACAGAAAGAAAAACAGAAATTGCTGGAAAATGTTTGGCAGGTCTGGAAGCATCTGCAAAGAGAAATCAGAGTTAATATTTCAGGTCCAGTGATTTTTCTTCAGAATGGTAGACTGGTGCCCTAGGACAGAACATCTTTAACTACAGGGAGATTTCAAATTTAAGAGGAGGAACCAACAATGGGGCAAGAATCTCCTGTAACAAACATCATGAGCAGGGAGAAATAAACATGACTGGACAGAGACTAAATGAGCTTTTCTGTAATTAACACCTTCCTTATAGAACAAACCAAGCCGTAAGAATTTACAGAATAAGGCTAAATTAAAACTGAGATGCAAAGGACTTTCATCTTTCATAGAATAGCAAATGTCTGGGATACTCTACCACAGAGAATTGTGGTGGCTACATCACTGAGCGATATTTAAAGAGGAGATAAATGGATTTTTGAAATATTGGGGAGTTGATGGCTATGCTAAGCTGGCAGGAAAGGGTAGTTAAGGTTTGGTCTGGATCAGGTTGAATGGCGGAGCAAGTTGAGGTACCAAATGGTCTACTCCTATTTCAATGCCCTTTGGTTTTTACAAAGTGTCCTGGTGACATCCAAGAACAGGGCACTGACACCAGCTACATCAGATCATTAGCAAACTTGATTCTCTGAACATCATTGTGGACACATGCACTCACCACAGTGTACTCCCTGATGTGTTTTCATGTGAGAAGTCCCCATTTGACAGGTTTTTCAGACACAGCAGAAATCAACACCCAGATAAAACTAATGTTCCACGGTTCAGTTGCATAGTATTCTCTATGATTCCCACACAGTGTAGAAGCAAAATGAAATCAGTTTGAGACTCTATATACAATACTACACACTCAGCGTATGGAAAACAAGAACAGGAAAATGCTGGCCGATTTGAGGCTAATATCAGTGATGGATCCTGTTACTGACACTAAGCTATCTGCTTTTGCTCATTCCAAGAGAGATTCAGGTGACATAACTAAGAACTCATTGAAATAAAGTCCAACAGATTGCTAGGGAGTGCACCAAATGACTAGTAGTTATAACTCTACTAGAATTTCCAGATGTATTTTGACACAGAGAATGAATAGCAATGTGTATGAAGAGATTAAAAAGGAACAGGCCCATCAGCAAAGAAAATGGTTCCGTTGGATACAATGGAAGGAGTAGTCATTATTGTCTGTATTAAACATTTAAGCACCACCTTGAATTGCACTCTGGGAGATCAATGTCACTGAGGACACAAGACATAGCAGAGACAGCCTATCGAGATATACAACTGTCTTATAAAGTGATTAACTATCTTGCCACAGGCAAAGTTCTAGACGCTATTATTACACTGCCTGAACACATCAAATTGGGAAACTGGAATCCTGTAGCATTAACGTAAATCTCCGACTCTGCTGGAGAGAGGGGCGATGGGTGGGGCAGGGCTGCAGATTATTCATGATATACAGATTACAACACTATGCAAGAACAAGGGTGACTACGGCATTTGTAACAGCTCAAGGTATCTACCTGCTACGCATCTTGGTGAAATTATTTGCCTGTGTAGCCTTTGTCAAACTGAAAATTTTGGCTGTTTCCTCACATGTTAAACATGAACCTTACTTTTGATAAGTTTTAGCCTGAGCTCCAGAACCCATGATAACTGTGTTTTTTTCTTTGGGAAGATATTGTAGGAAGTTACATCTCCAGCTTCAAACTACTCGATATTACCTTGAATTGAGGTAACACCTCAATGAGGCAACATCTACAGGAGGGAAGAAAACTGAAAAAAAAAGTATGAGAAGAACAAAGGTAAAAATATTACCTTTTCACAGGAAATGACAGCGTCTCAAATACTTCAGACATTGCTGCAGGTGATGTCTCCATCAATGAGCTATCTAGTAGCATGAGATATAGAAAAGAAAAACAGTTAACAAAAGTGTTCACTTGCATTTCTCTGAAGGGTTACTCACTGAGGAAATTAGTCTGTAATAATAATCCATTGTAAGAACCGGTTCATGGGGAAAAATCAGACATAGCCACTGCATTGTTACTGTGAGCTCACTGGATTTGTTAGTATCAGCCAGTATAAATAACAGTATAAAAGTGGAGGTGCTGGTGTGTTGGACTGAATGTGTAAAGTTAAAACTCACACAACACCAAGTTATAGTCCAACAGGTTTATTTGGAAGCACTAGATTTTGGAGCACTGCTCCTTCATCAGGTGGTTAAGCAGTGGCGCTCTGAAAGCTAGTGCTTCCAAATAAACCTGTTGGACTATAACCTGGTGTGATTTTTAACTTTATAAAAATAAAGTTGCTGAAGTCCTACTGACTCTAGGGCTGCTTCCAATGTCTCTGAAAATACATAGAGGCAACCACCTTCTAATGGCTGAGCGGCTAAATAGTCCACTCCTGTTCCTAAATTTAGCGCACCAGCTCAGATAGCAAACTTATTGTTCTCACATATCAGGATCTGGTTAGTATGTGGTTATGTTACTGGACTGGCATTCTAGAGGGCCAGATTAATAACTCAGAAGCAATGAGTTCAAATCATGACAGTTTGAAAATCTGAACTACAGTTTTTAAAAGATTCTGAATTGAAAACTAGCATTGTTGAATATCTTGTTCTTGGTAAATGCAAACAAAGCTGAAGAGCAGTCAGAGGAATTGGACATAGAATTTTAAAGAAGGCATCTTCATGTTGTTACGATATTGACTTATTGAGATATCTCCTGCATGTAATATTGTGCTACTTTATCCATTACATCACTATTTCTTTAAGCATATATACAAAACATTTTACTTATGTTGTGCAACACATTATCTTCACAAACTAACATTATACTCCCAAAACATTCATCAACAAAAGCGACAACAAAATTGTTGGATTGTTATAAAAACCAAAACAGTTCACTAATATTCTTTAGGGAAGGTAGCCTACCATCCTTATCTGCTTTAGTCTACATGTGACTCCAATCTCGCACATGTCTGGTTGAAACTTAACTGCCCTTTGGGATGCCAGAATGATTTGGTTAAAGGTGAATGTCAGCTACCACCTTCCCAGGGTGGTTGAGGATCTAACAAAGTAACATTCATTGAGAAGTGTCAGGAATACATATCTATGTTTAAAGACTACGAGAAGCTGGAATATGAAACTGTCTGGACATCTGATGGAGATGAATGCATGCAAGCTTAAGACCTTTTTTATGTTTTTTACAGGGCATGTCTTCATTTTTACATGAAAAATAGTGTTTCATTCACCAAGGGTGGAGGCATGTTGGTTCTACACAAAATCACAGAATCATTATTGTGTAGAAGGAGGTCATTTGGCCCATTGTCTGACTCTCTCTCTCTTACATTTAGGGTCCACCAGGAACTAGAATATGAAACTGTTTGGACATTCTGGGTTTCATTTTGTGAGATGAGACTTACTGGACAATATTAAAAAATTAAGTAACATTGGAAAGGAGGCAAGCAAAACTTTTAAGAGAGCTAAGATATGAACTTTATGGCCTTAATTGGGAGGTAAACTTGGTTTGGAACAGAATTTGCCTATGTGTTGAAGGTTGCTTGGTAATACTGTTCTGGAGTTGGTTCCTGTTTTTCAGCACCTGAAGATGGAGTTAAAAAAAGACTTCCAAAGTAATCAGTCAGCAATTCTCTCCCTGCTGAAAGCCTTACATCAGGACAAGCTGCACAAATATCTCTCAGTGAATTATTTCGAGGAACCTGAGAAAGTTCCAAAATATTAGTATCTCTGACGACACCATGAACTGTGAAAGCCAAGTTGTTACTTATTTTAAAAGGCCCAAATCTAATTGACTGGCATCTGAACTGATATCTCCACTGAAGATTTTACATCATTCTATAAAAGACATCATTTCCATCTTGTCAACAGGAAGTTTGGGGAACTGCAAGAAATCATCCCATTTTACCCTTTGAGTTCAAACATTTGATCAATAGGGATGGTTTTGTTCCCTTTTGCAATAAAAAAAATCATCTTTGCATGTTATTTTTTCTTGTTTGCCACATGAATGTATTTGTTTGGGGTCAACAGAATATGGTTTAATATTGGAACATAGGGAATAGAGCTTAGTTGTTAACTAGCTTTCCCACTTGCTTGAAGAACAAGATTAATTTATAATAAGCACATAATTTTTGAGTTCATTAATAAAACCTTTTGAAGGTCTCGTTTGTTCTGGATAAAATAGTCAACTTGGTGATTTTTATGATTGAATCAGAACAATTACACCAATGGTATGGCTTATGGATTAGTGCAGCTTGATTACTACAAGCGTATTGTTCCTGTTAGAGTCATAACACAACGTAATATATACCTACTGCAAAGTGTAAGCTCCATGTGCTTTGTAGTTTGCAACATGTAATACAAATACCAAGAAGACAGAGTCCACTGAGTCAAATTTCTTGAAGTTTATGAACAACACTATTTATTTGACTACAAAATCACAGACTTTGACACATAGTCTTGGAGTTGTGCTTACTGATGCTACAGTACATAATATATGCCTAACTGACTAAATACACTGTTTCCATTACACAAAGGTAGGGACTGAGAGTGGGGAGGGTATCTTTGTACCAAAACATCATGTATTGTGATGTATGTCTTAAAGATACAGGGCTGCATGCCTTAGTCTTGCATTAATACAAGATTTCCCTCCTCTGCCTTTAGAGACTAGGAACCCTTTTCTGGAAAACAATGATGCCCAGATTTATAAATATATAGTCTCTTATACATTCAGGTAAAGCGCTGGTGGACATATAACACAACCAGATACAATTGTCATAATTTTGCAGTGTGCTACATGCTAAATATTAGTGCAGATGGATGTGTATCATTAGATGTGTGGTAGTTACCTGCCATGATATTTTCAATGCCTGAGTCATCATCCTGTATGACAGGTCTCCAATCATATGCAGCTTGGTTCTTTACAGGGCTTGACTCATTAGAAAGTCATATGGCCTAGGTTGAACATAACAGTGTAACATCTTTCCATGATTCAATGTGTTTGCGCAAAATTCTCAGAGTTTGTTCTAGTTCAAGTGGGTCAAAACTAGGGGCCATACTTTTAAAGTGAGAAGAGAAAGATTTACAAGGACCTGAGGGGCAATCTTTTCACATGAAGGGTGGCTTGCATACCAGAGAAAGTGATAGATGCAGGTACAGGTACAAAATTTAAAAGACATTTGGAGAGTTCCATGAATAGGAAAGGTTTAGGGGGATAGGGGCCAAACCCAGGCAAGTGGACTAGTTTAATTTGGGAAACTTGGTCGACATAGATGAGTTAAGCCATGCTGTATGACCCTATGACTCTGTGATCCTGCTCTTGTATTATTTTCTCCCTTCTATCTAATAAGGCATTTTGCATATGTAGTTGAGCGATGAGATTGTGAAAGGGAAGAAATGTGAGGATCTGTTTCTGAAACCCGAAAGTGCTGGTAGAGATGAGCTGTTGACTAGAGCAGGACCACATAAATGTAGCATCGCCATACAGAGGACCTGGCAAGTTGCTTTAAATTTATTGTTCATGGATACTATAGTATGAACAGTGCATTTTGCGAGACCATTCAAATGAGGGCAGAGAGGAGAGGATGTAATCTGTTGGACGTTCCATTTTCTACATTAGGGCTGTGTAGCGTACTACAAAATGTTGTCGGACACAATTTGTTGAGGTACACTGAACATACTGAATATGGTAGTCAAACCTCAGCCAGAAGGGCTGAGTGGATGGTCCATTGCAGCCTCCTCCAATAGTCCCCAGCATCAGAGACACTTGTCCTCAGCCAATTTGACTCACTCCATGTGATAAGAGAAAGTGAGGACTGCAGATGCTGGAGATCAGAGCTTAAAAATGTGTTGCTGGAAAAGCGCAGCAGGTCAGGCAGCATCCTGAAGAGGTGGTTGAACAGTTCATCCACTTTACTAACACCTTCCACCCCGACCTCACATTTACCTGGACCATCTCAGACTCCTCCCTCCCCTTCCTAGACCTCTCCATCTCTATCTCGGACGACCGACTCAACACGGACGTATACTATAAACCGACTGACTCCCACAGCAACCTAGATTACACCTCCTCCCACCCTGCCCCCTGTAAAAATGCCATCCCATATTCCCAATTCCTTCGCCTTTGCCGCATTTGCTCCCAGGCGGACCAATTCCAATACCGAAGAACCCAGATGGCCTCCTTCTTCAAAGACCACAATTTCCCCTCAGGCATGGTTGACGATGCTCTCCACCGCATCTCCTCCACTTCCTGCCCCTCCACCCTTGAACCCTGCCCCACCAATCGCCACCAGGACAGAACCCCACTAGTCCTCACCTACCATCCCACCAACCTCCGGATACTTCGGATCATCCTTCGTCATTTCCACCACCCCCAAACGGACCCCACCACCAAGGATATATTTCCCTCCCCTCCCCTATCAGCGTTCCGGAAAGACCACTCCCTCTGCGACTCTCTTGTCAGATCCACATCCCCCACCAACCCAACCTCCACTCCCAGCACCTTCCCCTGCAACCGCAAGAAATGCAAAACTTGTGCCCACACCTCCCCCCTCACTTCCCTCCAAGGCCCCAAGGGATCCTTCAATATCCATCAGAAATTCACCTGTGCCTCCACACACATCATTTACTGCATCTACTGCACCCGATGTGGCCTCCTCTACATTGGGGAGACAGGCCGCCTACTTGCGGAACGTTTCAGAGAACACCTCTGGGACACCCGGACCAACCAACCCAACCACCCCGTGGCTCAACACTTCAACTCCCCCTCCCACTCCACCAAGGACATGCAGGTCCTTGGCCTCCTCCATCGCCAGACCATGGCAACACGACGCCTGGAGGAAGAGCGCCTCATCTTCTGCCTAGGAACCCTCCAACCACAAGGGATGAATACAGATTTCTCCAGCTTCCTCATTTCCCCTCCCCCACCTTATCTCAGTCCCAACCCTCAGACTCAGCACCGCCTTCTTGACCTGCAATCTTCTTCCTGACCTCTCCGCCCCCCCACCCCCTCTCCAGCCTATCACCCTCACCTTAACCTACTTCCATCTATTGCATTCCCAACGCCCCTCCCCTAAGTCCCTCCTCCCTACCTTTTATCTTAGCCTGATTAGCACACCCTCCTCATTCTGAAGAAGGGCTTATGCCTGAAACATCGATTCTCCTTCTCCTTTGATGCTGCCTGACCTGCTGCGCTTTTCCAGCAACACATTTTTAAGCATGTCTTGAAGTAGAGTTCTGGAATAATGACTTGTTTGCTTTTGAAGATTATATTCTTAGAGAGTCCAGGTTTGTCTTTGAATAACCAAACTGACCGTAACTGGCTGAGAACTCTTTGGATGTGTTCATGCACCCGTTGATGATAATCTTCTTGAGCTCCTGCAACTAGACATCATTTGAAGTAACTTTCTGAAACTGCACCACTTGGCTGTGACCAAAATGCACAAGGTTGATGTTACAGTCTGTAATCTTTATGATTTGGAGATGCCGGTTTTGGACTGGTGTGTACAAAGTTAAAAATCACACAACACCAAGTCCTGGGCCTCCTCCACTGCTAAATCCTAGCCACCCAATGACTGGAGGAAGAACGCCTCATCGTCTGCCTTGGGACCCTCCAACCACATAGAATCAATGCCGATTTCACCAGTTTCCTCATTTGTCTTCCCCTCACCTTATCCCAGACTCAACTCGGCACTGCCCTCTTGAACTGTCCTACCTGTCCATCATCCTTCCCATCCATCCGCTCCACCCTCCCTCCGACCTATCACCATCAGCCCCACCTTCATCTACTTATTGCATTCCCAGCTACCTTACCCCCAGCCCCACACCCTCCTACTTATTTCTCAACCCCCCCCCCCCCTTGGGCCTGCACCCCGACAACCCAGGATACAGCCTGACCAACTGTGCTTTTCCAGTGCTACACGTTTTGACATTATCTCCAGCATCTGCAGTCCTTACATTCTCCAGGTTGGTTTCATTACATAGACAGAATAACTAAAGGTGGGGCTAGTACCTTTAAAATGCAAAAATTACATGTTGTGACATCTTGAAAGTATAGGCCTGTTTGGTTTGGAATCCATGCCATAATGCGACATTGCCAGATGACTGGTTTCATTTTTGCAATTCGTTCATGCAAAATATTCAGACAAACATAAACATCATTCAGTGCATCTCATGCATACTTCTAGTTAGGTGCACATCAAGCCGTAAAAAGTAAAGTCAGCATAGTCCTGCTCTCTCATTAGAGAGATATAACTGGTGGTGGTTTAACCTGAGATTCACTGTGTCTCAGGCAAGGCCTGTGGTTGAGAAGTCATGGTAACCTCAGCCAGTCTGGGAATTGAACACATGTTTTTGGCATCACTCTGCATCACAAACCAGCCAACTGAGCAAACTGACCCTCCATCATCTGGGGGTAACATATAACTGAACATTTAGATCTTCCAAAGGTTTCCGCTTTAACAGGTGACAGTTATCACTGATTTAGATGCAAGAAAGATATCCTAAGCCAAGATTATTCCCTATTTCTGGCAGCTACATGTGGACATATAGCATGTGTAATTTAGTTCATCAGAGAATATATATTTGAGCCTTGTCTGACAGCTAAGCTCATTGAAGGTATCGATAAGTTGATCACGTAAACTGAAAAGTGGCAAATCTAATTCCTGTTCTCTGCAAAACAACATCTGAAAAGGCAGTGACAGGCAGCTATAGTTAGATCACAAAATGATTTAGTGCACAAGTTAGACATTTGGTCCCTGTAGTCTGCACCACCATTCAATAATATTCTGGCTGACCTGATTGTGGGCACTATCCACATTTCCACATAATAACCTCCAATAACCTTTGAATCCCTTTGTTAGTCAAGGTTCTATCTACCTCTGCCATAAAACCATTGAGTGACCCCAGTCTCTGCAGAAGAGTTCCAAAAACTTACAAAATTCCAATGAGATAAAAAAACCCTCCTCATCACGATCTTAAATGGGAGATAGCTCATTTTAAAGCGGTGCCCTCTAGTTTTAATCTCTCTCATAAGGGGAAACATCATTTCGACAGTCTGTTACATCCCCTCAGGAACTGAGATGTCTCAATAAAATTCCCTCTCCAATAGATACAGGAATAGCCAGTTTAATCTTTTCCCATAAGATAGCTCCTCCACACACATCCCCCCCAGTCACAAGTGTCAGTTGAGTGAACCTCCTCTGAACTACTTGTAATACATTTACATCCATTCTTAAATAAGGAGACCAAAACTGTACACATCTCCAGATGTGATTTCACCAGTGTTCCATACAATTGTAGTAACACATCACTAATTTTATATTCCATTCTGCTTACAATAAATAATAACCATTCATTTGCCTTCTTAATCAATTGCTTCCCTGCCAGTTAACTCTTTGTGACTCATGTACTAGGATACCCAGAGCTTTCATAATTCTTTTTTTTATTTCAAAAATATACTTTATTCATAAAATAATTTGATGGCCTGTACAATTGGTCCCTCCTGTACAATTGGTCATGCCATACATACGTAAACATTTACATACAGAGATCAGAATTTATCATTTGTATACACAGATCTGTGCGTTTTTCAATCATATGGCCATATATTTAGCTGAGGTGTCAGCAAAGCCCAAATGACTACATGGGCCCCCTGTTCTTCTTAGGCAGGAAGATGTTACACGATGGTCTTTCCCCACCGCACCTTGGCGGCAGCTGCCCCTAGTTTCAGCACGTCCCCCAACACGTAGTCCTGGACCTTGGAATGTGCCACTCTGCAACACTCAGTTTGGATCAGCTCCTTCAGCTGGAAGATCGACAGGTTTCGGACAGACCAAAGAGTGTCTTTGATCGAGTTGATGATCCTCCAGGCACAGTTGATGCTCGTCTCGGTGTGCGTCCCAGGGAACAGACCGTAGAGCATGGAGTCCCGCGTCACTGCACTGCTCGGGACGAACCTCGACAAACACCACTGCATTCCTCTCCAGACTTCCTTTGCCTAGGCACATTCCAACCGGGTCCTCAGTATTTTTTTCATTTCAAAAACATACTTGATTCATAAAATTATTTGGATCTCTATACAATTGGTCATGCCATTCTTGTGCACACATTACATTGTTTTACATACAGATATCGAGGTTTATTTTTCCTATATACAAGTCTGTCCGTTTATTATCCAGCTCTTCTGCTGAGGCGTCAGCGGAGACCCAATGACTGCGTGGGCCCCCTGTTCTTCTTAGGCAGGCAGATGTTACACGGTGGTCTTTCCCCACCGCGCCTTGGTGGCAGCTGCCCCAAGCTTCAGCGCGTCCCTTAACACGTAGTCCTGGACCTTGGAATGTGCCAGTCTGCAACAGTCAGTCGGGGTCAACTCCTTCAGCTGGAAGATCAACAGGTTTCGGACCGCCCAGAGAACGTCCTTCACCGAGTTGATAATCCTCCAGGCACAGTTGATGTTCGTCTGCATTCCTCTCCAGACTTCTTCTGTGTAGGCACATTCCAGAAGGAGGTGTGTGACAGTCTCGATCGCCCCCGTAGCCGCTTCGAGGGAAATGTGCGGTGCGGCTGAGAGTCCGGGCGTGCATAAAGAATCTCACAGCAGAGCCCTTCTCACCACCAGCCAAGCCATGTCTTGGTGCTTGTTGGAAAGTTCTGGCAATGAGGCATTCTGCCAAATGGCTTTGACAGTCTGCTCAGGGAACCGCTCGATAGGATCCGCCCTCTCCTTTTCCTGAAGGGTCTCAAGAACACTACATGCTGACCACTTGCTGATGGACTTGTGGTCAAAGGTGTTTTTCTTCATAAACTTCTCAACGAAGAACAGATGATACGGAACGGTCCAACTACTCAGAGCGTTCCGTGGCAGCGAGGCCAGGCCCATCCTTCGCAACACCGAGGACAGGTAGAACCTCAGTACATAGTGACACTTGGTGTTTGCGTACCGGGGATCCACGCACAGCTTGATGCAGCCACACACAAAGGTGGCCATCAGGGTGAGGGTGGCATTGGGTGTATTTTTTCCCCCGTTGTCCAGATCTTTATACATCGAGTCCCTTTGGACCCAGTCCATCTTTGATCTCCATATAAAATGGAAGATGGCCTGGGTGATTGCAGCGGCACAGGTTCTGGGAATAGGCCAGACCTATGCCACATATAACAGCAATGACAGTGTCTCACACTTGATGACCAGGTTTTTTCCCACGATACTTTTCTATTTTTCTTTCCAAAGTTGACAGTCTTATAGTTCCTAACATTATGGTACCTTTTTCAAATGTTTGCCCATCACTTAAACTATCTCTATCATTTTGCAGACTCTTCAAAAAAAGTGTGTTCTTCAAAACATACTGCCCTATCTTTGTATCCTAAGTAAATTTGGCAATGTATATCCAGTCCCTTTATCCAGATTCTTTATGTAGATTGTAGATAATTGATCCCCCAATGCTGTGGCACACTACTTGTCAAAACCTGCCAACTTGGAAATGATCAATTAAGCCCACTCTCTACCTTCTATTAGCCAACCAATTCTCCATGCATGCTACATCTACACCTTGCACTCTTATTTTGCATAGTAACCTTTATATGGCATCTTATCAATTGCCTCCTGAAAATCGGAGGACAGTATATCCAGTGGTTCCTGTTTATCTATGTTGCTAGGTACTTACTCAAAGAGCTCTCATAAATTAGGGCAAACATGATTTCCTTTCCATAAAAGCACATTGATTCTGCCTGATTGTATTAATTTTTTCCAAGTGACCTGTTATAACCTCCTTAATAATACATTCCAGCATCTTCCCTATGATAGATTCTAGGCTAACCAGCCAGTAGATTTCTGTTTTCTGTCTCCCTCCTTTTTTGTACAGTTAGGTTCTGCAAGTCCTCTCATCATTTCAGCTGAAGTAGTGGAAAGATAATCTAGTGTGCCCAGATTTAATTCCCATCCCATTGCCTTCTTTAGATTTTGAATCATGTGGAGAACAAATGTAGAGGAGACCCATGGCCCAGGGAACTTGCCTTGGCAGGAGTCAGAAGCCAAAATACAAGCAAGAATATTTCCTCCTCCTTTTGCAATCAATAAGCATTCTGGATAGAGCAACTGGTGCCAGAATCTTTCTTCCTTTTATTTTTGTTTTTCAGAGGAGAAGGCACTCCAGGTCCAGCTTTTACAAAATAGTAGGCAATCGACAAATTGCTCAATTTAGGCTTTGATAGTTTGCCTACTCAAGATGTGCAAATTGTGGCAATCAACTGGAAAATATTTCTGCATTTAGAATCAGAGAAAAATACTTAACCCAGTGGAATTTCAAAAATGTCTTGCTCGAAAGTAATTTTTAATTTTGCAACTTACTGATTAACCAGATGGTGTGAGGGAGCTGAGTTAACCTGGACTTGTGAAGTGCAATGACCTACTAAAATTCACAGGTTAATGGATGTGTGAGAATTCAGCTCCCACGCACTGCCAAAGTCTGCTCCAAACCACATCCAATATCAATGCTCATTAAAACTAGCAATGCTCTCCCTAAAGAAAAGATAGAAAATTTCTTAGTTATTGGTAATTTTGTATATTTTAGGAAGGGGCTTTTTATTCTGCTGGTTGGTGTCAAACATTCTGGACTCAGCAGAGGTGTGATATATGGTCATGAATAATCCAACTGGGCAGTGCTGGCAACACACTCTTACTGTTTTGAAATGTGTGAAGCTTGCCTAAAAGCTGCAAAAAAAAAATGCAAATACAGTGTATCTTCTACATTTTTTTGTGTTCATTTCTGAGATGTGAGTGTCACTGGCTGGCCAGCATTTATTGGTTGCCCCGAGGTGCCTTTGAGAAGGTGGTGATGAACTTGCTTCTTCAACTGCTGCAGTCTACCTATTGTGAGTTGGCCCACTGTGCCATTAAGGAGAGAACTCCAGGATTTTGACTCTGTGACGCTGAAGGAATGTCAATATATTTCCAAATCAGTTAAGTGAGTGGATTGGAGTGGATCTTGAAGGTGGTGGTGCTCCCATATATCTGTGGCCCTTGACCTTCTAGATGCATTTAGAAGGTGTTATCTGAGGACCTTTGATGAATTTCTGCAGTGCATCTTGTAGATAGTACACACTGTTACTGAGCGTCGGTAGTGGAGGCAGTGGATGCCTGTGGATGTAATGTCAATCAAGTGGGCTCCTTTGTCCTGGATGGTGTCAAGCTTCTTGAGTGTTGTTGGAGCTGCACTCATCCAGACAAGTGGGGAATATTCCATAACACTCCTGACTTGTGCCTTGTAAATAGTGGACAAGCTTTGAGGAGTCTGGAGTTGGTGTTACTTGCTGCAGTATTCCGAGCCTCTGACCTGTTTTTGTAGCCACTGTGTTTTTGTGGCAAGTCCAGTTGAGTTTCTGGCCAATGGTAACCCTCAGGTTGTTGTTAGTGGTGGATTCAGTGATGGTGACACTATTGAATGTCAAAGGGTGATAGTTAGATTGTTTTTTATTAGTAATTTTCATTAGCTTGGCATTTGTGTGATGGGAACAATTCTTGTCACTTGTCAGCCCTAGACTGAATCTTGTTGCATTTGAACATGGATTGCTTCAGTATCTAAGGAGTCACGAATCATGCTGAATATTGTTCAATTGTCAGAAAACAAATTCACTTCTGACTTTATGATGGAGGGGAGGACATTGATGAAGCAGCTGAAGATGGTTGCTCCTAGGACACGACTCTGAGGAACTCCTGCAGCAATTTTCTGGTGCTGAGATGACTGACCTGCAACAAACATGACCATCTTCCGAGCTGCCAGTATGACTCCAACCACCGGAATGTTTGCTCCTGATGCTCATGATTCCAGTTTTGTTCAAGCTCCTTGATACCACACTTGTTTGAATGCAGCCTTGAAATCAAAAGCTGTCACTTTCACCTCACCTCTGGAATTCAGTTGTTTTGTCCATGTTTGAACCAAGACTGTAATGAGGTCAGGAGCTGAGTGGCCCTGGTGGAACCCAAACTGAGCATTGCTGAGCAGGTTATTGCTGAGCAGCTGCTTCTTAATAGCACTGTTGATGACCCCTTCCATCATTTTACTGATGATCGAGAATATTCTGATGATGTGGCAATTGGCTGGATTGGATTTGTCCTGCTTTTTACGAACAGGACACACCTTGACAATTTTCTACATTGTCAGGTAAATGCCAGTATTGTAACAGTACTGCAAGAGCTTGGCTAGAGGTATGGCAAATCCTGGACCACAACTCTTCAGTACTATTGCCAAATGTTCTGGTTGCTCTGTTTTAGGAAGGACACTATTAAGCTGGAGAGGGTTCAGAAAGCATTTATCAAGATATTGCTAGGAATAAAGGGTTTGAGATATAGGAAGAGGCTAGGACTTTTTCATTGGAGTGCAGAACTCCATGAGATTGAGGGCAGAACTTATAGAAGTTTATAAAATCATGAGGGGTACAAATAAGCTGAATGGCAGTGACATTTTGTTCGGGTGGGGGATTTCAAGACTGGGGAGCATATTTTTAAGGTAAGAGGCGAAAGATTAAAAAAAAGAAAGGCAACATTTTACACAGATGGCGGTTCATGTGTGGAATGAACTTCCAGAGGAAGTGGTGGATATGGGTACAGTTGTCACACGTTAAAAATATTTGTATAAGTACGTGAATAAGAAATATTTAGAGGGATAAGGGCCAAGTGCAGGCAAGTGGGACTAGTTTAGTTTGGGACTATGGTAGGCATGGACTGGTTGGACCAACCAGTCTGTTTCTGTGCTGTATGACGCTATGACTCGATGTTGTCAGGGCCTGTAGCCTTTGCAGGATCCAGTGTCTCCAACTGAATTGGCTGAAGACTGGTATCTGTGATGCTGGGGACCACTGGAGGAGGCTGAAAATTGGCACTTCTGGCTGAAAATTGCTGTGAAAACTTCAGCCTTATCTTTTGCACTGATATGTTAAATTGTTTTATCATTGAGGATGGGAATATTTGTGCAGCCTCCCTCTCCAGTGAGTTGCTTAATTGTGCACCACCATTCACAACTGGATGTTCCAGGATTGCAAAATTTAGATCTGATCCATTGTTTGTGGGATCACTTAAGTCTG
Source organism: Chiloscyllium punctatum (assembly GCF_047496795.1). NCBI lineage: Eukaryota > Metazoa > Chordata > Chondrichthyes > Orectolobiformes > Hemiscylliidae > Chiloscyllium > Chiloscyllium punctatum. The sequence continues at coordinate 20,821,342 of NC_092748.1, forward strand.
TCTATCACTCTAGTTGACAATACCCCCACCACCACCACCACTACCACCACCAACTATTTATTTGCGTTACCACCACAAATAGATTCTGGGCAATGAATTGTCCAATGCAGCAGCAGCAATAGAAGGTAATGGATAAAGTTTTCAGGAACAGAAACTATGGCCAAATTCTATGTGATTCTTTCTTCCAACCTGGAGCCAGGTTCCTCCATGCTCCCTGACAATGTCAGGAGACTCTCTGCATGTCAACTAACCAAATCACTAAGCAGTTTGACATGCTTATCCATCAGTGTTGTCCTGAGTGCTGCCCCGGTAAGGTCTCAAGCTGCATCTGTTGTAGCTGAACCTGTCTCTGACCTCATCCACTAGTGAGCTGGTAAACAAACCAACTCTTCCCCAGGCATGACTGCAGCCCTCTTGCTCTCAAGGTAACTCACCATGTGCAGATCCCAGCTCTATACTTTCTTCCAAGGCAGATACAGATGAAAGGTCGCAAAGCTGAGATGTTAACTCTTTTACTGAGTCAGCAGGCACTGCCTTTGCTGCTGAAATTTAATTGCACTTTCAGGTTTTCTTTCAGATTTGCACATCCACAACAGCTTGCTTTTATTCAGTGCCTGTAACAGAATTGGCATCTTAAGAGTCAGGTAAAGAGAAAGGGCCCGCTGAAATGTTTATTTTATCCTCTCTCTATCTCATTTCCTCCTCAGGTTGCTATGGCTACTTGCAGCAGTTCTTAGCTATCTGAATGAATGAGATTGGACTGTACACTTGGTGTGAGAAAAGTGGGGCAGGTTGGAAAGGAAGAGGTCCAAGGTCATTGTATCAGTAGCTTGCTCATCACGTTAGACAGCAGAACTACAGTATGCTGGGAGTTGAAAAGGAACATGTTGTTATCCTCAATGTTCAAGCTAATGCCAGACGCCACAGGTTTCATCACAGATAGCCTCAAAGAGAGAAGCACTACTGCAGGAATGTAGGAGCATAGCCCCTCAAGCCTGTTCCAACTTTCAATAAGATCTTGTTTGATCTGTGGCCTAACTCCAAACGCTGACTTGAGCCCATATCCCTTAATACAAATTTGTCTATCTCAGATTTAAATATAACAACTGAAATAGCATTGACTGCCAATTGAGGAAGAGAGTTCCACTATTCTTTGTATATCGAAATGCTCTCTAATACCTCTCCTGAATGGCCAGACTCTCATTCTTAGCCTATTCCCCTGATTCTAGAATCTTCAAGCAGTGGAAATAATCTTTATGATACACATTTATCTGCCCTGTCTTTCCCTGTTTATATCCTGAAGAACTTGATTAGATCACCCCTGAACCTTCTAAATTCTAGAGAATAAAATTTTAAGTTTTCTAATCTCTCCTCATGACTTAATGTTTGAAGTCCATGTTTCATCCTTGTAACCCTGTGGACTCCCTCCAGGGCCAAAGATACCTCAATTTAGGGGTGGTGCCCAGATCTGCTCAGTGTGGTCTAACTCAGGTTTTGTATGATTGCAGCGTAACATTTACATCTTGATACTCTAGCCCTTTAGATATGAGGGCCAGTAATCTATTAGCTTTCTTAACTATTTTCTGCACCTTTTGTGGCATTTTGAAGAGCTATGCACCTGAATTCCAAATCTCATTAGACATCCTTTGTATTTAACTTGGCATCTTCTGAAAAATCTACTGTTTCTCCCTGGTTTTGACAATGCTTACTGTCTGAAATGGATAACCTCACACTTGTTTACATCAAAATCCATCTGCCACAACTTTGTTCATTCAGCTAATCAACTATTAACCTGTTGTAATTTTACACTGTTGTCAACATTGTTTATAGTGCTGTCCGATTTTGTGTTGTCAGCAGGTTTAAATATTTGACTTTTTACGCCATTATCCAAGTTGTTTCTGAATACTGTGAATAATTGAGGCCCCAACACAGGTCCCTGCAGGAGACCACTGGTTACATCCTGCCAGTTTGAGTACTTATCCATTATCCCAACTCTCTGTTTCCTGCCACCCAAACAATTTCCCCACCATAGATGTCAGACTAATTGGCTTATAATTTCCCTCTGTTATCCTTCTTAAAGAGCAGGGATGACATGAGCAAATTTTCAATCCAGAGGTACAACTCAGGCAGCACGGTAGTTCAGTGGTTAGCACTGCTATCTCATAGGGCCAGGGGAGCCTGGGTTCAATTCCACCCTCAAATAAGTACTTGTGTGGCGTTTGTACGTTCTCCCATGTCTGCGTGAGTTTCCTCCGGGTGCTCGGGTTTCCTCCCACAGTCCAAAGATGTGCAGGTCAGGTGGATTAGCCATGGGAAATGCAGGGTTACAGGGATAGAGTGGACGGTGGGTCTGGGTGGGATGTTCTTCAGAGCATTGGTGTGGACTCAATGGGCCGAACAGCCTGCTTCCACACTATAGAGATTCTATGAACTCCAAATCCAAGCACCGCTGAAAGATTATGGTTAGGGTATCAACAGTTAACTCTCCTATCTCCTTTAACACCTGTGAATGGAAACTATCAGGTTCTGGGGATTTGACACTGTTTGGTTCCATTAATTTCTCCTTTTTTGTTGTGAATGCTGAAGCAAAATATTTGTACAGCAAGTCCAGTGTTTCTCCCTGGTTTTGACAATAATCCCACTCTCAGCCTTCAGTGGACCAATAATACCAGCCACTTTTCATATAATGAGAAAGTCTCTGCAGGGCTCAAGGTGGGTAGGTGTTCCTCCTACTTTGTGCTACCTTTTCCTGTAAGAAAGAGTACAGAATGTCAGTGATTTTAATGCATTTTGTTTTTGTGAGGTAAATGCCCTAGCTGAATGATTGGATGTTTATACGGGCAATGAGAAATCGTTGTGAACTTAGCAGCACTGTTAAATGTGTGACGGTAAGTTTGAATGTGTGGCTGCTAGGCTTGGGTGCTCGCTGCCAGAAGTTGCTGATGGTGAATGATTGGTGAGGTACAAACAGGTAAAAACAATGACTGCAGACGCTGGAAACCAGATTCTGGATTAGTGGTGCTGGAAGAGCACAGCAGTTCAGGCAGCATCCAAGGAGCAGCGAAATCGACGTTTCAGGCAAAAGCCCTTCATCAGAATTGGTGTGGTACGTTAAGTAAGATGTGAGTTTGCTTATTTAAGGGGTTGGGGGTGTCATGTGAAAGTGCCTTCAATGACCTTGACCACTCACGTAAGGTCATTCGACCTCTCGCACTGCTACTGTCAGGTTCTCAGATTCCGAGGATTCCCATCCTTGCCCATCTGCTCCCTTTATCATCTGAAGGTGGGATTTGACTGCCTACTGGATCTGAGTGAAAGCATGGCAGGCATCTCACATTGAGCCTCTTGTGTCAACATTTATTATCCTGGATTCTTCTGACAGCCCTGGTTCCATCTTTTCAATCCAGCTACATTATTCAGTACAGCCTTCCTTTAAAAGGGACATTAATCTTCAGGGGCAGTGTACCAGCTACATCATGATACTGTCCAGCCTCTTGCTGAGCACAGCCAATAGCGGGGAATCAGTTGGTATTTTGCAATAATTGGATAGATAAGATGGAAACATTAACTTAGCCTGCTAATTTTCCCAAAGAACCGCACATTGTGAATTATGACAGATGCATCCAAACATGGGGCAAATTAACTTTTAGCTCAACACTTTTTGTTTTCCACATCCTCTTAATTTGTGCAAAAGGAATTAATAGATGTTGCATGTACCTGCATGATGTGGTTCATAGTATTAGCTTTCATTGCTAGAGGTATTGAATTTAAGAGCAGGAGGTTCTGCTGCAGTTGTACAAGATGTTGGTGAGGCCACATCTGGAATTTTGTGCACAGTTCTGGTCTTCTTACTTGAGGAAGGATATACTGGCTTTGGAGGCTGTGCAGACGAGGTTCACCAGGTTGATTCTAGAGACGAGGGGGTTACCTTATGAAGACAGGTTGAGCTGCCTGGGACTGTACGGGGACTAGAATTTTAGAAGAATGAGAGGGGATCTTATAGAAACATATAGAAGGGGATGGATAAGATAGAGGCAGGCAAGTTGGTTCTGCTGATGGGTGAGACGAGGACTAGGGGGCATGGCCTCAAGATTAAGGGGAGTAGATTTAGGACAGAGATGAGGAAGAACTCTTTTCATTCAAGATCAGAGACGGTTACGGAGAGTGGTGAACTCGGCCTGCACAATTACAAAGAATCCATCTACCAGGCCCTCTGTCAAGGAAAGGCCACCAGCATTCTCAAAAATCCAACCCACCCTGGCAATGTTTTTCTACAACCTCTACCATCGGGGAGAAGGTACAGAAGCCTGAATACATGCACCAGCCGGTTTCAAAACAGTTTTTACCCTACTGTTGTTAGAATACTGAATGGACTCGCAAACTCTTAACATTCACCTGTACCTGTGTTTTTGTTTTTGCTGCTGTTTACCTATTATTTACTTATCTGTGCTACTTAACTCTGTGATCTGCTTGTATGCTCACAAGACAAAGCTTCTCACTGTGACATGTGACAATAAATTCCATTCAATTCAATTCCCAGAGAATAGTGAATCTATGACATTCCCTGCCCAAGGAAGCAGTGGAGACAGCTTCATTAAATATATTCAAGAGAGTGTTGGATAGGTTTTTGAATGGTAGGGGAGTTAAGGGTTGTGGAAATAATGCATGTAGGAGAAGCTGCGACGATGGATAGATCAGCCATGATCTTAATGAATGGCGGAACAGGCTTGATGGGCCAAATGGCCTACTCCCACTTCTATTACTATGAAGCTACAGTAACCACATCTGTAGCAAGTGTTGGTTGCTTGAGGAACGCCTGTCCAGAGTTAATGAGCTGGAATCTGAGCTTTGAATACTATGACACATAAGGGAGGGGGAAATTTACCTGTACACTGTGTTTCAGAAAGCAGCGTCATCCTTGATATTAAATACCTTGAATTTGGTCAGTGGTCAGGGACAGAAGAGTAACTATGAGTGAGGGAGCTAGAGGGACCAGGAAGGTAGTGTTTAAGGGGCTTCAGCCTTTGAGTTTGTCTAACAGATTTGAGATTCTTGCTCCCTGTGGGGATGAGAGCAGATGCTGTAGGGAGGATGAGCAAACTGACCATAGCACAGTTGTACAGGGAACCATTGAAGAGGGGGAAGTAAAGAGAAATATGGTTGTAATCAGGGATAGTATACTTAAGGAAATAGATACTGTTCTGTGGTCAGGGTTGAAAATCCCAAAGGCTGTGTTGCCTGCCTCATGCCTGGGTTCAGGATGTCATATCTCAGCTACAGGTGTACTTGGTGTGAGAGGGGAAAGATCCAGTTGTCATGGTCCATGTAGATACCAATGATATAGGCAGCAAAACAAAAGAGGTTCTGTTGAGGGAATATGAGCAATTACAGACTCGATTACAAAATGGAATCAAAAGGGAAATAATCTCTAAGTTATTACCCAAACCGTGAACTAATTGGCACAGGGTCAACAAGATTAAAATGGTAAACACATGTCTGGAGGATTGTTGGTTAGTAATGGGATTAGTTGTACCAGAAAATAAAAGGAAGGGAGCTCATATGTGAATGCCATATTGTACAAAAGAGCCATGAAAGTGTGGGGAAGTTTGATAATAGAACAAGCTCAAAGGCTAGTGCACAAAGCATTCAGAATAAAACAAATGAACCGCTGGTGCAAATTGAGGTAAGTCCGGGTCACAAGGACTTTAAACTAGTTAAAGATAGGGGGGAGGGATCAAGAGAAGTTATTAAAGATTCCAAAACATATAATAGGAGAATATAGAAAGGGTCAGGAATTTGACTTCAGACATTGCAGATATGGGGGCAACTATGTGAAAGGTGGGTGGTGAACGTGTGACTGAGGGTGTCGTACGTAAATGAGCTCCATGTACAAAATGAGGTAGATGAGCTGGTAGTGCAGATTGAAACTGGCAGGTACAATCTTGTGGGCATTGCAGAGACATGGCTGCAAGTGGACCAGGCCTGAGAACTAAACATCCAAGGATACATGTCCTAGCAAAAAGACAGACAGATGGTGAGAAAGTGGGGGATTTGCTTTGTTCGAAAGAGTTAAATTAACTTGATAGCAAAAAAGGACACAGAGTTAAGAGGCATAGAAACTACATGGGTGGAGATGAAGAACTGCAAAATAAAAGACCATAATGGGAGAAGTAGTCAGGATGTGGGTCAGGAAATAAATCAGGAGCTAGAAACGGCGTGTAAAACATGCACTATTACAATAATCATGAGGACTTCATATTGCAGGTGGACTGGGAAAATCAGGTTGGATCTCAAGAAAAGGAATTCTTTAATGTCTGTGAGGTTTTTTTTGGAGCAGCTTGTATTAGACAATTCTGAATTTGGTGATGTGTAATGAAGCAGATTTGATTAGAGAGTTTAAGGTGAAGGAACTGACAGGGGGCAGTGACCATAAAATGATAGAATTCACACTGGAGTTTGAGAAGGAGAAGCTGGAATCAGAGATAACAATATTTTAATTTAGTAAAGGTAACTACAAAGACATGAGGGAGGAGCTGGTCAGAGTTGATCAGAAGGGGAGCCGAGCATGGAAGATGGTGGAACAGCAATGGCAGGAGTTTCTGAGGGTAATTTGAGGGGCACAGCAGAAATTCATCCCAAGGAAGAAGAAGTATACAAAGACAAGGACAAGGCAACCTTGGCTGACAAGGAAAAGGGATGACACAAAAGCAAAAGAAAAAGCATACAATGCAGTGAAGATTAGTGTGAAGCCAGAATATTTGGTAGCCTTTAAAAACCAGCAGAGAATAACTAAAAAATCAATAAAGGGGAAGAAAATGAAATATGAAAGTAAGCTAGCTAATAATATAAAATAATATTGCAAGAGCGCTTTTAGACATATAAGAGGTAAGAGTGAGGCAACAGTGGATATTAGACCGCTGAAAAATGAGGCTGGAGATGGAGTAATGAGGAACAAAGAAATGGTGGAGGAACGGAATAGATACTTTGCATCAGTTTCCAAAGTGGAAGATACCAACAGCATACCAGAACTTCAAGAGAGTTGGGGACAGCGTTGAGTGTAGTAGCCATCACTAAGGAGAAGATGCTAGGGAAGCTGAAAGCTCTGAGGGTGGGTAAATCACCCTGACCAGATGACTGAGGTGACAGAGGGGAAGTATTTTGGGACCAGTGACCATAGCTCTATTAATTTTAAAATAGTTATGGAGAGGAACAAAACTAATCGACAGGTCCAGGTTCTAAACTGGGGCAAGACAAATTTTGATGGAATTAGGAGCTTGGATGGGTTGATTGAAGTAGTTTGTCTGCAGGGAAAGGCACCTCTGGCAAGTGGGAGGCCTTTAAAAAGGAGATAGCTAGAGTTCATGGTCTATATGTCCCTGTGAGGGTGAAGGGCAAGGTTGGCAGGAATAGGGAATTCTGGATGACAGGAGACATTGAGGCTTTGACCAGAAAAAAGGAGACAGGACCAAGGTACAGGCAACTGGGATTAAGGGAAACCTCTGTATGCAGGGGATACAGGAATTTATTGAAGGAGGAAATCAGGAGGGCGAAAAGGGGCATGAGATAGCATTGGCTGAGAAGATTAGGGTGAAGCCAAAGAGATTTTATTAAGTATGTTGAAGGAAAAAGAATAACTAGAGAGAAAACGTGTACCCCTCAAGGACCAAAGTGGACATGTATATGTGGAACTGTAGTAGATGGGCAAGGTCTTCAATGAATATTTCTCCACTGTGCTTAAGGTGGAAAAAAGACATGAAGACTTGGGAACTTGGGGAAGTTAGTGGTGATATCTTGGTGACAGTCCATATCACAGTAGAGGAGGTGTTGGATTTATTAGAATATATGAAGGTAGATAAATCTCCTGGACCTGATGAGATATCTTGAAGAACCATGCAAGAGGCTAGAGAAGAAATTACAGATGTCCTGGCTGATATTTTTGCATCATCATTAGGCATGTGTGAGGTCCCGGAAGACTGGAGGGTACTGAATGTTGTGCTGTTATTCAAGAGCTGCAAAAACAAACTGTAGACCAGTAAGCTTAATATCTGTGGTAGGTAAGTTAGTAGAGAAGATTCTGAGGAATAAGATTTACGTGCTTTTGGAAAGACACAGTTTGATTAAGAATAGTCAGCATGGGAGACTATGCCTCACAATTTGTTAGTCTTTGATGAAGTGACCAGAAAGGTTGATGAGGGCAGGGCGGTAGTCGTAGTCAAAATGGATTTCAGAAGGCCTTTGATAAGGTTCCACATGGTAGGCTGATCTAGAAGGTTAGATTGCATGGAATCCAGGGCGAGCTGGCAAATTGGATAGACAATTGGCTTGATGGTAGGAAGCAGAGGGCAATATTGGAAAGATGCTTGCCAGACTGGAGGCCTGTGACTAGTTGTGTACTCAGGGGTCAGTGCTGGGCCCATTGCTGTTTGTTATCCTGGGCCCATTGCTGTTTATGATTTGGACAAGAATATACAAGGCATGATCAGTAAGGCATGATTAGTAAGTTTGCAAAGGACATTAAAATAGGCAGTGTTTTGGACAGTGAGGAAGGTTGTCAGAAATTGCAGCAGAACCTTAATCGACTGGGGAAGTGGGCTGAGAAATGGCAAATGGAACTTAATATAGATAAGTGTGAGGTGTTGCATTTTAGAAAGTCAAGTCAAGGTAGGAGTTTCAAGGTGAATGGTAGGGCCTTAAAGAGTGTAGTGGAACAGAGCGACGTTGGAGTTCAGGTTCACAGTTCTCTGAAAGTGGAGTCACAGGTAGATAGTACAGTGTAGAAGCTTTCTGCACACTGGCCTTCATCAGTCAGGGCACTGAGTATAGACATTGGGAAGTTATATTGCAGTTGTACAGGACCTTGTGAAGCCACACTTGGAGTATTATATTCAATTTGGCCACCCTGCTATAGGAAGGATGTTATTAAACTCAAAAGAGTGCAGAAGAAATTTACAAGGATGTTGCCAGGACTCAATGGTCTGAGTAATTATAGGGAGAGGTTGGACAGGCTAGGACTTTTTTCTGTAAAGTGTAGGAGACTGAGGGGAGATCCTATAGAAATATATAAGATAATGACAGGCATGGATAGGGTGAATGCACTCAGTCTTTTTCCCAGGTTTGGGGAATCATGGACTAGAGGGCATCAGTTTAAGGTGAGAGGGGAAGAAATAAAAGGGAACCTGAGGGGCAACTTTTTTACATAAAGGTTAGTACACATATGGAATGAGCTGGTAGTGAAGTGGTTAAGATTGGCACATTAACAACATTTAAAAGGCAGTTGAAGAAATACATGGATAGGAAAGATTTAGAAGGATATGGGTCAAGTGCAGGGAACTGGAGTTAGCGTGGATGGATGTTTTGGTCAACATGGACCAGTTTGGGCTGAAGGGCATATATCCATGATGTAGGGCTCTATGACTCTAAGATAAGAGTTCATGGCATTAGGGGCAAGATGCTGGCATAGATAGAGAATAGGCTGACTGGCAGAAAGCAGAGAATAGGAATAAATGGATCTTTTTCAGGAAAGCAGGGATCCGTATTGGACCACAACGATTTACAATCGATACCAGTGATCTGGAAGAAGGAACTGTGGGCATTTTTGCTAAGTTTGCAGATAACGAAAAGGTAGGTAGAGGGGCAAATATGTTGAGGAAGCAGAGAGGTTGTAGAAGGACTTGGACAGGCTAGTAGAGTGGGCAAAGAAGTGGCAGTTGGAATACAATGTGAGAAAGTCTAAGGTTATGCACTTTGATTGGAGGAATAGAGTAATTGATTATATTCCAAATGGGAAAAGGCTCCAAAAATCAGAAGAGGTTTAGGAGCTCTGGTTCAGGATTCTCTTATGGTTAGCATGAAGGTTCAGCTGGTAATTAGAAAGTCAAATGCTATGTTAGCATTCGTTTCAAGAGGAATGGAAGAGCAGAGATGTACTGCTGAGGCTGTATCAGGCTCTGGTCAGACAGCATCATTTAAAATGTGAGCAGCTTTAGGCCCTGTATCTAAGGAAGGATGTACTAGCTTTGGAAGGTGTCCACAGGGGGTTTACAAGAATGATCCCAGGGATGCAGGGCTTGACATATGAGGAGTGGCTAAAGACTTTGGGTCTGTACTTGATATTGGTCAGGAGAATGAGGGGGGGATGTCATTGAAACTTATAGAACACTGGGACGTCTGAACAGAGTGGGCATGGAGATGTTTCCACCAGTAAGAGAGACTAGGACCTGAGGGCACAGCCTCAGAGTGAAGGAACAATTCTGTAGAACTGAGATGAGGAAGACTTTCTTCAGCCAGAGGGTGGTTAATCTATGGGACTCACTGCCACAAAAGAATATGGAGGCCAAGTGACTGAGTATATTTAAGTCAGAGATAGGGTTTTGGTTAGGAAAGGGATAAAGGGTTGCAGGGAGAAGATAGGGGAATGGGGTTGAGAAACGTATCAGCTGAGATCCAATGACTGAGCAGACATAATGGGTCGAATGGCCCAATTCTGCTCCTATCTCATACAATCTTACGATTCCTCAGAAGAGCTCAATCAATTTGAGGCATGCCATCAAACAACTCATGCTTGCTGTGTACTAGCCCAGAGACTCACTCTTCTGTGGAATGGATAAGAAAGGCATTTGGTTTTTCATTTGGTGACAGTTTGCTGAAAGGTTTCTTTTGAATAGAAAAGAAAATTATTTGGAAATTGAACCTACTACATTATCCCCGTATATGGCTTCAGTTAAATGCCTTGCAGTGTAACTGTGGGGGTTAATTGATGAAGTGTTTACAAAGTTGAACTTTTATGACAGACTGGAGATATAGACCAGGGATCTCATGATTTGATTTCAGTTCAGAATCAAGCTTTTTTTGTTCAGGAGACCAGTTTCACATTATCAGAAGGATTGGTTTGTGAAGTCTCCGAGCTGTGAAAGTTTGTGTCAACGTTTACAAGGTGTCCGAACTGAAAAGAAGTCACTAGGTCACTAAACTGAGAAAGTGTCAGCTAAGTAAGAAATTAAATAGTTAAGATAGGAGTGAAACTTAATCAGGATTGTGTATCTCAGACTTCTTACTACACAGAAAAAAGTCCCTTGATCCATTGTGTCCTTGCCAGGCGTCAAGCTGTTATGTATTCTAATTCTATCTTCTAATGCTTGACCAAAACCCTTGTGGGCTATGTCATTCCAGTCGTCATCGAAATAGTTCTTAAGAGTCATGATGGTTCCTGCCTCAACCACGCTGTCAGGCACTGAGTTCCAGCTACCCATCACTGTCTGGATGAAATTGTTTTCCTCAAATCTCCTCTAAATTTACTGCTCCTTACCTTAAAACTCTATCAACAAGTTCGCTGATGAACACCGTAGGCCGGGTCTCAAACAAGACAGAATACAAGAAAAAGATAGAGTGCTAGATGATGTAGTGTCTGAGCTGAAAATGTGTTGCTGGAAAAGCGCAGCAGGTGAGCCAGCATCCAAGCAACAGGAGAATCGACGTTTCGGGCATGAGCCCTTCTTCAGGAATGAGGAAAGTGTGTCCAGCAGGCTAAGATAAAAGGTAGGGAGGAGGGAGTTGGGGGAGGGGCGTTGGAAATGCGATAGGTGGAAGGAGGTTAAGGTGAGGGTGATAGGCCGGAGTGGGGGTGGGGGTGGGGGCATGGAAGAGGTCAGGAAGAAGATTGCAGGTTAGGAGGGTGGTGCTGAGGTCGAGGGTTGGGACTGAAACAAGGTGGGGGGAGGGGAAATGAGGAAACTGGAGAAATCTGAGTTCATCCCTTGTGGTTGGAGGGTTCCTAGGCAGATCGGCGTGGGGGCGGGGTTACGCGTGGTAACAGAGATCAGCGTGGGGGCGGAGCCGCATGTGGCATGGTCGTTGTACAGGTGAGTGATGTCACTGAGGGCGGAAGTGGCTGCGGCGACGGCAACCCAGGGGGCAGAAGTGGCTGTGGCGATGACAGAAACGGTGTTGTCCCAATAGCCATGGACATCGTGGATGCCGCGAATCTGTCGGCGGATGGTCTTCCTGGCGATCGTGGAGGCAGTTGTCTGGGCGGCGATTGCGGAGGCTGCAGGGTTGGTGGGGGCGGAAGTGACGTCATGGTTCATGGTGGCAGTTGCTGCCGCGGGCGCTGCAGCGGCCACGTGGTTAATGGCGCCCGAGTGATTTCGGAGGCCAATGGAAGATTCTGGAACAGTTGAGGAACCCAAAGTGTGGGGGTAAGTACATGAAAGTTTTTGGTACTCTCCAAAAGTTGTAGTGTCTCTCCATCAATGTCAACAAAATGAAAGAGCTGGTCATTGACTTCAGGAAGCAAGGTGGAGGGCACGCCCCTGACTACATCAATGGTGCTGAGGTGTAGATGGTCGAGAGCATCAAGTTCCTGGGAATGATGATCACCAACAATCTGTCCTGCTCCACCCATGTTGATGCGATGGTCAAGAAAGCACAACAATGCATCTACTTCTTCAGGAGGCTAAGGAAATTCAGTATATATTCATAAAGACTCTAAGCAATTATGATAGATGCACCATAGAAAGCATTCTATCCAGATGCACCACAGCTTGGTAAAACAACTGTTCTGCCAGGACTATAAGAAACTACAGAGCGTTGTGAACACAGACCAGACTATCATGCAAACCAAACTTCCATCGATTGACTCCATCTATACTTCTAGCTGCCTCAGGAAGGGAGCCAACATAATCAAAGAGCCCATCCACACCAGTTTTAATTTCTTCCAACCTCTTCCATTGGGCAGAAGATTCAAAAGCTTAAACACACATGCCAACAGATTCAAGAACAGCTTCTTCCCCGCTGTTATTAGACTTTCGAATAAACAATAATTGCTGGGGAAACCCAGCAGATCTGGCAGCATCTGTGGAGAGAAAGCAATGCTAACATTTCGAGTCCAGTGACCCTTCTTTGGTTTCTGCTTTTGTTTCAAATCTTCAGTATCCAGTTCTTTGTTTTATCCCAGCCTATCCAGTCTCATAGCTGAATTATCCCAGCCCAGGCATCCTAATGAATTTCTTCTGCACTCTCTCTGAGTGCAGTCACATCCTTTCTATAGTGCGGTGACCAGAAATGCACACAGTACTCCCTCTGTGGCCCAACTAATGTTATATACAGCCCTATCATAACCTCTCTGCTCTTAAATTCAATGCATTGACTAATAAAGGCAAGTATCCCATATGCCCTCTTGAACTACCTTATCTACCTGCCCTGCTGCCTTCACGAATCTATGTGCATGCACATGTTAGATGGTCCCTCTGATCCTCATTACTTTGCAGACTCCTACCATTCAACATGTATTCCCTTGCCTTGTTAGTCCTCCCAAATGCATCACTGCTTACTTTTCAGGATTAAATTCCATTTGCCACTGTTCAGCTGATCTGACCAGCCCATCTATAGTGTCCTATAGTCTACAGCTTTCCTCCCTTATTACTAACTACACTTCCAATTCTCATGTCATCTGCAAATGTACTGATCATACCTCTTACGTCAGTAAAGGATATTGCTGGAAAACTCTTGGACACTTTGTTTTGCTAAGTATGTTTAAATATTTCTAAACTGTTTTCAATGTCGCTTTGTTGATTTTTTTTCTTCCTTCTGTAATAAAATTGAGTTACAGTTTTGGTCCCCACACCTCAGGAAGGACATACTGGCACTGGAACGTGTCCAGCGGAGATTCACACGGATGATCCCTGGAATGACAGGTCTAGCATATGAGGAACGGCTGAGGATACTGGGATTGTATTCGTTGGAGTTTAGAAGATTAAGGGGAGATCTAATAGAAACGTACAAAATAATACATGGCTTTGAAAAGGTGGATGCTAGAAAATTGTTTCTGTTAGGCGAGGAGACTAGGACCCGTGGACACAGCCTTAGAATTAGAGGGGGTCATTTCAGAACGGAAATGCGGAGACATTTCTTCAGCCAGAGAGTGGTGGGCCTGTGGAATTCATTGCCACGGAGTGCAGTGGAAGCCGGGACGCTAAATGTCTTCAAGGCCGAGATTGATAGGTTCTTGTTGTCTAGAGGAATTAAGGGCTACGGGGAGAACGCTGGCAAGTGGAGCTGAAATGCGCATCAGCCATGATTGAATGGCGGAGTGGACTCGATGGGCCGAATGGCCTTACTTCCACTCCTATGTCTTATGGTCTTATGGTCTTATGGTCTTACTTTGTTAAAGAACATTGACAGCCTTATGTAAATATGTTCAGTGACTAGCCATCATGGTAACTGACTGCAAAGTTAAACTTGTAGAATCAATACAGTGTGGAAGCAGGCCATTCAGCCCATTGAGTCCACACCGACCCTCCGAAGAGCATCCTGCCCAGACCCACATCCTATCCTTGTAACCCTGCATTTCCCATGGCTAACCATCTAGCCTGCACAACCCTGGGCACTATAGGCAATTTTGCAGAGCCAATCCACTTATCCTGCATATCTTTGGACTGTGGAAGTAACCCACACAGACACCGGGAGATTGTCCAAACTCCACACAGACAGTCACCCATGGGTGTAGTCAAACCCAGGTCCCTGGCGCTGTGAGGTAACAGTGCTAACCACTGAGTCACCATGTTCGATCAAGCCAATTTTCACTCTCGGATCTGACTTGCCCACAGTTACCATCAGGGTTAGGATCATCACGCTTTTGTGCATTGTTGGTTGGGAAGTCCTGCAAATGTCTCTGGATAAACCTCGGAGGGATGGCATTGGTGACTTTGACAGACACTGACAAAGCATGGTCAGTTGATTGCAAAACTTCTTTCAACAGGTTGTGAATGTCTGCTGTGATCTGCCTTGACAACTTGAACCTCCAGAGACACTGCTATTTGACACCTGATACCCTTCCTGATGATCCTGTTTGGGCTTCCGTGAGCTGAAACGTTCTAGTCATGCCCTTTCCCTTGTGGATTGATAGGTCCATGAGCCGCAGCCTGCTGCTTCTCGTGCACATGGTTCTACATTTGAGGTCCACTCTAAAGCAGCATAAGCTGATACAGTAGATGAAACATTCAAAATGGAGAAGAAGCAACAACAAAAACATCTATCAAAATATCAAATTTAATAGAAAATGTCCCACAATACTCTTCAGGATCATTGTTAGACATTAAATTTGACACCAAGCCATACAACAGGAATATTAGGGCAGATGACTAAAAACTTGGTCAAAGGGATACTTTTTTCAGGAATGCCTTAAAGGAGGAAGGAGGTAGGAAGTAAAGACCCTGATAGGTTTTGGGTTGACCGTAGGGCCTAAGAACAGAAGACACAGGGGCTAACGATGGCGTGGTTATAATCTGGAATGCATAATTAGCCAGAATGAGTGGCTGGTTATGGGGCTGTCGGAGCTCAGGGAGATATAAATGGGTGCGACCATGGAGTGATTTGAAAATAAGGGATGAGAATTTTAACATTGAAAGGTTGCTTAATTGGGAGCCAACATAGGTCAGTGAGCACAGGGACGAGGATGAAGCTCCAAAGTATCAAAAACAAGCTTTCAGTATAATTACTGTGAATACTCTTTTCCAGGAGCAGATAGAAAAGCAGCTGTGATTACTGATCATGAGTGTCATATTTCTCCAGTTGGTCCCCTTGATTGCCATCATAGTTCCACGTAGCTTTCATTGGCAAGTCTCAGGATGCTGGGAAATCTGTGCATCATAATTAAAGCTGAAATATCTGTGTCAATATTACTCTAATTGAGCAATTAACAGATACTAATTGCCAACAGGGTCCTGAAAGTTACATGCACAATTGAAACTAGGAAGTAAGTGAGTTAGTCAGTTTCACAACCTGCTGCCAATTTTACCAACTTTAGTTAACTTACTCTGTTCTACCCTGACCAATCTACTTGCATCTATTTCCATGTGCTCCTCCATGTTGAAATTCTCCCCTCTAACTTTGTGCAAAGCATTCTATAGGTCTATCAGGAATAGATTTCTTTTTCCAGCATCCTTCAGTGATAAATTTAAAATACTTCTTACAAGTTTCCCTTGAAACTATATCATATATACAAGAGACAGCTGCACCAAAGATGATTTATTGTTTGAGCTAAATCTTTTCCATCTCAGTACCTTGTGTAAAAGGGTACAAAGAAAATATGCAGCTGGTTTGCCAAAGGTTAGTTCACATTGGAAGAGGGCTTATCTCCAATTTCAGAGATCACAATGATTTGTTAATTGCAGGAAGTTTGAAATGAAATTGCATCTTTGCATGCAAATGTGATTTTAATTTGTATGTGTCCATGTAACTGTGCTTTTTTGGTGATAGACTGAATATGAGTGTATGTGTGAGAATGTGCATATGAGAGAGCATGTCTGTGAGACTGGTCAGAATCATGGAGAGTGGTGTTTGTGGCAGTGTGCAGGATGTTACTCAGAGGTGGGATGGCTGTTACATGAAATCATATGTCGAGAGGGTGGAGCTGGAAAAGGCACAGCAGGTCAGGCAGCATCAGAGGAGCTGGAGAGTCGACATTTCAGGCAAAAGCCCTTCATTAGGGCCAATCAGGACCAAGGTAGCCAGTCAATTGGTGAGGAGAAAATCAGTGATTCCTCTATTATTTCAAAGGGTTGAAGGTTTGGGTGCCATCTTTAAGGAGTACTAGGACAGACATTCATTCCCTATAAAACAGCAGCAGAAATCTGTCTGAAACCATCTGATTTTTCTGTCCCCTTCTTCCTCAGCTACTGCTCCTTTCACAGTCACTTTTGGCCTTCCCTCCATCAGCATCAACCATCACTCCATTACTTATGTCCTGCCTTTATTGACCTTAGAGCTACCCACCATCACTCATGTTCCACTTTTATTTGCCCTAGAGCTTCCCACCAACACCATTGGTCTGCCTCCCTCTGGAAACGTGAACCTATCTCTGTTTACCCTTGCCTTGCAATCATTTTTGAGCCTTCCTCTATCACCCTTGACCTGTCCTGTTATGATTGACTCTCAGCTTTTCACCATTATGCATGTGGTTAAGAGTGCTGCCCCTTTAAGAAAGTTGTAATCCAGAGGGATGGGGCTTGTGTTCAGTTCAGAGCATTGTAAATACAGTGTTCCTGTTCAGATTTACCAGTTGTCTACCTGGTATACAATTCCTGGTTCCAAAGGAAGCACAACATAATGCTCACAATTGACCTTCCCATTATAAAACTGCATCTCTGCGTAATGATGAACGACCTCCTGTTTGCAGATATCAATTTCCACTGTGTAGTCCAGCTCCTTCCCTCTGTCGTCTGTAAACCCTTAGAGATCTATGATAACCACCCACTCTTCTTAGGTTATCCATGCCCCAATTCTTAGCATTCATCAGGGTAGTGTCCTAAGCCTAACCTGTTTCATCAATGAACTTCACTCCATCGTAAGGTCAGAAGTGGGAATGTTTGCTGATTAATACATAAAGTTCAGGGCTATTTACGACCCCTCAATTATTGAAGTGGTCTGTGTCTAAATTCAGCAGAATTTGGATAATGTCCAGGTTTGGACTGATGTACCAAAGAACATCTGTGCCACACAAAGTGCCAAGCAATAACCATCTCCAATAAGAGACATCTAATCCTCACCCCTAGACATTCCAGGGTGTTACCATCACTGAATCACCCACTATCAACATGCTGGAGTTACCATTGACCAGAAACTGAACTAAGCTAATCATATAAAAACTGTGGCAACACAAGCTTGGAAACCTGCAGCAAGTAACTCACCCCTTGCCACCTCAAAGCTTGTCCACCATCCAAAAGGCATAAGTCAGCAATGTTATGGAATGCTCCCCATTTCCATGGATGAGTACAGATCAAACAACACTCAAGGATTTTGGTATCATCTAAAACAAAGCAGCATGCTTGATTGGCATCACCTCCACAAACATCTATTCCCTCCACCACTGACAGCCACTCCATTGACTAGCCAGAGCTCTGTCTCCCTCCCTCTCTCATTCATCTGTGCCCCAATCTTCAACACACCGTGACTGCCCGATTTTAATACATTAATGCCACCATTCTGATGGTCTAAAAGAGCTCCTCATGAAAAGACCTTAAGTCCCTAAGACATAGGAGCAGAAATTAGGCCATTCAGCCCATCGAATCTGCTCTGTCATTCAATCATGGCTGATAAGTTTCTGAACCCCACTCTCCTAAATTCTCCCCATAACTCTTCATCCCCTTGATACTCAGGAATCTATCTATCTCCGTCTTAAATATACTCAATGAACTGGCCTCCACAGCCTTCTGTGGCAATGAATTCCATGGATTCATCACTGTCTGGCTAATGAAGTTTCTCCTTATGTCTATTCTAAAAGGCCTTCCTTTACTCTAAGGCTATGCAGTTGAGTCCTAGTCTCACCTACCAATGAAAACATCTTCCCATTCAGTATTCTGTATGTTTCAATCAGATCCCCCCTCACCCTTCTAAACTCCATTGAGTATAGACCGAGAGTCCTCAAACACTCCTCAAGTGTTAAGCTTTTCATTCCTGGGGCCATTCTTGAGAACCTCCTCTGAACACACTCCAGGGCCAGTACATCCTCCCTGAGAAAAAGGGCCCAAAACTGTACACAAAGCTCCATATGTCATCTGACCAGAGCCTTATAGAGCCTCAGAAGTACATCCCTGCTTTTATATTGAAGTCCTCTCAAAATAAATGCCATCATTGCATTTGCCTTCCTAACCATTGATTAAACCTGCAAGTTTACCTTGAGAGAATCCTGGACTAGAACTCCCAAGTCTCTTTGCACTTCAGACTTTTGAATTTTCGTCCCATTTAGAAAATAATCCATGCCTCCACTCTTCCTACCAAAAGTGCATGACCTCACACTTTCCCACATTGTACTCCATCTGCCATTTCTTTGCCCACTCTCCTAACCTGTCTAAATCCTTCTGCAGTCTCCCCGCCTCCTCAATGCTACCTGTCTCTCTACCTATCTTTGTATCGTCCGCAAACTTAGCCAGAATGCCCTCAGTTCCTTCACCTAGATCGTTAATATATAAAGTGAAAAGTTGTGGTCCCAACACTGATCTTTGTGGAACACTAATTGTTACCAACTGCCATCCTGAAAAGGACCCTTTCATCCCCACTCTCTGCTTTCTGCCAGACAGCCGGGCTTTTATCCATGCTAGCACCTTGCCTCTGACACCATGGGCCCTTATCTTACCATGCAGCACCTTGTCAAAGGCCTTCTTGAAGTCCAGGTAGATATCATCCATTAGATCTCCTTGGTCTAGCCTGCACGTTACATTCTCAAAGAACTCTAGCAGATTTGTCAGGCATGACTTCCCCTTGATGAAACCATGCTGACTTTGCCCTCTTTTACCATACACTTCCAAGTATTCAGAAATCTCATCCTTCACAATGGATTCCAGCATCTTACCCACGAACGAGGTTAGGCTAATTGGTCTGCAATTTTCCATCTTTTGCATTACTCCTTTTTCAAACAGGGGTGTCACATTCGCTATTTTCCAGTCCTCTGGTGCCCTCTCTGATTCTAGTAATTCCTGAAAGATAATTATTAATGCCTCCACTATCTCTTCAGATATCTCCCTTAGAACTCTGAGGTGTAGTCCATCTGGTCCAGGTGATTTATCCACCTTCAGGCCATTTAGTTTTTCTAGCACCTTCTCCTTGGTGATGGCCATCATACTCAGCTCTGCCCCCACACTCTCTTGAATTTTTAGAATATTACTCTGTCTTCCACCATGAAGACTGAAGTGATGGAATTATTCAGTTCCTCAGTCATTTCCTTGTTCCCCACAATTATCACTCCAGCATCATTTATCCACTTGTGCCTCTCTTTTGTCCTTTATATATCTAAAGAAATGCTTACAGTCTTTCTTTATGTTATTGGCTAGCCTGCCCTCATATTTAATCATCCCTTTCCTTATTTCTTTTTTGATTGCCCTCTGTTGGTCTTTGTAACTTCCCAATCCTCTGGTTTCCCACTATCTTCACCACATTATATGCTTTCTCTTTTGTTTTTATGCTATCCCTGATTTCCCTAGACAGCTATGGTAAACTCATCCTCCCTGTACCATGCTTCTTTTTACTCAGGATGAATCTTTGCTGTGTCTCCTTAATTACTCCCAGAAACTCCTGCCATTGCTGTTCCACTGTCTTTCCCGCAAGATCCTCTCTTAGTCAATTCGACTCAGCTCCTATCTCATGCCTCTGTCGTTGCTTTTCTTCAGCTGTAAAACCGTTACCTCTGATTCTATCTTCTCCTTCTCAAATTGCAGAGTGAATTTAATCATATTATGATCACTGCTTCCTAAAGGTTCCAACACCTTAAGATCCCTTATCAAATCTGCCTCATTGCAACAACACTAAATCCAGTATTGCCTGTTCTCTAGTGGGCTCCACCACAAGCTGCTCCAAAAAGACCATCTCGTAGACATTCCACAAATTCCTTTTCTTGCAATCAACTACCAACCTGATTTTCCCAGTACACCTGCATATTGATATACCCATGATCACTTGTAACTTTGCCTTTCCCACCTGTCTTTTCTATCTCTTGGTATATCTTGTATCTCAGCTCCTGACTACTGTTTGGAGGCCTGCACATAACTCCAACTATGTTATTTTTTACCTTTGCAGTTCCTCAATTCTACCCACACAGATTCTACATCATCTGATCCTACTTCATTTCTTATTATTGATTTCATTTCATTTCTTACAAATAAGGCAACTCCACCCTCTCTGCCCACTTGCCTATCTTTTCAATAGGATGTAGATCCTTGAACATTCAGCTCCCAATACTGATCCCCTTGCAAGGACGACTCTGTGATGCCCACCATGTTCGTTATACCTGTCAATTTCAATCTGTGCCACAAGCTCATTTACCTTATTCCTTATCCACGTGTGCATTCAGATTTAACACTTTCAGTACTGTGTTAACTGTCCCACTTCTCATTGTCCCAGTGTGCTTGAAGTTTGATTGCTAACCCTTTCCATACACTCTGTCCTATTTATGTCAGTGCTGGAGAATTTAACAACCTCTCCTCAGTTCTGCACTCTTACCTCCTCCATTAATTCGGGTTTTATAATCTCCTCTGTAACTGAACCATCCCCCATTTTCACACCTCCCACCTGAACCTCCATTTAGTTTAAAGCCCTGTCTGCACGCCTATTATGCGATTTGCTAGGACTCTGGTCCCAGCATGTTTCAGATGAAGAGCATCCCATTGAAACAGTTCCCTTCTTCCCCAGTACTGGTGCCAATGTCCCATGAATTCAAACTCATTTCTCCCACACCAATCTTTGAGCCACACATTTACCTGCTTGATCTTATTGAACCTGTGCAAGTTAGCTCATGGCTCATGTAGCAATCCAGAGATTATTAGCTTTTTGGTTCTGCTTTTTAGTTTAGCTCCTAGCTGTTCATAGTCCCTTAGCAGAACCTCTAACCTAGTTGTATTTGTGTCGTTGGTACCTATGTGGACTCTGACCACTGGATCTTTACCCTCCCACTCCAAGTTCTTCTGCAGCCCAGATAAGATATCCCGAACCCAAGCACCAGGTAGGTAACACGATGTTTGGGACTCTCAATCCTGGTCACAGTGAACAGTGTCTATGCCTCTAACTATACTATCCCCAATTACAACAACATTTCTCTTCTCTCCCCCTACTTGAATGGCTCCCTGCACTATGGTACTGAGGTCAGTCGATCATCTCCCTGCAGTCCCCATTCCCTTCCACACAGGGAGCAAAACTCTTGAACCACACAGGGAGCAAAACTGTTGGACAGGGGCTGAGGCTCCTGGAACTCTACTTCCTGAATCCCTCTTCACTCACAGCAACACACTCCTGTCCCTGACCACTGGCTGAATTCGAGTTAGTTAGTCTCAGGGGCGTGACTGTCTCCTGAAACACAGTGTCCAGGTAATTCTTCCCCCTCCCTGATGTGTCGTAATGTTTGAAGCTCAGACTTCAGCTCATTGACTCGAGCTCATCAAAGGAACCAGCTCCAACTTAGTCCATACCAAGGAGGAAACTAACTGGCCAGTTTGTGCATCATCTCTAACTAGTATGAATCTTCTTGCTGTGGAATTAATTGCAAAGGCACCATTTAATCCTGTGAAACTATTTTAAATGGGCATGCATGCCAAGCTAATGCATTGCTTCTCATTTCTTGTCACTGGGAAACTTGATCCATCTCTGACCCACTGTGACCTTAATTCCATACCTTAATCTTGCCATTGGGAAGCTGACATTTTGCCTCCTGCATAATTGTGTGTGCCCATTTGCACTGTTTCCCATCATCTGTGACAGTGGAAGCTTTCAGCCACTGAAACTGTGTGCATGCCAGAGTGTGATTGCACATGGAAGTTCAAGTGCAGCATAGGGAATGCTGTACCTTGCCTTTACTAATGGAACCATGTAATGACGCCCTTGAAGAAGTGCCAGAAAAGTGTAACACAGCAGAATAAATTGACAGAATCTCTGAACTCTGTTTCTCTCACCACAGATGCTGCCAGACCTTCTGAACCTCTCCATCACTTTTGTCGTTATCTTTGAGTTCTCTTCCTTCCTTTTCACTTTTTTCATTTAAAGTGCGAAGACTTTGGATGCAGCACATAGCACATATCTCAAAAACTATTTCATTTATGGGTCTCATTAATTTTAATAAGAATAGTAAATATTTGTAAAAATTATAAATTGTGGGTTTCTGTATTTTCTGTCAGGCTGGACAAAGCAAAAAGAAATTACGAACTGAAGAGTTACTGGTGTCAGACAGGTAATTTAGTCGTGCAATCTAACACCCTGATACCATCTAATGTGGAGTTGTTCAGCTGTTCTTCTTCCAAATTGTTAAATGAAACATTGCCTAGTGCCAGATGGTACATACAGTGAGGAAGACTTGAATTAACATGTGTCCATAACACATCTGATATGCACCACACATTTCTGGCATGAAAACTGACTGCAGCCACACCAGGTGTCTGCTTGTCGGCTCCTGAGCTGTCAACAGCTTTTGAAACGTTGCAGGTAATTCTCAGATTGTCCGATTCAATCCAGATGACACACAGTGGATTGCATTGGAAGGCACTAGTCTTCTTTAATCAGTCCAAATCTCATTGAAGACAGATGGTGAAGTGTCTTCAGCTGCTGACTAAGAACACCACAATTTGACAGCTGAATCTTCACAAGGGGATGGGGAGAAACTTTACACTTTCTTTTGAAAAATTAGAACTCAGAAGAATTATGATTAATAACATTTTTATTAGCTCTACCATTTTTGTTCATGTGTTTCTTGTTTCCTCTTTGTTGTCAAATCCCTTCATGGCTCCTCACAACCTTATATCTGTAACTTCCTCCAAACGTACAATCCTCTGAAATCTCTACACTCTTCCAAATCTGGCACCTTGCACATCTTGCTATTTTAATTGCTCTATTATTAGTCACTGTGCCTGCTATTGCTTAATCCCCAATCTCAGAAATTCCATCCTTGAATCACTTGAGTCTTCTAATATTATTGCCTTCTTGAGGATGTCCATTAAGACCTGCAGTTTTAACCAAGCTGTTGCCAACTGCCCTTTTCGATGTACTCCAGTGTCAAATTGCTTTTTATACATGCTCCGGTGAAGTGCAGTGTGACATTTTACAACATTAAAGGGATTGTAATTAATGCAAGCCATTGTTTTATTATTGTTAGCTCTTTTTTCCAGGCACATAAACAGCCCTTCCTTTTTGTAGGCATTTCTCCTCTCTTCACTCGGTGGGATTAACGAATGCATTTGTAAAGGTTTCGCATCCCACCAATGGTTGATTGCGAAACCTGAATTCAACAAAAGTCTGGAATATAGCCTATAAGGGGCGGCAAGGTGGCACAGTGGTTAGCACTGCTGCCTCACAGCGCCAGAGACCCGGGTTCAATTCCTGCCTCAGGCAACTGACTGTGTGGAGTTTGCACGTTCTCCCCGTGTCTGTGTGGGTTTCCTCCGGGTGCTCCGGTTTCCTCCCACAGTCCAAAGATGTGCAGGTCAGGTGAATTGGCCATGCTAAATTGCCCATAGTGTTAGGTAAGGGGTAGATGTAGGGGTTGCGCTTCGGCGGGGCGGTGTGGACTTGTTGGGCCAAAGGGCCTGTTTCCACACTGTAAGTAATCTAATCTAATCTAAAGTGGGCAGGTAATCACTATCGATTGCTGTAAAAGCCCATCTGGTTCACTAATGTTCTTTAGGGAAGGAAATCTGCTGTCCTTACCTGTTCTAACCTACCTGTGATTCCAGACACACAGGAAAATCACTAACCCTTAACTGCCCTCTGGGTAATGAGGACCTGCCAGTGATGCCTATATCCCATAAATAATTTTTAAAAGTACTCGGTGGATATTTAGATGTAGCATCCTTTATAGCAGCTAGCATTACTTTTCTTCTTCCTTGGTGATTTTCTCTGAAATTAAACTGTCACTGAAGTAGAACTCCAAAAGGTGCCAGAAAACCTTCTCCTTTGCTTGTTTGTGAGTAATGAGTTGAAAAATGTGGTGCTGGAAAAACACAGCAGGCCAGGCAGCATCCAAGGACCAGGAGAATTGATGTTTCGGGCATAAGCCCTTCTTCAGGAATGAGGCTGGTGTGCCAAGCGGGCTGAGATAAAAGGTTGGGGGGAGGGAATTTGGTGGAGGGGCGCTGGGAATACGATAGGTGGAAGGAGTGAGGGTGATAGGCCGGAGAGGGGTTAGGGGCAGAGAGGTCGGGAAGAAGATTGCAGGTCAAGAGGGCGGTGCTGAATCCGAGGGTTGGGACTGAGATAAGGTGGAGGGAGGGGAAATGAGGAAGCTGGAGAAATCTACATTCATCCCGTGTGGTTGGAGGGTTCCTAGACGGAAGATGAGGTGCTCTTCCTCCAGGCGTCACGTGGTCATGGTCTGGTGATGGAGGAAGCCAAGGACCTGCATGTCATTGACGGAGTGGGAGGGGGAGCTAAAGTGTTCAGCCATGGGACGGTTGGGTAAAAACAATAACTGCAGATGCTGGAAAGCAAATACTGGATTAGTGGTGCTGGAAGAGCACAGCAGTTCAGGCAGCATCCAATGAGCAGCGAAATCGACGTTTCGGGCAAAAGCCCTTCATCAGGAAAAAAGGGGCGGTTGGGTTGATTGGTGCGGGTGTCCCAGAGGTGTTCCTTGAAACGTTCTGCAAGTTGGCGGCCTGTCTCCCCAAAGTAGAGGAGGCCACATCGGGTGCAGCCGATCTAGTAAATGATATGTGTGGAGGTGCAGGTGAATTTGCGATGGATACAGAAGG
The DNA here is from genome assembly GCF_047496795.1 of Chiloscyllium punctatum. Taxonomy (NCBI): domain Eukaryota; kingdom Metazoa; phylum Chordata; class Chondrichthyes; order Orectolobiformes; family Hemiscylliidae; genus Chiloscyllium; species Chiloscyllium punctatum. The sequence goes on from NC_092748.1 coordinate 20,846,559, forward strand.
ATCTATTGGGGCCTTGGAGGGAGGTGAGTGGGGAGGTGTGGGCGCAAGTTTTGCACTTCTTGCGGTTGCAGGGGAAGGTGCCGGGAGTGGAGGCTGGGTTGGTGGGGGGTGTGGACCTGACGAGGGAGTCACGGAGGGAGTGGTCTCTCCTGAATGCAGATAGGGGTGGAGAGGGAACTATATCGCTGGTGGTGGGGTCTGTCTGGAGGTGGTGGAAATGACAGAGGATGATACAATGTATCCGGAGGTTGGTGGGGTGGGAGGTGAGGACCAGTGGGGTTCTGTCCTGGGGGTGATTGGAGGGGCGGTGTTCAAGGGCGGAGGTGCGGGAAGTGGAGGAGATGCAGTGGAGAGTGTCATCGACCATGTCGGAGGGGAAATTGCGGTCTTTGAAAAAGGAGGCCATTTGAATTGTTCGGTCGTCGAATTGGTCCTCCTGGAAGCAGATGTGGCGGAGGCGAAGGAATTGGGAATATGGGATGGCGTTTTTACAGGGGGCAGGGTGGGAGGAGGTGTAATCTAGGTGGGTGTGGGAGTCGGTCAGTTTGTAGTAAATGTCTGTGTTGAGTCGGTCGCCCGAAATAGAAATGGAGAGGTCTAGGAAGGGGAGGGAGGAGTCTGAGACGGTCCAGGTAAATTTGAGGTCGGGGTGGAAGGTGTTAGTAAAGTGGATGAAGGTGTTAGTAAAGTGGGAGCACGAGGTAGCGCCGATACAGTCATCGATGTAGCGGAGGAAAAGGTGGGGGGTGCTGCCAGCGTAGCTGCGGAAGATGGACTGTTCCGCATATCCGACGAAGAGGCAGACATAGCTGGGGCCCATGCGGGTGCCAATGGCTACTCCTTTGGTTTGGAGGAAGTGGGAGAATTTGAAGGAGAAGTCGTTAAGAGTGAGGACCAGTTCAGTCAATCGAAGGAGGGTGTCAGTGGAAGGGTACTGGTTGGGTCGGCGGGAAAGAAGAAGCGAAGGGCTTGGAGGCCTTTGTGATGGGGGATGGAGGTGTACAGGTACTGATGTCCATGGTGAAGATAAGGCGTTGGGGGCCGGGGAAGTAAAAATCATGGAGGAGGTGGAGGGCGTAGGTGGTGTCCCGAACACAGGTGGGGAGTTCTTGGACTAAGGGGGACAGGACAGTGTCGAGGTATGCAGAGCTGAGTTCGGTGGGGCAGGAGCAGGCTGAGACAATGGGTTGGCCGGGGCAGTCGGGTTTGTGGATTTTGGGTAGGAGGTAGAAACGGGCGGTGCGGGGTTGTGGGACTATGAGGTTGGAGGCAGTGGATGGGAGATCTCCTGAGGTGATGAGGTTATGGATGATCTGGGAGATGGTGATTTGGTGGTGTAAGGTGGGGTCATGGTCAAGGCGGCGGTAGGAGAAGGTGTCCGCGAGTTGGCGTCTAGCTTCAAAGGAGTAAAGATCGGTGCGCCAAACTACCACTGCACCTCCCTTGACTGCCGGTTTGATGGTGAGGTTGGGGTTGGAGCGGAGGGAGTGGAGGGCTGCATGTTATGAGGGCGAGAGGTTGGAGTGGGGAGAAGGGGTCGTCAGAGGGTGGGCGAGAATCCTGGTTGAAGAAGTAGGCGCGGAGACGAAGGCGGCGAAAGAAATGCTCGATATCTAGCCGTGTGTCGAAGGCATTGATCCGGGAGCATAAGGGGATGAAGGTGAGGCCTCTGCTGAGGACTGATCATTCATTCTCAGAGAGGGGGAGGTCTGGAGGGATAGTGAAAATACAGCAGGGCTGGGAGCTAGGACCTGGGACCTGGTGTGGGGCTCGGAGTGGGGGCGGAGTTAGTCGTGGGGGCGGAGTTAGTCGTGGGTGGAGTTGGTTGTGGGGGCGGACATGCAATCTTCTTCCCGACCTCTCCGCCCCCACCCCCTCTCTGGCCTATCACCCTCACCCTCACCTCCTTCCACCTATCGTATTCCCCGCACCCCTCCCCCAAATTCCCTCCCCCCTACCTTTTATCTCAGCCTGCTTGGCACACCAGCCTCATTCCTGAAGAAGGGCTTATGCCCGGAACGTCGATTCCCCTGCTCCTCGGATGCTGTCTGGCCTGCTGTGTTTTTCCAGCACCACATTTTTTAACTCTGGTACTCCAGCATCTGCAGTCCTCACTTTCTCCTGTGAGTAATGAGTGCCGACGAACTGTTCCAAGACAATAGCATCGCCACCTATTGTCTTCCAAATTTCCAGAAGAAATCAGAGGATCATACTTATTAATGAGAATTCATAGAATGATAAAGAAAAGCCATGTGGCCAATCATACATGTGCCCAATCTTTGTAAGTTCTAACTAATTAGTGCTGGGCCATTAGTCTTTTCCCATATCTGCTAAAAAAAAACTTGCCTTTTTAAGTGTTTTTTTTGTTAATTCATTCATTGGATTTGGCTGGTGCTGGCAATACCAGTGGTTTTTTCTCTCCTTTACTGCCTTTGAGTTTCTTAAAACCTGTATTGTTTTCTCAGTCATTTCAGAGACCAGTTAAACATTAAACACTTTGCTCTGGGCCTAATGTCCATGACGTGTAGATAAAGCCAGCAGATTTCTTTTCCAAAGAACTTTGGTAATCTGTAGGGTTCACTTTTATCCAACTTCCATTTAAAAGTTGTAACTGAATTTGTCTCATGCATCATTCTAGACCATGATAACTCACTGCCTTAATATATCTTTCCATATGTAGTTGGTTGTGTTGCCAATTACTTCAATCTGTGTCCTATGGTTATCGATCCTTCTGACATTGGCAACTTGGTTTCCTTATTTACTTTAGCAACTTCCTTCAAGATTTTGAACACCTCTCTCAAGCTTTACTTTCACTTTCTCTGTTTTAAACAAAACAGCCCCAGTTTCTGTAGTGTCTCCTTATAACTGAAATAAAACTGTAAATTGCTGGAGAAATTGCTGGAGAAACTCAGCAGATCTGGCAGCATCTGTGGAAGCATCGGAACCAAAGTTGGGTCACTGGACCCAAAACATGAGCTCTGCTTTCTCTCCGCAGATATTGCCAGACTTGCTGAGCTTCTCCAGAAATTTCTGATTTTGTCTGCAGATTGCCTCCTTATAACTGAAGTTTATTGAGTCACTTTCTGCACTGTGCCACTAAAACCAAACTTCCCACAAAATGGCAAGCATCCCTTTCACAGACCATACATTGCTCACCCTCAATTCAGGTCTTCTCGCACAACTGAGAAGCCAGCTTTCTAGTCAGCAGCTAAGAAAGGACAAGACAGTTCAAAACAAAAAAATGTAAGAAATACTATTGAGTGTTGCCAAATAAAGAGACCTTGGAGCACAGGTTCATAGTTCCAGCAAAATGGAATCACAGGTAGACAGGGTAGAGAAGAAGGCATTTGGTACACTTGCTTTTATTGGTCAGTGCATTGAGTATAGGGGTTGGGAGGTCATGTTGCAGCTGTATGGGACATTGGTAAAGCATTTTTGGAACACTGTGTTCAATTATAGTCTCCCTGTTAAAGGGAAGATGTGTTGACAGAGTTCAGAAAAGATTTTACAAAGATGTTGGCAAGGTTGGAGGGTTTGGGCTACAGGGAGAGACTGAGAAGGTTGGGGCTATTTTCCATGGAGCGTCGGTCGCTGAGGGGTAGCCTTCTAGAAGTTTATAAAATCATGAGGGGTGTGGATAGGGTGAATAAGCAAGGTCATTTCCCCAGGGCTGGGGGAGTCCAAAACTAGAGGGCATAGGTTTAAGGTCAGGGCGGAAAGATTCTAAATGGACCTAAGGGACAACTTTTTCATGCAGAGGGTGGTGCATATATGGTACGTACGGCCAGAGGAAGCGGTGGACACTGGTACAATTATGACATTTAAAAGGCATGTAGATGGGTATATGAGTAGGAAGGGTTTAGAGGGATAGGGCCAAATGCTGACAAATGGGTCTAGATTAATTTAGGATATCTGGTCAGCATGGACGAGTTGGATCGAAGGGTCTGTTTCATGCTGTACCTCTCTCTGACTCTATGCGTCTCAAATAGAAATTTAATATTCTAATGTGCAAACCATGTGCAACTGTAAATTGTTGCTTCTCTTTTTCCAGTCATATCTTTCTCCCATCATATTTACAAGGTGAATTCTGGTGAATTCAGCACATGGTATCAGGCAAATCATATCTCTGCTTTAGTTAGTGAGTTACTCCTATTCATGCCCTTGTGGCTTTGGACCCTGTGAAAGCTCTGATAAAGAGGTCTATCTGCACTTGTGGTTCAAAGGCAGCATATGGAACATTAATTTGGAGGTGGTGGGGAAGACACTGGTCATGTAGTGGAATCTCCACTTCAAGGTTTACCACTTCCATCATCCCTCTCATTCCCTGATGTATATCTCTGCTAACAATATGCTGGGTCAAAGAGAGTGGTGCTAGAAAAGCACAGCAGGTCAGGCAGCATCTGAGGAGCAGGAGAATTGATGTTTCGGGCATAAGCCCTTCATCAGGAATAAGTCTTGTGGGCTAAGGGGTTGCTGAGAGATAAATGGGAGGGGGTTGAGGGTAGAGGGAAGGTAGTTGGGAAAGCGATAGGTTGATAAAGGTAGGGGTGAAAATGATAGATCAGAGAGGAGGGTGGAGCAGATAGGTGGGAAGGAAGATGGATAGGTAGGACAGGTCAAGAGGGCAGTGCCAAGTTGGAAGGTTGGGACTGGAAAAAGATGGGGGGAGGGGAAATGAGAAAACTGGTAAAACCCACATTGATCCCGTGTGGTTAGAGGGTCCTAAAGCGGAAGATGAGGTGTTCTTCCTCCACGTGACGGGTGATTAGGGTTTGGCGATGGAGGAGGCCCAGGACCTGCATGTCCTTGGCGGAGTTGAGGGGTGGGAGGTGGGGGGGGGGGGAGGTTAAAGTGTTCAGTCACAGGGTGGTGCAGTTGGTTACTGCATGCATCTCAGAGATGTTCTCTGAAACAATTGACAAGGAGGCATCCTGTCTCCCCAATGTAGAGGAGATCATATCGGGTGCAACGGGAACAGTAAATGATGTGTATGGAAGTACAGGTAAATTTCTATCAGATGTGGAAGGCTCCCTTGGGGCCTTGTATGGAGGTGAGGGGGGGAGAGTTGGGCACAGATTTTGCACTTTTTGCAGTAGCAGGGGAAGGTGCCAGGAAGGTAAGAGAAGGCCCCAAAGGATCTACGCTCATCCCTGTCCAAGGCCCCAAAGGATATACCCCTCCCAACACCTTCCCCTGCCACCACAAGAAGTGGCAAAACATTGACTCCACAGCATGATCTCAGTGCCTTTCTGTGACAACTTGAAACTTCTTCAACTTGCATTTTTAAAGTGTTCTTAGAAATGAGAGTTGAAATTCCAGTATATGGGTCATCATTAATTCTGTTGACACTAACTTAACAGGAAACCCACAAGTAAAATGGAGTAGAGTTTAAAAATCACTGACATTTAATCAATTAGGGAATTGAGGAGTGTTGGGAAAAGGTTGAAAGTGGAATTAAGGATGGATCTGTTGGCACTGATGTGAGCCAGTCTTTCCTGCAATAAGACAAAAGGAAGGATTGAGTATGAAGGGAGTGGATGGGAGAGCTGTTAGTGGTAGTGCAGGAGCAGGAAGGATGATAAGGTGCACCCAGTGAGTGAGGAGCAAGCCCAGCAAACAGTAAACATTCATAGTTTGTGAGGATGAGGTGGGTGTGAGCTTTTGATTGGACGTGATGCCTAAGGGCTCGATTGCATTATTAATGAGTTGGAGATCAGAGATTTGCAGGAGAGATGTTGTTTCTAACATCAGCGACAAGTGCCATGAATCTCCCTCGACAAACACTTCATAATTGAAAATAAACATTATGTCCCTTACTTGAAGCATACAAGATTCATAGAGAACTTGATGCGGAAGGTGGATGCAGCAAGGTAATTTGCCCTTGTAGGGGAGGCTGGGACCAAAGGTCATACTCTCAGAATCAGGATGGGACCTTTCGCTGCTGCCGATTCGCCACCGCAAGTGTTTGTAACTCATTTTTATGTATAAACCAATAAAATGATATTTATTTCACCTCTTTTTTTAATCAATATGTAGTATGGAGTTGTATAAATAAAGGGGACTGAGAAGTATGAAAGAACAGGTGGGAGGGAAATACAGTACATATATATATTTCTGATGGCGAATAGTCTCCAGAGGTCAAACGACCCCAGTGGAGAAACGGTGGTGGAGAACTGGCAGTGGCTAATCGGTGGCGGCGAATGTGCTGTGGGGAATCGTCACCAACCCCCTCAGAATAAGGGGTCACACATTTAAATCAGAGATGGGAAGGAAGTTCTTCTGTCAGAGGGTAGTAAATCTGTGGAGTTATTTATCACAGAGGGATGTCAAGGCTGTGTCATTAATCATATTCAAGGCTGAGAGAGACAGATTTTTATTCAGGAAAGGAATCAGGGGTTAAGGGGATAAGGCAGGAAAGCAGAGGGGAGGATGATCAGATCAGCTATGACCTTATTAATTGGTGAAGTGGACTCGATCGGCTGAATGGCTTGGTTCCGTTGCAATGTCTTATGGCCTTCTTCATTCTAATGTATCTTGGCACCTCTTTCTGCTTCTTTAATTCTAGATTTGTTTCTTATACAGCACAGTTACACTGTAATACCATCAGGCCACTCGGCTGTGCTCAGCTTAACACTGACCAGGGATTGAACATAGAACATAGAACAATACAGCACAGAACAGGCCCGTCGGCCCACGATGTTGTGCCGAACACTTGTCCTAGCTTAAATACCTATCCATGTACCTATCCAATTGCCGCTTAAAGGTCACCAATGATTCTGACTCTGCCACTCCCACAGATACCACATTCCATGCCCCCACCACTGTCTGGGTAAAGAACCTACCCCTGACATCCCCCCATACCTTCCACCCTTCACCTTAAATTTATGTCCCCTTGTAACACCCTATACCCAAAGAAAAAGTCTCTGACTGTCTACTCTATCTATTCCTCTGATCATCTTATAAACCTCTATCAAGTCACCCCTCATCCTTCGCCGTTCCAATGAGAAAAGGCCTAGCACTCTCAACCTATCCTTGTACGACCTATTCTCCATTCTAGGCAACATCCTGGTAAATCTCCTCTACACCCTCTCCAAAGTTTCCACATCTTTCCTAAAGTGAGGCGACCAGAACTGCACACAGTACTCCAAATGTGGCCTTACCAAGGTCCTGTACAGCTGCAACATCACTTCACGACTCTTGAATTCAATCCCTCTGCCAATGAATGCCAATACACCATAGGCCTTCTTACAAGCTCTATCCACCTGAGTGGCAACTTTCAAAGATCTATGAACATAGACCCCAAGATTCCTCTGCTCCTCTACCTTACGAAGAACCCTACCGTTAACCCTGTATTCCGCATTCTTATTTGTCCTTCCAAAATGGACAACCTCACACTTGACAGGGTTGAACTCCATCTGCCACTCCTCAGCCCAGCTCTGCATCATATCTAAGTCCCTTTGCAGCCGACAACAGCCCTCTTCACTATCCACAACTCCACCAATCTTCGTATCGTCTGCAAATGTACTGACCCACCCTTCGACTCCCTCTTCCAAGTCATTAATAAAATTACAAACAGAGAGGACCCAGAACTGATCCCTGCAGAACTCCACTTGTAACTGGGCTCCAGGCTGAATATTTACCATCTACCACCACTCTCTGATTTTGACCGGTTAGCCAGTTCTCGATCCTACTAGCCAAACTTCCCACTATCCCATGCCTCCTGACTTTCCGCATAAGCCTACCATGGGGAACCTTATCAAATGCCTTACTAAAATCTATGTACACTACATCCACTGCTCTACCCTCATCCACATGCTTCGTCATCTCATCAAAGAATTCAATAAGACTTGTAAGGCAAGACCTACCCCTCACAAATCCGTGCTGGCTGTCCCTAATCAAGCAGTGTCTTTCCAGATACTCATAAATCCTATCTCTCAGTACCCTTTCCATTACTTTGCCTACCACCGAAGTAAGGCTAACTGGCCTGTAATTCCCGGGGTTATCCCTATTCCCTTTTTTGAACAGGGGCACAACATTCACCACTCTCCAGTCCCCTGGCACCACCCCCATTGACAGTGAAGACGAAAAGATCATTGCCAACGGTTCTGCAATTTCCTCTCTTGCTTCCCACATAATCCTAGGATATATCCCGTCAGGCCCGGGGGACTTGTCCATCCTCAAGTTTTTCAAAATGCCCAACACATCTTCCTTCCTAACAAGTATCTGCTCTAGCTTACCAATCCGTTTCATACTCTCCTCTTCAACAATACGGTCCCTCTCATTTGTAAATACTGAAGAAAAGTACTCATTCAAGACCTCTCCTATCTCTTCTGACTCAATACACAGTCTCCCACTACTGACCCTCGTTCTCATCATTCTCATGTTTCTCACATACGCATAAAAGGCCTTGGGGTTATCCTTGATCCTAGCCGCCAAAGATTTTTCATGCCCACTCTTAGCTCTCCTAATCCCTTTCTTCAGCTCCCTCCTGTATCCCTCCAACGCTGTCTGAACCTTGTTTCGTCAACCTTATGTAAGCTTCCTTTTTCCTCCTTACAAGACCTTCAACCTCCCTCGTCAACCAAGGTTCCCTCACACGACCATCTCTTTCCTGCCTGACAGGTACATACATATCAAGGACACGTCGTATCTGCTCCTTGAAAAAGTTCCACATTTCAACGACATCCTTCCCTGACAGCCTATGCTCCCAACTTATGCTCCTCAGATCCTGTCTTGCAGCATCATATTTACCCTTCCCCCAATTGTAAAACCTGCCCTGTTGCACGCACCTATCTCTCTCCATAACCCAGGTGAAAGTCACAGAATTGTGGTCACCATCACCAAAATGTTCACCCACTAACAAGCCCATCACTTGTCCCGGTTCATTACCAAGTACCAAATCCAATATGGCCTCCCCTCTGGTCGGACAATCTACATACTGAGTTAGAAAAGCTTCCTGGACACACTGCACAAACACCGCCCCGTCCAACCTACTTGATCTAAAGAGCTTCCAATCAATATTTGGGAAGTTGAAATCGCCCATAACTACTACCCTGTGGCTTCTGCACCTTTCCAAAATCTGTTTTCCAATCTGTTTCTCCACATCTCTGCTGCTATTGGGGGGCCTATAGTAAACACCCAACAAGGTGACTGCTCCTTTCCTATTTCTGACTTCAGCCCATACTACCTCCAAAGGCAGATCCCCCTCCAACTGCCTTTCTGCAGCCGTTATACCATTTCTAATTAGCAACGCCACCCCCCCTCCTTTTTTACCACCCCCCCCTAATCTTAGTGAAACATCTGTAACCAGGAACCTCCAACAACCATGCCTGTCCCTCTTCTATCCACGTTTCCGTGATGGCCACAACATCGTAGTCCCAAGTACCGATCCATGCCTTAAGTTCACCCACCTTATTTCTGATACTCCTTGCGTTGAAGTATACACACTTGAGCCCATCTCTGTGTCTGCAAGTATTCCCTGTCAGTGCTACCTTCTCCACAGCCTCCCTACATTCTTGGACATCCTGAAAAACAGCTAACCTACTTGCTGGACTACAAGTCCGGATCCCATCCCCCTGCCAAATTAGCTTAAACCACCCCGAAGAGTGCTAGCAAACCTACCTCCCAGGATATTGGTGCCCTTCTGGTGCAGGTGCAACCCATCCTGCTTGTACAGGTCCCACCTTCCCCAGAATGCAGTCCAATTGTCCAAATACCTGAAGCCCTCCCTCCTACACCATTCTTGCAGCCACGTGTTCAACTGCACTCTCTCCCTATTCCTTGCCTCACTGTCACGTGGCACCGGCAACAGCCCAGAGATGACGACTCTATCCGTCCTAGCTTTTAGCTTCCAGCCTAACTCCCTGAGCTCTTGAATGACCTCCCCACCCCTCTTCCTACTTATGTCATTGGTGCCAATGTGCACCACAACCTCTGGCTGCACACCCTCCCCCTTAAGGATTCTGAAGACACGGTCTGAGACGTCTCGGACCCTGGCATCCGGGAGGCAACAAACCATCCGAGAGTCTCGCTCATCCGGGAGGCAACAAACCATCCGAGAGTCTCGCTCATGTCCACAGAACCATCTGTCTGTCCCTCTAACTATAGAGCCTCCTAGAACTAGCGCTCTCCTCCTCTCCCCCTTTCCCTTTCCCTTGGACGTGAAGTTTCCCTCAACTGTATGACACAAAATATTCACTGCACAATCCTAAGCCATCTGGAAGCAGAGTAAAGGTGATTTTAAAATACACTTCAAAACATCCTTCTCAATAGATAAAGTCCTCAGTAATTTTTTAAATTAACTACTAGTCCTAGTCTGTCCTTGCGGAGGACACTGACTTCTATCCATCCCTAGTGCTTATGATTGTTACAGCCATAAAATAAACCATGAACGTGATCCAAGACCATAAATATCTCTAACAGATAGAGAGAAGGCATAAAAGCTGAAGAATACTCTGATTAGGGAACATTGTCAGCAGTAGCCACCATGACTGTGTTGACTGACAAAAAAGTTCTCTAAATTACTGTATTGGCAATAACAGACCAACTGGAAATCTGATGATTTCAAATCTATAAGTGTGAGGGGCTGTGAAGAAAGTTCATTTTGGTACTTCCTTCAGCCTGTGGTAGTGGATGGAGTAAATGTTTTAAGTAATGGATGAGATTTGAAAAATGTGGTGCTGGAAAAACACAGCAGGCCAGGCAGCATCCAAGGAGAAGGAGAATCGACATTTCGGGCATAAGCCCTTCTTCTTTCCTGAAGAAGGACTCATGCCCGAAGTGTCGATTCTCCTGCTCCTTGGATGCTGCCTGGCCTCCTGTGTTTTTCTAGCACCACATTTTTCAATTCTGGTCACCAGCATCTGCAGTTCTCACTTTCTCCTCGTAATGGATGTGATGCCAATCAAGTGGGCTGCTTTATCCTCAACTTCACCAATACATTCCACCCCGACCTTAAATTCACCTCGACCATCTCTGACACTTCCCTCCCCTTCCTGGACCTCTTCATCTCCATCAATGGCAACCGACTCAACACTGACATTTTCTACAAACCCACCAATTCCCACAGCTACCTGGATTACACCATATGCTATCCCGTATTCCCAATTCCTCCACCTCCGCCGCATCTCCTCCTAGGAGGACCAGTTCCACCATAGAACACACCAGATGGCCTCCTTCTTTAAAGACCGCAATTTCCCTTCCCACGTCGTTGATGATGTCCTCCAGCGCATCTCATCCATCTCCTGCACCTCCACCCTCGAACCCCAACCCTCCAACCGCAACAAGGACAGAATCCCCCGCTGGTCCTCACCTTCCAGCCCACCAACCTCTGTATACGCCGCATCCTCCTCCGCTATTTCCGCCACCTACAAACAGATTCCACCACCAGAGATATATTTCACTCCCCACCCCGATCCACTTTCCATTAAGACCGTTCCCTCCGTGACTACCTGGTCAGGTCCACACCCCCCAGCAACTCACCCTCTCATCCTTGCACCTTCCCCTGTCACCACAAGAATTGCAAAACCTGCACCCACACCTCCCCCCTCACCTTCATCCAAGGCCCCAAAGGAGCCTTCCACATCCATCAAAGTTTCACTAGCACTTCCACACATGTCATTTACTGTATCCATTGCTCCTGATGCTGTCTCCTCTACATTGGAAATACTAGACACCTATTCGCAGAGCGCTTCAGAGAAGATCTCCGCGACACCCACACCAATCTACCCCACCACCCCATGGCCAAACACTTCAACTCCCCCTCCCACTCCATGGAGTGATGCAGGTTCTGGGCCTCCTCCATCACCACTCCCTCACCACCTGACACCTGGAGGAAGAACACCTCATCTTCCATCTTGGGACCCTCCAACCACACGGGATCAATGTGGATTTCACCAGTTTCCTCATTTCCCCTCCCCCCACCTTATCCCAATTCCAACCTTACAGCTTAGCACCACCCTCATGATCCGTCCCACCTGTCCACCTTCCTTCCCAGCTATCCGCTCCACTCTCCTCTCTGATCTATCATTATTACCCCACCTCCCTCCACCTATTTCACTCTCAGCTACTTTTCCTCCAGCCGCCCCCCCCCCCCCCCCCCCAACCCACCCATCCATTTATCTCTCCACTCCTGAGGCTCCCAGCATCATTCCTGATTAAGGGCTTTGCCCGAAACCTCAATTTTCCTGCTCCTCGGATGCTGCCTGATCTGTTGTGCTTTTCCAGCACCACAACTCTCGACCTTTATCCTCAATGATGTTGAAGCTGCCTTTCACAAGTTGCATGGAGAGTATTGAATCAAAATTCTGACATGTCTTTATGGTGGTGGAAAGGCTTTGGGAGTCAGGAGGTGAGTGAATCATTATAGAATTTCAAGCTTCTAGCCAGCTTATGTTGCTGGTGCGGTTAAGATTCTAGTCAATGGGGATCTATATCAGGACCTGTTGTGGAGATGGTCGTTGCTAAATGCCAGGTCAGGGGAAAATAGAGACAGTCACTTGGCACTAATAATTGAAGATAGTTGTGAACATTTCAGCCTTGTTTTTTTGCACAGATGATGGGTTATTCATGGAACATTTGCCCATTACTTGTTTAATTGTCCACCACCATTACGAGTGAAATTGGTAAGACTGCATAGCTTGAACCTGATCATTGCTGGTGAGATTATTCAGTTCTGTCAATCGCATGTTGTTTCGCTGGTTACAGTGTCCTGTGAAGCAGCTGCATGATCTAATTTTCAGCTATGACAATGTTGCTCCTGGTATATTCCTCACTGAAACAAACTTAGTTGGTGTGCCCACTATAGTGGGTGCAGTGGTCATTGAACATAATAACATAAGAACTAGGAGCAGGAGTAGGCCGTCTGGCCCTTCAAACCTGCTTCGTCATTCAATAAGATCATGGATAATCTTTCATGGCCTCAGCTCCACTTACTTGTGTTTTCACCATATCCCTTAATTCCTTTATTTTCCAAAAACGTATCTACCTTAGCTTTAAAAGTGATTACTAAAGTAGCGTCAACCAGTTCCCTGGGCAGGGAATTCCATAGATTAACAAGCCCCTCTGGGTGAAGAAGTTCCTTCTCAGTTCAGTTCTAAACCCGCTACCTCTGATCTTGAGGCCATGCCCTCTTGTCGTAGTCTCACCTACCAGTGGAGACATCCTATCTCTTTCTGCTTTATCGATTCCCTTCATAAGTTTACATGTTTGTTTAGGGTCCCTCCTCATTCTTCTGAATTCCAATGAATATAATCTCAGTCTACTCAGTCACTCCTCATAAGCCAACCTCCTCAACTTCAGAATCAACCTAGTGAACCTCCTCTGCACCCCCTCTAGTGCCAGTACATCCTTTCTCAAGTGAGGAGACCAAAACTGCACACAATACTCCATGTATGGTCTCACCAGCACCCTGTACAGCTGTAACATTACCTCTCTGCTTTTAAACTCAATCCCTTTAGCAGTGAAGGACAAAATTCCTTTTGCCTTTCTAATTACCTGTTGTACCTGCAGACCAATTTTCTGTGATTCATGCACAAGGACACCCAGGTCCCTCTGCACAGCAGCATGCTGCAACATTTTACCATTCAAGTAATAATCTATTTTGCTGTTACTCCTACCAAACTGTATGATTCACATTTACTAACATTGTATTCCATCCGCCAGACCTTTGCCCAACACCCAATGTATCTATGTCCCTCTGCAAAGTTTCACAGTCCTCTGCACACTTTGCTCTGGGACTCATCTTAGTGTCATCAGCAAATTTCAACACCGTACACATGGTCCCCAACTCCAAACCAGCGATATAAATTGAAAATAATTGCAGTCCCAATACCGATCCCTGAGGCACACCACTAGTCACTGATTGCCAGCCAGAATAGCACTCATTTATCCCCACTATTTGCTTCCTGTCAGTCTACTAATCCTCTATCCAATCTAATACTCTACCCTGAACATCATGCATCTTTATCTTATGCAGTAGCCTCATGTGTGGCACCTTTTCAAAAGCCTTTTGGAAATCTAGGTACACCACATCCACTGGGTCCCCGTTATCCACCTTGCTCAAAATGTCTTCATAGAATTCCAAAGTATTTGTGAAGCATGACCTGCCCTTCATGAGCCCATGCTGCGACTGTATAATGGGACAATTTCTTATGAGATGCCCTGCTAGTTCTTCCTTGTTAATAGACTCAAGCATCCTCCCCACTACAGAGGTTAAGCTCACTCGCCTATAATTCCCCATCTTTTGTCTACTTACCTTTTTAAACCGTGGCGTCATATTTGCTATTTTCCAATCTGCTGGGACTGCTCCATAGTCCAGAGAATTTTGGAAAATTACCCACAGTCCACCTGCTTTTTCTCCTGCCATCTCTTTTAGTACCCTGAGATACATTCCATCAGGGCCAGGAGACTTATCTACCCTCAGCTCCATTAGCTTACCCAACACTAGCTCTTCTGTAATAAACATTATTTCCAGGTCCTCACCTACCTTCGTCTCTTCGTCATGTTATTAATATCTTCCACAGTGAAGACCGATGCAAAGTACCTGTTCAATGCCTCAACCATTTCATCATATCCCATAACTGACTGACCCTTCTCATTCTCTGAAGGACCAAAGTTTACTTTAGCTACTCTTCTTTGTTTTATATATTTATAGAAACTTTTGCTATCTGTCTTTATATCCTGTGCTATTTTTTTTTCCTCATACTCTATCTTACTTTTCTTTATAGCTCAATTTGTGACTTTCTGTTGATCTTTAAAGTTTTCCCATTCTTCGAGATTCCTGCTGTTTTTAACCACTTCACTTTGATGGCCTGCCTTATTTCCTTAGACACCCATGGCAGATTACCCCTTTCCTTACAGTCCTTCTTTCTTAGTGGAATATATTTTTGCTGAGCACTTTGAAAAATTTCTTTGAAGGGCCATCATTGCTTGGCAACTGTCGCACAATAAAGTCTCTGTTTCCAGTGTACTTTAGCCAGGGCCTCCCTCATTCTATCATAATCCCCCTTTTTCAAGCACAGGACCCTGGTATTAGATTTTATCTTCACACTACCCAGCAACTATGTGCCTCAGGACTTGGCCAGTAGTGCAGTTACTGAGCTATTCCTGGCAATGGATATTGAAATTCTCCACCTCTAATACATTCTGCAGATTTTCCATCCATTGGTGCTTCCTCCAATGTATTTAATCATTGAGGGAAGGTAGTAGGTGCGACTTGGTAGATTTCCTTTACTCATGTTTGACATGATACCATGAGACTTCATGGGGTCTGGAGTCAATGGTGAGATCTCTCGAGGTCACATTTAAGCAATTGTTTCAGATTGTGCCACCAGCTCTCATGGGTCTTGCCCCGCTGATGGGACAGGCAATACTCACAGATGGTGATGGAAGATTCCAGAACAGTGGCACATAGGTCTGATTCGCTGTGCATTTGTATGTAAGGCCATTGCTTGTCTTGTTTGTCAGGCTGCTATCCCAAATTTTGCACAAATCCCCGATGTTAGTGAGAGGAACTGTGCAATGTGTGCAATGTATGCTGAGTATGATTAGAATTGCATTTATCCCTAAACTATTCATAAATTACAACAGTAATTAACTTAACTCAGTCAGTATCTTCAGTCAATAAACCACTAAACTCAGTTTATAAGGCATTGCTGTGAAGGTATTATTTAATTATTTATTCCTTTAGGATAACAAAGGCTATACTAAATATCTTTTATTTATTCATCAGTCCAAACTTGTCTTTCAATCACCTCAATCATGCACAAAGACTGCTTTCTCCCTAAAGTGTTCCTCTTCGTTCAGCTCCTTTCAGCTTTCAAAGGATGTATTTTATAACGCCTACCCCCACCTCCATCATTTATACACTGGAATATGTGTTAACGGAAAGTACTATCCAAATTGGGGAATGATGTTTGGTTAATTTTGCCTTCCTTCTCTCACCCTTTCTTAACCCCTCCCTTCTCTGAGAATGGCTGCCTTACTTTAGAATTGGATTCAGTTTGTGGTTTAATTGATAATTGGAAGCGCAGCCATCCAGGAGACTGAGTAATAGGCATTGTGGAGGCTACAGTTCAGATGCTTCAAAAATTTAGCATGCCACTATTATCCTACAAGGAATATATCGAAGGAAATGAGTTTTGACTGGTCTTAATTATGTCACTGGCATTGTCCAAATTAGTCAAAATTCAAATCTATCTTGAGGAGAAACACATCAGGGACACATACACTTATATTGGATAAGCAACCTATAATTTGAACAAACATTGGGCAGCATTTTCTGTGTGTGACAGGACTCCACCCATTTCGAGATCAAGTGGGAGTCCCATGTTGCTTGTCTTCAGGATACTTGATGCTGTTTAAGTACAATCAGGCACTAACCTGGTTCTGTATCTGGTCTTCCATGTGATCAAGGCCCGATTCAGAAAGAAATTCAACTTTGAGAGCTGTAGACCAATCATAAGAATCCAGTTCTCGTTTGCCAGTATGACCAGGACAGGTGGCTGTCACTGAACTGAAGCCTTCACATTGAAGATTGGAGATAGCTAAGTGGGCTGAATAGGGCTGTATGGAAGAGATGGGAGGATTGGTTTGTGGTCTGATATTCAAGGATCATAGAATTCCTACTGTGTGGGAACAGGCCATTCAGCCCATAGAGACCACACCAATGCGCCGAAGAGTAGCATCCCATCCAGACCCATCCCACCAATTGCTAATCCACCTAGTCTGTACATCTTTGTGAACTGTGGGTGGAAACTGGAGCACCCAGGGGACACCCACACAAGAACAGGGAGAATGTGCAAACTCCACACGGAGGTCGGCCAAGGCTGAAATTGAACTGGGCGCTGTGAAGCAGCAGTGCTAACCAACCGAACCACCATGCCAGTTCACAACATATTATTGCTAATTTAGGAACTTGGGTTCTAAACTGGAGTACTGATATATAGCTTTATATTGATTTATATTTCTATATATTGTGTTTTAAGAATGGGGACAAAATAGTTGTAGCTTCATTTTTGAATTAATGAACTTTGGTGCTAGTAATCTCAGGATTCTTTCTATATGTATTTTGGCGAGAGGTTACAGCCTTGGAGTAAGGCTACGAGGTAGAGAAAATTGGGCTGATGTCCAGCAACAAGCTGTCCAATGACACAAGGAGACAAAGACAGAAACATCCAGAAAGTCAGCGAGATAGTCTGTGTCTGTGGGCATTAGTGAGTGGAGGTTGAAGTGCTACACTAATCTAAGGGTTGGCCTTAAAAATGCTGGAAGCTGAATGTGTGGAAAAGCAATGTGTTTGCTCTGAAGGTGCAGAGATGTCAGTAAGAAGAAAGCTCCACAGCTCCCCGTGGGAGTATCAGTAAGGAACACATTCGACAAGCTTGTTGAAAACTTATGGTTAAATAATTAATGTTATATAATCAGTAATCTAAATTAGCAGCTTGTTTAAAGCCCTTAGTAGCAGGTATTAAGTAAAGAAAACAGTATTGACTGAATGCAGAAATTTGTCAAAAAGAATCCAATCACAGCAGTACTGGCTGAACAAAACACTTTAGCATGGAAAGATGGAATTCAATCTGGATAAATGTGAGGTAATACATTTGGGAAGGACAAACAAGGCAAGGAAATACGTGATGAATGGTAGGACCCTGGGAAGCACCAAGAATCAAAGAAACATTGATATGCATGTACACCAACCCCTCGAAGTATCACTACAGGTGGAAAAAATGGTTAAGAAGGCATATGGTATACTTTATTAGTTGAACCATAGCATTTAGAGCAGGGAGATTATGTTGGAACTATATAAAATGTTGGTTCGGCTGGAGTTAGTTTTGTATGTTGTTCCGGAATCCACTTTACAGGAGGGATGTGATAGCATTAGAGAGGCTAAAGAGGGGATTTACCGGGATATTGCCTAGGATGGAGAGTTCCAGTTATGAAGAGAGATTGGACAGACTAGTGTTGCTTTCCTTAGAGCACAGGAGATTGATTACCAACCCATCATTTTTTGTATCATCTGCGAACGTACTGATCAACCCACCTACAGTCAAGTCTAAATCGTTCAAATGAACCACAAATAGCAAGGACCCCAACATGATTAAAATGTATAAAATTATGAGGGGCATAGATAGTGTAAACAGGAAGAAACTTTCCCTTTGATGGAGGAATCAATGCCGGGGTGGGGGGATAATTTACAGTTGGGTTTAGAGGAGATGTGATGAAAAACCTTTTCATCCAGAAGGTGGTGGAAATCTGGAACTCACTGAATTTAGATGTACACTTGTGATACCAAGGTTAAGTGTTGGAAAATGGGATTAGAATAGTTAGATGGTTGTGTTTGACTACCATGGGCATGATAGGCTGGAGGGTCTTTTTCAGTGCTGTACATCTCTGATTCAGCCACATTTATAGCACTGTCAACAGATTTAGTCTCAAAGTTGTTAAATGAAGAGATGGAGACATTGGAGGAGGTGCACCAATATTGATTAGAATGATCTCAGGACTGAGAGGTTCTACCTATCAGTACAGAATTTCTGTAGAAAAGAGAAGACTGAAGATAACCTAATAAGGATCTTTAAGATCACAAAAGGTTTTGACAGGATATTGTAATAAAGCCATCAGAACTTTCTCAACCATTTTGACTTGCAGGGCACAGCAGAAGCACAGCCTACAAGAATAGAGGAGTCAATCATAAGTCCAACTGGGGATGGAATAGAATCTTCCTTACTTGCGCAGAGAGTATTGAAAATAGAGAACTCCCCATCACAGGGAGAGGAAAGCGTGGATGCATCCAAAGGAAAACTCCTTAAGCATATGCGGGGAAGGAACAAAGGATAAATTGGTGAAGTTTAGTTGAAAGTGATTGGGAGGAGGTTCATGTGGAGCATAAACACTAGTGTGAATCTATTGGGTCAAATTACCTTGATGTGCTGCAAATAACTTGTAATATTTTGTAATTACGACTAAATGGCAGAAATATTTTAACAATTATGTTGTTTTGATATCTACCAGGAAACTAACAGGTGGACATGACATAGAACATAGAACATTACAGAGCAGTACAGGCCCTTTGGCCCTGGATGTTGCGCCGCCCTGTCATACTAATCTGAAGCCCATCCCACCTACACTATTCCATGTACGTCCATATGCCTGTCCAATGACGTCTTAAATGCACTTAAACTTGGCGAATCTACTACCAATGCAGGCAAAGCATTCCATACCCTTACTACTCTCTGAGTAAAGAAACTACCTCTGACATCTGTCTTAAACCTATCTCCCCTCACTTTAAAGTTGTGTCCCCTCGTGTTTGCCGTCCCCATACTTGGAAAAAGGCTCTCCCTGTCCACCCTATCTAACCCTCTGATTATCTTGTATGTCTCTATTCAGCCACCTCTAACGAGAACGGCCTCAAGGCTGAGGGCCTTTCCTCATAAGACATTCCTTCCATACCAGGCAACATCCTAGTAAATCTCCTCTGCACCTTTTCCAAAGCTTCCATATCCTTCTTATAATGCGGTGACCAGAACTGTACAGAATACTCCAAGTGTAGCCGAACCAGAGCTTTGTACAGCTGCAGCATAACCTCCTGGTTCCGGAACTCAATCCCTCTATTAATAAAGGCCAAAACATGGTATGCCTTCTTAACAACCCTGTCAATCTGGGTGGCAACTTTCAGGGATTTGTGTACATGGACACCGAGATCTCTCTGCTCATCTGCACTCCCAAGAATCCTACCATTAGCCCAATACTTTGCATTCCGATTACTCCGGCCAAAGTGTATCACCTCACACTTGTCCACATTAAACTCCATTTGCCACCTCTCAGCCCAGCTCTGCATCCTATCTATGTCTCTCTGCAACCTACTACATCCTTCGTCACTATCCACAACTCCACCAACCTTAGTGTCATCCGCAAATTTACTAACGCACCCTTCTAAGCCCTCATCCAAGTTATTTATAAAAATGACGACCAGCAGTGGAACCAATACCGACCCTTGCGGTTCGCCGCTAGTAAGTGGACACCAAGGTGAACATGTTCCATCAACTACAACCCTCTGTTTTCTTTCAGCAAGCCAATTACAGATCCAAACTGCTATGTCTCCCACAATCGCATTCCTCCAGATTTTGTATAATAGCCTACTGTAGGGAACCTTATCGAACGCCTTGCTGAAATCCATATACACCACATCAACCGGTTTACTCTCATCTACCTGTCTGGCCACTTTGTCAAAAAAACTCAATAAGATTCGTTCGGCATGACCTACCCTTCACAAAACCATGCTGAATGTCCCTGATCAGATTATTCTTTTCTAGATTTTCTAGACATTGGAGGAAGGCAGAGAAAAAGTCATAGGTAAAGAGACTGAAGGTAGAAATAGGAGAGATAATTGTTAAATCAGTTAAACTTAAGAGCTGATAAAACCTATGGTCTGGATGAGTTGCATCAGAGCATATAAGAAAATAAGGACAAGGCAGTAAAAATGTTTTATAAAACTTGAAAATTTTAAAGAGCAGAAAAGAGAAAGACAGAGAGCAAAGATGTCTTTTAGATTAAAAAGGAAAAATTGAACACTGCCAATGAACTCCAAATTAGTTAGCTTAAGGCTGGTGGGAACAAAGATACCAAATTCTGACCTAAAGATGTATAAGAAAATTTTCTCAAAAAGCAAAATTTTGTGCAGTAGCTGAATTAAATTTCGATTTTCAACAAGGTCCCTCCAAGGGGAATTGGTGACAATAGTGATTAATGCCATTGGACAAACAATCTAGAACCCATGGTTAATGTACTGGGTGTAGGTGCGAATTGTACCAAAGTAGATCGTGAAATTTGAATTCAACAAAAATCTGAAACGAAAAGATTAATGGTAACCATGTAATACTGTTGTAAAAATCTATTTGGTTCACTAATATCCTTTAGGAAATGAAATCCGGCCTACACATGACTCCAGACCCATAGAAATAAATTTGACTCTTAACTGCCCTATGGGCAATTAGGGTCGGGCAGTAAGTGCTGGCTTCATGAGCAAAGTCCACATTTCCTGAGTAAATATTTTAAAAGCTGTAAACTAGATTCATGAATAAAGTCAAAAGAAGTCAGGAGGCAAATAGAAGAATGGGTACAAATTGATCACAAAGATATTAAGACTAGCCACGCAAGAAGTGGACGGCAAGAAGTGGCACTATATTTTATGGTGTAATCTACCTCACAAGCATCTATCAATTGGTATGCCATTAATTGTTTCATTGTGAGACTTCCACCCTACCTGAGGCATCAGATTTGAATTATGATCACTGCTGGAACTACAGCCAATCCCCAAAGAAGAGGAGGCTATGTAGGCAAGATTTAAGCTGTCATCGGCAGAGACCAGCAATAGGAGTTACAGGGTGAAAACCTGAGTTTAATATTCCTGAGGGGTGGATTAAAGAGACATTACAGTTATGAGGGAGGGAGTGCCTCTAACAGCAGGCACAGGGAATCCACAAATATGGTCTCCAGTAACACTAGCCTGACACTAGCCCACCTAGTTGAAGTTGCTAGGTTACATGCTGGGTGTGGGCTTCCAGGTCAGCATTTATTGCCCACCCATAATTACCCAGAAGGCAGTTCAGAGTCAACCACATTGCTCTGGATCTTGAGTCACATTGACACCAAGATTAGGTGAGGATGGCGGGTACCCTCCCTGAAGGACATTAGTGAACCAGATCGGTTTTCTCCTGACAATGGACACATGGTCATCATTAGACTCATTACACTCTTAATTCCAGATTTTTATTGAATTCAAATTTCACCATTCTGACAGAATTCGAACCCAGGTCCCAGGAACATTACCTGGGTCTCTGGATTAACATCCAACGATAATACCAAGAGGATGTGTCCTCCTCCCCTTACCTCCTGCTGCAGTTAAAATAGTAGCAGTGGCAAAATTAGGCATTTAAGTAAATATTACATGACAACTGAAAGGCTTCATTGGGCCCAAGGGCAGTCAGGCAACACTGAGACTTCAAAATGAGATATAGATATTGGTTGGACGTAAAGCACGGGTTGCACTTCACAAGACCCCTCCACCTTTCAACATAGCAACCAAGGGAGCACGAAGTGTCGCTTGTACTGTTCCATAATGATGGGTGCTAGCGTCACTATCGTTCACTATTTACATAAATGATTTGGATTTTGGAACAGAACATAATGCATCAAAATTTGCAATTCACATCAAATTAAGGGGTATAGATCATAAGGAGGAAGACTGTGACAAAGTACAAGACAATTAATGACTGGCATTTCAACACTTATTTTCCAAGGAATATATGGTCCCCTTATTCCTCCCACTTAAATACATTACCATATACATATTTCTATTGAAATACATTTGCCACTTAAACCCCCAATCTACAAGTTTAACATATTCTTGTCTTTTATCATTGTTTTCCTCAGTATTAAATGCACAGTCTTGGGTGCTGTTTTCAGTGGTTGTTTTTCCAAGCGTTTTGACATAAACCTATTTGAGTCAGAAAATAGTAGGGGACAGAAATGAAATGCACACATGTTCTACACGTTCTGCCAGTCAACAGTTCGAACATGGGGAAATGTCCAAAAACTGAACTTGAAAATTGTTACTGTGAGCTGTGAGTCCCAAACGATGATGGGTTTCACCTCTTCTAATGTTTAGGCTACTTGTATAATGAAGCCACCAAATCAGATCATCAGGTACTCTCTCCAATGGAGCTCAACACATCAAATACATGCAGGAAGCATGTATAGTGGAGCTTACAACACTGATCACACTTACACTTTAGGTATCCATAACACCTGTGCTTTAAGCATTGTAATGTTATTAGGCTCCTGAGCAAAACAATTTTAATGCAGACACCCACACACACATTCATGAAAATAATTTGAGGCTTTGAGACTTTCAGACATGTGCCTGGAATTTTGATAGGAACATATCCATTTTTTTGAGCAGGAAACAAGTGCCAAAATCTCCAATATGGTATGTTGCACACACAGGCATTTCCAGATTGGAGCATGCTGCCTCCTACATTAGATCAGGCTTCTTCACTGCTGTCAAGAATATGCAGCTTTTAAAACAATTGATGTGTGATTAAGTGTCCTGCTCTTCTTAAAGGACCAATTTTGGTCTACCCTAGGGCCTGCCTTCCAAATACTGAATTCACATGACACTCAGCAGAAGGACCCTTCATCAGTAGTATTGGAAGGGATTAAACTGGGCTTACAGTTTGTTATTGCAAGCTGCTGGTTAATCTCTGTGCCTTTCATTTTTTTTTCTGGAAAGTTCAGGTTAACTGCCGGGAGGATTTTGTTAACATTGCAGCTGTTGGCTAGTTTGTAAATAGTTTGAATGCAGTGATTGGTAGTTTGGTGGTGTTGCCTTTGGGACTGAAGATAAGGCAGGCAGCAAGGAATTGAATTGAGTTGAATTGAATTTATTGTCACATGTACAGAGGCACAGTGAAAGGCTTTATCTTACGAGCAATGCAGGCAGATCACAGAGTTAATAGTAGCAGTGATAAGTAAATAATAGGTAAACAGCAGCAAAATCAAAAACACAGCTATAGGCGAATATTAAGAGTTTGCGAGTCCATTCAGTATTCTAACAACAGTAGGGTAGAAACTGTTTCCAAACCGCCTGGTGGGTGTGTTCAGGCTTCTGTACCTTCTGCCCGATGGTAGAGGGTGTAGAAAAACATTGCCAGGGTGGGATGGATCTTTGAGAATGCTGGCGGCCTTTCCTTGACAGCGAGCCTAGTAGATGAATTCTACAGATGGGAGATTGGTCTTTGTGACAGCAGGAAGACAGCAGAGAGCAGGAGCAGTTGTGACAGAGCATGATACAGTGCAGGAGAGCATATAACATGTATATTCAAGTAGTACTTCTCTTACCTCAAGTTCCCTTCAATGAATGAAGCCACAACACTCTACAAGATGCCTGTCACTGAGTTTTATCAACTCATGTGGACACAACTTGAACATGGGCAGAATAGCTGTGACCCTTCACCTTTAATTCCAAGGCTCAACTTGGAGCAGGTAATATCTAACCAGATCTCTTTTAGGTCCAGCTCTTGCTAACAGTTTTGTTGGTTACCATCAGGAGGGTGTCTTCAATGGAATGATCACTAACCTCCTTCCCTTAACATATTTCTAATATGTAGGTGACACTTTTGCAAAATATGTATCAAAAGAATTCTTTTTGCACCTTCACAACCCTATCCTGATCTCAAATTTATCAGTGAAAAGGAGCAAAGAACACCCTTTCCTTGATGTATGAGAAATTAGCCAGTGAGTTCTCTAAAGCTACCTACCATAAGTCTACATTCACTGGTCAGCATATCCAGTACGATTGCCATAGTTTAATGTGAAACAAGATTAACCTTATTGGCAACATCATGAACAGAGCCTTAGATATCGTCTTACTGTGTAAGCTTGGCACAAAGACTGCCTTGCATGATAATGGCTACCATGCTTAAAATCATCACTTATTATATATCATGCAAACTCATGACAGGATCAATGGCTGCTATTTTGACCCAAAAAGGTGCCAAGGCTAACTCAAATTATCCAGGCCAAATCAAAAAAGAGATTTTGCTCACCACACAGGTGACTAATGTGGTAAACAATGTAGGTGTGAAGCTGGCAGTACATTGGCTATAAACTGGCTGTATGCCTCAACAGCTGGTGGACCATACCAAATAACATGTCCCTTTGAGTATGGGCAACTAACTGCAAACACAACCGGTTCATAACTGTACAAGTCTGAACTTAATGTTTATTGCTAGATGTGATTCTGCTGCTAGCCAATAATTACTAAACCATCCACACTGCATGAACAATAATACCAGAACCCAATTTAAATTTATCAGTTGGTTTCACAGAGTATTTCATTTGTGTGTGCTGAG
This sequence comes from Chiloscyllium punctatum, assembly GCF_047496795.1. Taxonomy (NCBI): domain Eukaryota; kingdom Metazoa; phylum Chordata; class Chondrichthyes; order Orectolobiformes; family Hemiscylliidae; genus Chiloscyllium; species Chiloscyllium punctatum. The sequence goes on from NC_092748.1 coordinate 20,871,470, forward strand.
GGTAATTTACATATTCATGTGCACTCACCTGGTCTGAGTAGGCAAAATTAGTTTGTGCACATGTTGCATCTTTCTCATTGAGAAAGGTTTGTGGAGATTGCCCATCCTCGTTGCATTCCCCTTGGCAATGTCCCAAACAATCAGAATTTATTCCCTTATTTAAGGAAAAATATAATTTCATTGGAGGCAGTTTAGAGAAGGTTCACTAGGATGATCCCTGGTATGGTGGGCTTGTTTTACGAGCAAAGGTTAAATATGAAAAGTGGATGTATGGAATGTCGAATCAGCCAGGATCCTATTGAATGGAGAAGCAGTCTTGAGGGGCCAAATGGACTACTCTTGCTCCTATTTATTATGGTCTTACCCACCTGGTATGAGTTTAATCATCTATCAGTGGCTCAGTGGTTAGCACTGCTGCCTCACAGCACCAGGGTCCCAGGTTCGATTCCAGGGCGACTCTCTGTGTGGAGTTTGCACATTCTCCCCATGTCTGTGTGGGTTTCCTCCGGGTACTCCGGTTTCCTCCCACAGTCCAAAGACGTGCAAGTCAGGTGGATTGGCCATGCTAAATTGCCAGTAGTGTTAGGTGCATTAGTCAGAGGGGAAATGGGTCTGGGTGGGTTACTCTTCAGAGGGTCGGTGTGGACTGGTTGGGCTGAAGGCCTGTTTCCACACTTCAGGGAATCTAATCTAATGATTAACAGATCCTGCTGTATTTCTAAGTGGACAAGGGTCCAGACTACTCTTTGGAGTGTAGAAGAATGAAGGTGCTCTCATTGAAACATATCAGATTCTTAGGGACTTGACACGATAAAGGTTGAGAGGATATTTCCCCTCCTGGGAGAGTCTAAGATCTGAGGGCATAGTTTCAGAATAAAGAAACACAATTTAAGACTGAGATGAGAAGGAATTTCTTCTCTCAGAGGGGTGTGTCTCATTGGAACTCCCTGCCACAGAGAGTTATGGGGGCAGAGTCTTTGTCTTTATTTAAGGCTGAGATAGAAAGATTCTTGATCAATTGGAGAATCACGAGTTATGTGAAAATGCAGAAAAGCGGACATGAGGAATCAGCCAGGATCCTATTGAATGGGGAAACGGACTCGGGGGGGGGGGAGGGTGGATGGGGGAGGGCGGAGGGGGGAGGGGGCGGGGAACCAAAGGAACTACTCTTGTTCCTATTTCTTATGGTCTTATCCACCTGGTCTGAGTTTAATCATCTATCTAAGATTAACAATTAACAGATCCTGCTGTATTTCCAAGTCAACCATGGCCCAAACAATCAGCACCTCCAAAGTATTCCCTCTTGAAGTTTAATTCCGTACATACCAGTCTTGACAAGTACAAGTGGAAAAGCAGCAAATTTGTGAATCTTTTCAGCAAGGTTTAAAAACAATTTATCAAACAACTCATTTACAGTTACTTCCAACAATGAACAGAAATAATCATGAATTTCTCTTGTGTAACTTCTAGTGAGTTTTGGTGCTAATTTCCCCATCATAACATTCTATGAAATATCCCAGTAGCTACAGCTTGTGAAATGGACCTTTCTATAAGAACACTTCAAATGGCTGTACTCAGCACCTTGAGCAGCTTTCGATATTGATGGTTTAGATTACATTTACAGTGTGGAAACAGGCCCTTCGGCCCAACAAGTCCACACCAACCCGCCGAAGCGCAACCCACCCATACCCCTACATTTACCCCTTACCTAACACTACGGGCAATTTAGCATGGCCAATTCACCTGACCTGCACACCGTTGGACTGTGGGAGGAAACCGGAGCACCTGGAGGAAACCCACGCAGACACAGGGAGAACGTGCAAACTCCACACAGTCAGTCACCTGAGGAGGGAATTGAACCCGGGTCTCAGGCGCTGTGAGGCAGCAGTGCTAACCACTGTGTCACCGTGCTGCCCGTGGTCTGATTACAGACTGCACCATCTTGCTGTGGGCTAATGCAGTTTAGCCTGGTTTGGTGAGACTGTTGATGTCACTGCTGGAGTGGGGCACGTGGAAGCTGGTAAACTATCATTCTGAGAGAGGACAGCCATGAAGTCTATTGCCTTCCCTTGGAAGTGAACATCAATACTTATGTGTCTTTGCTCAATACACAGTAGCTTGCAACTGTGATTCCTGTTCTATGATGGTAGTGATAGATTCCATGCTATTGTGACAGCTGTGAGGATTGTCAGGAGAGGCTATGTGTCAGTGAGTGCCAAGTGTTGTGCTGATAGGGCTAATCTATGTTGGACAGAATGGATTCCATGCACAGCATAAAGCCCTGATGTCAATTGAAGCCGTACTCCTGCATGTTCTGTGATGGTGAAGGTGTGAGCAGAGAATGAAAGAGCAGTGTCCTTGACAACTTTGTGATGTCATTGTAAATGTGGCCTTGGGGCTAAGCTGCTGGCATTCACTTCCTTTGTAACCACTTTCTCCTGCCAACAGAAATGTTGCCTGCAGAGCTTTCTTCCAGCTGGGGGAGAAGTGTGCTGCTAATCTGAAGGCATCCAAAACAGCATTGTAAAACCCAGAGATTTCACCTGCAGGTCCAACAGCTATTTCTCTTCTTCCAAGTATTTCAATGTGGTATGCAACCAGAGAACACCGCCGTGCTCTGTATCTTTTACCGGTGTCACTCTTACTTAGCCCCCAGAATAAGTGTGCTGACAAGAAGTATCTCTGGCTGCATGCCTAACTCACAATAAGAAGCATACACATTGAATATTACATACTGCCTTATGTTAACACTAGCGGAAATGTTTAAGTACACCTTGCCCCCTGCTTCCCTGTTTGCAGTCAATCAAAGATCTTGGTTACCACCTTTATGTTGGATGATTCAGGGCTCTGCAGCTTGAATGCATGGGGATAGCAGTCAAGCCTCAAGAATTAAAATGATTACCCTGCAATGGATTTACTCTTTTGATTCAACCATCAACGGAGACAGCTTGTCACAACAGGGAATGATTGAAATCACGTTTTTTTTGTTAAAATAATTCCTGAAATGTTTTTAAAAATACATCTAGTTCTAATGTAGTTGCCAAACAGAGTTGCACTGTGCAGAGGAAGTTGGGCATACATTATAAATGCATCAGTGGTTTCAATGGTAATTCCTGTGACTGATGTAGTATGACAGTTTTTAAATAGTCAATCTGACTGCTAATATAGGAGTGTTAATTAGTGTTAAATGCAGTAATTAGGAATAGCCTCCAAGTAGAACAGCTGAGCTTGTTGCGTGAGGTTCACACCTTTCGAACTATAGTGTTGACGTCTCGTGAAGGATGACTGTTCAATCCCCTAGCCGGTATAGGTGATGATGAGTTTTTATCAGTTCCCAGACAAGCTACTATATTGCTTTCAAAGCGTCACTTCTTCCTTCCTTCTCCAGACTGGTTCCTGGTAATGATTCTTCAACTGTACTTTAAAAAGAATCACACTCACATTGGTTGCCTGATGTTGTGATATTTTCAGCATTTCTTGTCAGCTTTTATATTCTCTGGGCCACGTCTCATACTGCTGAAGGTAAGGGATAATATAGTGGTGCTGACTGCACCCAATGCTTGAAATACCTCTCAATAATTTTAGTGGCAAGACTAGGCCAAATCTTCCCCTGGACTCAGGGAAACTCACAATTCATAAACAGCAAACCTCATGCGCCATTTTAGTCTTTTCAAGATGGGGTGGAGGTCGCAGTATTATTTGCAAGCTACCTTAAAGTATATGAGGAGTGTAGGTGCAGAGATAAGCCAGTCAACACTCATCCCCTTATCTCAGTTCATGCTCCCTCACATCAACCATGCCACCTTTACCACCTGGGATGGCAGTGCTGTCCTATTGAGGAGACTGGGCCTGTATTCTTTGGGGGTTAGAAGAATGAGAGGTGATCTAATTGTAATTCACTATGTTCTTAAAGGATACATACAGAAAGACTGTTTTCCCCTGACTGGGGAGGACTGCTGATTTGTGGAGGGTTTGGCAGAGGCGGGTTGTTTAGAACCAGAAGACATAGTCTTAGAATACGGGGCAGACCATTTATAACTGAGATGAGGAGGAACTTCCTCATTCAGAGGGCAGTGCATTTTGGGATTTCTATCCAGGAAGGCTGTGAAAACTCAAATAAAAACAAAAAGTGCTGGAGAAACTCGACAGGTCTAGCAGCATCCGTGCAAAGAGGAACAGATATAACATTTCAAGTCTAATGTGACTCGTCAGGAGAGTTCAGTACTCTGAAGAGGAGTTATGTCAACTCGAAATGTTAAAACTGCTGAGTTTCTCCAATGTTTTTCGTTTGCGATTGTCAACATAGAATCCCTACAGTGTGGAAGAAGGCCATCAGCCTATTGAGTGCACATCGACCCTCTGCAGAACATCCCACTCAGACTTGCCCCATCCTGTACCCCTGCATTTCCCATGGCTAAATCACCTAGCCTGCACATCACTGGACACTGTGGGCAATTTAGCACAGCCAATCCACCTAACCTGCTCTGGGAGGAAACCGGAGCACCTGGAGGAAACCCATGCAGACACAGGGAGAATGTGCAAACTTCACACGGAACAGTTGGCCTAGGCTGGAATCGAACCTAGGTCCCTGGCGCTGTGAAGTAACAGTGCTAACAATGAGCCACTCTGTCACCCCAACTGCAGTATTTCACATCTATTTGTTTGTGCAAGCTCAGCCACTGAGTCTGTTCAACGTAGAGATCAATACCTTTCTAGATACTAATGACTTCAAGAAATATGGTGAAAGTTTGGGAAAAAGATATTGAAGTCAGTGATCCAGAATGGTGGTGCAGCTTTGTGGGACTGATTAACCCACTCCTGCTCTTATGTTTCCAATTAAAATATACCTATATAACAATACAGTACCAAATAATGATAGTTAAATGCAGGGGGCCAATTTATAATTACTTTCATAATGTTGTATTTTTCGGCAGGCCTTCTATTTTCTTCACAAGCCCTCAAACCAGGCTGATTTAATTGATTCCCAGAATCCTGTGTCATCAAAAAGAAATGATGTGGCAGAAGAAATCTCATTTTCACCCCTCTTTGAAAGTGGGGAACCCAACCTCAAGAGGATACATTTTGTACGTGAATCATGACCAACCACAAAAAGTCCAAAGGAAAACTGACATGGGGTGAGGAATGCAAAGGGATGTCAGATATGCTTTACAAAAGTATGGTCGCTGACACACCAGAATGTACCTCTGAACCCAGATGAAAGCAGCACAATTAACTCTTTCCAAGTTAAATAGCGAAGGGAGATATTTCACACATGAACAGTAATCTAAATCTCTACTTCAGATTTCCCTGTTTTGAATCTTATTCCCTTTTGTACTTTGTTTCAGGAAAACAAAAGTACAGTACAAGAGCCAATTAGTCAAGAATTCAAATAACAGTTTTTATGAGAGTTTGAAAGGATACACAGAAGAGAGCAATTAAGCTAGTCTTGGTACTTTGGAGCCAGAAATAGGAGGAATTATCATTGAGAATGAGAACATTGTAGAAATTTTGAGCAAATATTCTAAACTTGTCTTTGTGGTGGAAGACAGGAAGTACGTACCAGAGATAAGTGAAAAGAGTGCCCAATAGAGTTCATACCACTGCTCCACTATGTGATCTCAATGTTATTATAATTACACAGGTCTCCCCTCAGCACTTTCCTTGCCTGGTTGATGCACTGTAATTATAAAGCTAACAAAGGCAAGAACTTGCATCTCACTGAGGATGCTTTTGTCTAATACACATCCAAATATCTGTCCTGGAAACTCTACTTGTTTTTGCATCACAGCAGCTGAGACAATTCACAATATTCCAGAACATTCTACACAACATCCCGCAGTATTGAAAAAAACAATTTGCCCTATTTCCCAACGTTAAAGGATCATTTAAAAAATTCCAAGTTCTAGATCTGAAACTTTATCTTCATCATAATCTAATCAGTTCTTATTTGGGCTATATCTTTTCCGTGTACCAGATTTTGCTGTAATCTGTCCATTAATTTTGAAATATATAGTTTACACACAAATAGACTGATAAAGAGGCATGAAAACATGACCTTGAATTACCTTCAGTGATGGAAGCAATAAATAGTAACCAAGATAATAATAAGCATAAGAAGTTGAAAGTAATTACTAATATAACAGGAAACAAATATCAGAGACACTGAAAGTAAAAAGACAAAAATGATCAATATCTTAGGATTCCAGAAAGGAAAATTGGAGTGTTGACATTCTAGGTTTACCAAAATTTGTTAGAGTCTATAACAGTTCCAATGTTTAAGTTCGCAAATATAACACTGCTACTCAAGGGTAAGGAAAAACACAGAACTACACATCCTGCGCTTTCCTGATGTTTGTTGTCAGGAAAGCGCAGGAATCTGTTATCAAGTTATTTTTGAAAATGAACTTAGACAGAGGTTACATGGTTATGTATTTGAAAGACGAATTGTGTTTGACAAATGCTTTTTACGGTTGCAAATAGGAAGATAGATAGCGAAAATCCTGTAGATGTATAATACCTATACCATTCGGGGACACGTTAGGAAGCATTTCCACACACAAAGAGTGGTAGAAGTTTGGAACTCTCTTCCACAAATGGTGGTGGATATTAGATCAGTTGTTAATTTTAAATCTGCTATAGATAAATATTTGTTAAGTGAAGGTCTTAAGGGGAATGGGCCAAAGTCAGGTATAAGGAGTTCACCCACAGATCAGCCATGATCTTATTGAATAAAGGGATAGACTCGAGGGGCTGAATGGCCTATTTCTGTTCCTATCTTCATATATTCCAAAAAATCCATTGGATCATTCAAAAAGTTAGATACAAGAAAACAAACAGTGAAGATAATTTATTAATATAGATGAATGACAGAATTGACACAGTAGTTAATTGACAGAAAGCAAAGAGTAGTGATGAACAGGTCGTTTTCAAATTAGCAGGCTGCAATTTTATTTATTGTTGTGGTTCTGTTCGCCAAGCTGGGAATTTGTGTTCCAAACGTTTCGTTCCCTGTCTAGGTGACACCCTCAGTGCTTGGGAGCCTCCTGTGATGCGCTTCTGTGATCTTTCCTCCGGCATTTATAGTGGCCTGTCACTGCCGCTTCCGGTTGTCAGTTCCAGCTGTCTGCTGCAGTGGCCGGTATATTGGGTCCAGGTCGATGTGTTTGTTGATAGAATCTGTGGATGAGTGCCAAGCCTCTAGGAATTCCCTGGCTGTTCTCTGTTTGGCTTGTCCTATAATGGTAGTGTTGTCCCAGTTGAATTCATGTTGCTTGTCATCTGCGTGTGTGGCTACTAAGGATAGCTGGTCGTGTCGTTTCGTGGCTAGTTGGTGTTCATGGATACGGATTGTTAGCTGTCTTCCTGTTTGTCCTATGTAGTGTTTTGTGCAGTCCTTGCATGGGAGTTTGTACACTACATTGGTTTTGCTTCTCCCAAACTTTGAACACCTATGGGCGAGAGACGCTAAAACAAACCAGGAAATGGGAATCCTGTGCCAACTGCCTAAGCGCCACATACGAACAACTCCAGTTCCTGCATGAATGCTGAAGCAAAACCAATGTAGTGTACAAACTCCCATGCAAGGACTGCACAAAACACTACATAGGACAAACAGGAAGACAGCTAACTATCCGTATCCATGAACACCAACTAGCCACGAAACGACATGACCAGCTATCCTTAGTAGCCACACACGGAGAAGACAAGCAACATGAGTTTGACTGGGACAACACTACTATTATAGGACAAGCCAAACAGAGAACAGCCAGGGAATTTCTAGAGGCATGGCACTCATCCACAGATTCTATCAACAAACACATCGACCTGGACCCAATATACCGGCCACTGCAGCAGACAGCTGGAACTGACAACTGGAAGCGGCAGAGACAGGCCACTATAAATGCCGGAGGAAACATCACAGAAGCACTTCACAGGAGGCTCCCAAGCACTGAGGATGTCACCTAGACAGGGAACGAAACGTCTGCAACACAAATTCCCAGCTCGGCGAACAGAACCACAACAACGAGCACCCGAGCTACAAATCTTCTCCCAAATTTTGATTTTATTTATTATTCATGGGATGCTGGCATCACTGGCTGGGCTATCACTTATTCCCCATTCCCAGTTGCCCTTCAGAAGGTGACAGTGAGCTGCGTTTTGAACCACTGTAGTCGATGTGCTGTAGGGACACTCCCAGTGCTGTTAGGTAGGGAATTCCAGGACTTTACTCCTGTGACAGTGAATGAACATTTCCAAGTCAGGATGGTGAGTGGTTTGGAGGGGAACTAATAGGTTATGATATTCACATGTACCTCCTGCTCTTGTCCTTCTAAGGGGAATAATTCTTAGTTGACTCAAGGAGGACAGTGATCTGTTAGGTGGGTGTCACCAAAGTTAGTCAAGAGTATTGTTGGATCTCAGTCCAGGGTTTTAGCCAAAAGTAGTCAGGTGCTTGATGTGATCAGGGTCTATGAATGTATGTCCTCACATAACTGGGCCATGGTCAGTCTTGCAGGATGAGTGCAACCAGTCTGAAAAATACGTAAGTCACCCAGGGAGCTGCACAGAAATCAGTCACGGGCTAATCTATCCTCAATCAGGAAAGTTGGTGAGGTGTCCCAAGTGAGTGAGGAAGAAGAGCAGAGGGAAGGAAAGGAGCATGGGGTGGGTGAGAGCCATGGAGGAACGATGCTGCATGCAATAGTGAGAATGGTCCACTATGAGCTTGATGGGAGATGGGTGCACTGCCAGAGTTAGGGTGAGCGTGAGGAAATGGTGGCACTTAACCTTATAAACCCAGAAATGATTAACTTTCTTGCGGTATTGATGCATATTCCTCTGGGCCATTAATCTACACTGACCAGACTAGGCTAGCAAAACTATGTGTCATAGCGTCCTCTGATAATCTTGGGAAAGAGAACCACTTCTCTATCACCCGATCCACAAAGACCATCAAGTCCCTGTCTGTGAATAGGGTGCTAACTTGCCTTGCTCAGCTTGGTTTGGAACTGCACAGCAAGAGTAAGTGCAGTTCTCAGCTTGAAGTGTTTGAAATGATGCACAACTGATATTTAAATATGGCAGGCTCAGCAGAAATGTCATAAAGTCCCATGAGCAGCAAAGACTTCCAACTTTGTTGCATGTGAGATTGAGAAAGAGTGACACTGTGGAGGTGTAATACATAATTAATTCGGTGAACACTGGAGAAATGTCTGAGAGCAGTCCCGGGGGTTTACAGGCTCCCTGAAATTTCCCAGTATTAAACATTTCACCAAAATCTGGGAAGATTCATCCCAATAAATTGTGTGAGAATCTAGTCAGCATTCATTAATATTTGAGAGAATGTCCTCCTGAAGTACAAGTACCAAAACTGGGAAATCACTGAATTGAAGCAATTACGAATTGAAATACTTGTGTCAAATCAAATGCTGTACTACTAAACATGGCATGTTTTGCACAGAAATTGACTGTTTCTTTCTGTTGATGATATGGTCCTTGTAGTCAAAATCAGTGGCCAATTATTGCTTTATGTAACAGTGTTCCGAATGTGGACATGAATACAATTGGGTGTTAAAGCTTCTTCCATCTAATTACCCTTGAGCTTTTTTGCAAATGAATAATTACACTGATCTGTACACTAATAGATCCTGCAGAAAGGGTAATAAATTATTTCCAAATAAGATAAAATCAAGCGTGACATTGTCTAATTAATTTCAGGGAGTTTTATTTTTGAGAAAAGAATATAGCCTTCCGTTGGGAAATGGGCTATTCATTGAGTGACTGATAACATGTACAAGGTAGAGAACCCACCTGCATTTTGTCTGGAGGCTAACATCGCAGTGTAACCGGGTAGGTGATAATCTAACTTCCAGCGCAGTTCCCTTGCTGCACGCTCCTTCTGTAACAAAATGGCCAAAGAAGTGCAATTATGTTGATTTTTTATGAAGATGCTGTAGCCTAGATTTGTCTGCCAAACAAAACTAAGGATTTTTTACATATAACATTTTGAAGTAGCTGCTGAATTGCCAAGTTCCCTAAAGCTATGAATCTTGATAGAGACAAATGAAAGAGACAGTGTCTTGGTGCTTTAAATTGCTTGCTTCCCTCTCATTGGCCACATGTCTATGCCTGCTTTCCTCCACAGTGAATTCCCAATTTCAATTATGGAGTGGTGGCAGGTAGAGAGTATGATGTTCCCCATAGAGTACTAAAGCAAGGAAATGATGGTATGCCTGATGTGTTATAAAACACTGATCAGACATCTTGTGGAATATTGTGTTAAAATCTGACTGTGACATCCTTTTTGAAGCATGAAAGTTATAGAAATGGTACTGGAATTCACTGCATCAGTGAAAGGGATGCTGGCTTTTGCTTTTGTGGGAAGTTTCAACAATAGGCTTGTACTTAAAGCAAAGGCTAAGGTTAAAGGGAGATTTTGCCAAGGGCTCAGGAGGTGGAATTTATGGAGTTGCTCACTTATTTAAGTGGCCATTTGCAGACCTTCCCTGGAATTGAGGAGCCCTGGTTTGAAAATCCAGCTCACCTTGAGGTGCTGGCTGTCAGCTCTTTTGCTCATCGGTACATGAGAGTAGTGATGGCTGTTGTCGGAACAACAGCCACCAGAGGCAGAGGGGGGCAGAGGTGATAATTATAGGATGGACCCATGGGCTGGAGATTAGAGGGTAGGTGAGGGTGGTTGACAGCAAGGGCAACTCTCAACACGCCACATGCACAAAAACAAAGAAATGCAGATGCTAGAAATCAGAAACAAAAACAGAAATTGCTAGAAAAATTCAGCAGGTCTGGCAGCATCTATGGAGACATAGATCATTTAAAATCCTTTATTTTCTCTAGTTTATGTTAAAGTCAAATGTCTAACAATAAATAGAGCTGTTTTCAAAAGTTGATGTAAATTGTTTTCATCAGTCGGGCAAATTGGTCACTTTGGTGGTCTCAGTGGGATTTCATACATTTCTACTTTTTGGAATGACTTGTGGAACCGAGAGGCATGACTATCACTGCACTGTACCAGTTAAGGCACAGTAAGGCACCTTTTCCCCTTTATCTGCAGCACTTGCTACTTCCTCAAAGAACTCCAAAAGATTGGTTAAATGATCGTTCTTTCATAGAACTCTGCTCATTTCATCAAATCGTGAATTATAAAATTATGCCTCTGCAGAATAGCAGCAGAATACTAAACCCAACAGTGTGTCACAACTATTACAGTTCTTATATGAAGAAAATATTGCTTTACTGCTTTCCAGTAACAAAATAACCATAGCACACATTCTGGATAATATTTCCCCTCAAATCTGATAGCTGCTAACAACAGTTGCTCTCCCAGTTGGTTGTATTCACGCATCTAAGTGAGAGGGTTGTGGATTGAAGTTCTACTCTGAAGAATTGAATGCAAAATCAAGTTTAACACTTCGATGCAATACAAAAGGAGAGTTGCACTATCTTTCAGGTGTGCTGTTAAACTGCTGACCCATCTGCCCTTGCAGGTGGATAGAAAAGATCACGTGGGACAATTTTGGAAATAACAGGGAAGTTCAGCCCACTGTCCTGGCCATTATTTATCATTCAGTAATGAAAGAAAAATCATCAAGACACAATACTTGGAAGGCTTATGATCTGTAAAGAGGAGAATGATAGGCCTCAAGCACTAAGCAGATGAGGGAATGGGTGGATGCACAGCCAATGACATTCAATACAGAGAATCTTGAAATAATTCATGTGGATGGAAAATATGAGAAGAAGCAAATTAAGATAAAGGATATAATACTAAAAGGATTGTTAACTTTTGCGATGACAAGAAGGATGGGGGGTGGGGTGGGGGAGGTGTCTAGGGTCTGGGGGCAGGGGGGAAAAGAGACAGAGAGAGAGAGAGAGACAGTTCCAGTCCTTGCTCACATCATTTTCTTTCTCTCACTCTGCAGCTCTGCCATGCAGCTGGTAAAATATTGCTCATTTGTATATTTCTCAATTAGCACCATTGTGCTAGATAGTTGCAGTCAGTCCTTTTTATGTCCAACATCTGCACCTTCTCATAGAAGTGTAAGGGACCATATATTTTTTCAATTTGGACTATAAACTGGAGTCATTGTCAGTCAGTGCTACATAGCTGAGATAGCAGGAGAGTTCTAAAACTTGGAAAAATCAAGTAGTTCGCATTTTAAGGTTTTGCAAGCCAATGTTGTTTTTGGAGCAGTGAGATTGTTGCATTATTGAGCCAGGGTGCCACCAGGAAGTTTTAAATTGAGAGATAAACCACCTTACACATCCTCAGAATGATTGAGCTGAAGTTTGCTACAGTGAGAGCAGTGCAGCCCTTACCATCCTGAATTCCAATGCAAGAAAAGATCTTAAGTCGATCTGACCAGCTATTCCATCAAAGAATTATCAAAGTCCTAGAGATAACAGCTTGTCATCATTGCTAAAATCAAAAGAACTGTGAGAGATAACTCAGTCGTAATGTGGATTCTTGAGCTTCATGATCTTGTTTCTCATGACATTCTGCCTGGAGGGTGTCCTGGCCCCCTGTAAAGGAAGAGGACTTCTTTCCCCCTGTTCACCTTGGGCAGCATGAACTCCATTGTTGTACTGGGGAATTTTGGGTACGACTCTGTTCTGTTGCATCTTTTTTTGAAAAGTAGGGTCTTGCAAATAAACTTCTATTTTATCACTTCAAGCCCCTGTAGCAGCCAGAAATGCAGCCCATCATTAAGATGTATGATTTGGTTTAAGTAGTGCAGGTTAACTTCAAATGGTGCTGCCTTCCCAGAAACCTGCTACTGCTGATGCATCATACAATAGCGCATTCGGCATGTTGCCACACACCATAATCATTTAATTAGCAGGTAGAATGAAGTTTGCATACTGCCTATATTACTCTGAATGGGCACAAGCTAATTACACAATCTGAGTCCTGCAGTCAGGGACTATTCAATTTCATCGGGATTTGTTGCAAAAGAGTTTTGAAAAATGATCATACAGAATCTTCTCTCATAAATTCCAAATCTTATTCTCAGAGTGAAATCAGAAACCACATGAAAATCCCATGGTTTTAGCTAACAGATTTTGGATAATGTATGCGGTGAGTTTGGAACTTCAAAGCGCTGGTTTAGAAAGTTGAAACGGTTTTGTACAGTATATTTTGTAGACTGAATCTAAATGCAAAGATATTAAATTACACTTTCATTTATTGTTTTATATTTGCATAATTTATACAGCTTCAGGGACCCTGGCTGCATTTTCATACAACTCTGAGTTACGAGTTAAATATTTAGCATGGTAATATATCGGCAATGCAAATATATTCATCTTCCAAATACAATTAATCTTTAACAGGCTAACAGGGAAGTGTTCTGAGATTCTGAAGCAAATTCAACAATGAATTGCTTCACCAGTAAAGGTACTAAACTAACCAGTCCAAAGGCTACCTGGTTCAATCCCTGATCAATGCTGTGAGCCGTTTTTAGATGAACTAGTGGGTTTCTCTATAGCAATCACTGGCAGAAAATGGACTGTAGCTGGGAGCAGGTATTATCCTTAACTCAGTGATACCTTTGTTGCCTTTGAATTAGAGATTGGTGGCTTTAGCTGTATTCCAGACACTTGAGCATGTAATCTGAGCTAACATGACAGTCTAGTCCTAAGAGAACACTGTACTGTCAGGAAGTGTTGGATAATATATCTGTGTGCCCTTACAGGTGCTTGTAAAATATTCTGTGGTAACATTGAAATATCATAAAATTGAGATTTTCATTTATCCTCACCAATACTTACTCTTCATCCATCATGTCTGAAATAGATGACCAGGTCATTTATCAAATTAACTGTTTGTAAGGCCCTGCAATATTGTTGTGTTTAGAGATCTGGTATCTGCACTTCCAAATTGGTTGTGAAGCACTTTGAGAGCTCCTTAGCTCTTGAAAGGTACAATAGAAATGTAAGTTCTTTGGAGTTAATTTTAATGAGTGAGTTTGAATGGAGATGTAAGCTAAAATTAGAACTGCATGTGGCTTACTTATGTTTTTACAGGAATGGAGTGAGGGAGTGTGGGTGACTCACATACTCCCAAGTGCCAGGGTTCTCAGTTAATTGCTTTAATGGTCTGCATACCTGATGAACTGTTCTTTGATTCAGCCATACCACTTGCATGTGTGAGGCCTGGACCAACCCAACCACTAAAAGGTGAGGACTGTTGGATGAATGGTACGCACCATCCTGAAGGAGCACAAATACATCACCACCACCATGTTAAACCTCCTAGCAATTGAATCTTACCTCTCCTCCCTCCTAATATCCTCACTAGCCCAGGTCTTTCCTTTGAACCCCCAACCTGCATGTCCCTTTATGGGTCCCTTTGATTTCTTTTGTGTTCTCCTGTGATTTCCTGCCACCCCTGCTCAATTTCTTGGGCCTTTCTAGCAGCAGATCTCATGTTGTTCTCAATTATATAATTTACTAGCCCACGGTTTTTTCAGGTTCACCTAGGAGGAATAGCCATTTGGTTAAAAGTCTATAGAAAGTCGTAGAACAATACACCAGCGAGACAGGGATCGGTTAGCTGAATTGGGTGGGTGGCTGGTTTATGATGCAAGGTGATACGCACTACAGTATATGGGTTCAATTCTTGCACTGGCTGAGGTCACCATGAAGTTCCAGCCTTTCCAACCATGCCCCTCATCTGAGGTGTGCAGCCCCCCAGGTTAAACCACTACCAGTCATTTCTCTCTAATGAGACTTTGGGACTATGATAACTTTACATCCTTTGTACCAGCAAGAAAGGAAGATTTGCAATATGCTGCACCTTTCACAACTCTGGATACTTCAAAACACCTTACAGCTGATGACTGCTTTTTAAAGTGCTGGAACACTGGAAACTTGTCTATGGCAAGCTTCACAACAGTAACACGATAATGACCTGCTGATAGAAAAATAAATATTAGCCTGACCACTCACTGACTTCCTGTGAGTGCATCCAGCACTTTAGAACACTAGTTTAAAATAGGGAGTTTCTGTTTCAGAACAAAATTGAGATTTATTTTCTCTCAGAGGATTTTGTGATTTTGGAACTTCCTGTCTTAGAAAGCGGTGGAGGCAGGGTCCTTAAATATGTTTAAGACAGGGGTGGATAGATTCTTATTAACCAGGGAAATCAAGGGCTATCGGAAGTAGATGGGAATGTGGAATTCGAAACACAAACATAACTCTTATTGAATGGCAGAACAGGCTTGGTGGGGGGGGGGGGGGGGGAGGGGAGAGGGGGGGTGCTGAATGTTGAACTTCGATTCCTATTCGGTACATTTGTATGTATGTATAATGCTTGAGAGGGCAGAGAGGAAGAACCAATACTTTACATTTGGAAATAAAGCAAAATCAACCAAAAGCAAAGTAATACAAATGTTAGAATTTTGAAATAGAAAACAGAAAGTGCTGAAGAAATTCAGCAGGTCTGGTAGCATCTGTGGAGAGAGAGAGAGAGAGAGAGAGAGAGAGAAACAGAATTAACATTTTGAGTCCAGTATGTCTTCTTTGGAACTGAACAGAACTGGAAAATTATGATTTCTATGCTGGTGACAGAGGTTAGGAGGAGCAAGTGGTCCAGGAGGTGAGCACGATCAGAGGAAAAGGCAAATGCAGTAAAAATAGTGGTAAAGGAGGGATAGAGATGTAAGATAGGTGCAAATGTTAGCTGTGAAAAGGGGAAAATGGGTCCGCTTTGCAGTTTAACCACCAGCCCACTGATTACTGATTTCTGATTTCTTGCAAGCGAAAGACCAGATCGAGATAATGCATTTGCATGCTAATTAATTTCAGAGGCATTTTAATTTAAAAAATAAAGCTAAAACATGTGAAAAATGGTTATTGTGCTAATGAATCTTTTGTGCCTCTCCTAATCTAGATACCACTGCTTCCCTATTGCCAGTCATACAAGGCTGAGTATTCACTGGCTAAATTCTTGAGGCTATATTAATGGCTCTTGTACTTTTCTGTTAATTACTTTAGTTATTAAGTCTTTTCTGTAACTTCCACAATCTTCAGAAATAGGTCAAACATCACAAAATAAATCTCATGTTTTAGATTTAAATGTCAATTGAATTTATCAAGGAAAAGCAGCAATACAGGTACAAGAATGTCAAGCTGATAAATAAATCAGTTTGTCAATGCACTTTCAGATGGTGAGTTAGTTTGCAAAGTTATAAGCAGCAAAACAAGTGCCTGATTGTATGCTCAAGAAGGTTTCACAAATAGAATAAATGAATTTTTGATCTCTGTGGCTTTGGTTGAGGACACCAAGTGATCTTTCTGGTCTCCTTCAAATAGTGTTGTAGGATCTCAAGATGGGATTTTAGTTTAACCTATCAGCTGAAAGACAACATCTCCAATAATGCAGCAGTCTCTGAGTATTGCACTGAAGTCTCAATGCAAATTAAGTGTTCATGCTTTGATAGCCTTGAAATTGTGGCCCTCTGAACCAGTGCCCAAATCTGACATGTAACATATATAATTGATACCTAATTTGCTTTCTAAACGGAAAACAAGAAACGTAGCATAAATCATGGGATCTCAGAATTTCACAGCACAGAAGATCATCATTTGGCCTATGCCAGTTCTTTGAAAACACTGTACAGTTTAGCCCCACTTCCAGCTTTCTTCCAAGGATCTTATAAATTAATTCTTTAAGTGCATGTAAGATTGCTTAGGAAAGATATGAAATCTGCTTTCATCACTCTTAGAAATTCTATTTCATTTAATTATGGTTTTGTTTCTTTTACTCTCATGCAATGCCACTCATAGTCAAACATAGAGACAGAAGGAAGTCATTCAGTCCCTTGAGTCTGTTCCCTCCTTTCATTTACCTCATGACTGATCTATACCTTAACTTCAGCTTGCAGCCTTTGATCCCTATCATTTAATACCCCTTGCTGAACAATCTTGAAAACTTCAATTGACTCCCATCCTCAATAATATGTCGACAGAGAGCATTTCAAATTTTCATGACCCTTTGAAAACTGCATTAGGAAAGGTGACCTTTTAAACGGTGTACTATTCCTGTACTGTCATTATTTGTATTTTATTGGAAAATGAGGAAATATACAGTCAGCATGGAAAAAAGCTCAACTTGTCTCTGCCGACCAGATTTCCTAGACAAAATTAGTCCGATTTGCCTGCGTTTTGCCCATATCCCTCTAAACCTTTCCTGCCCATATACCTGTCCAAATGTCCTTTAAATGTTGTAATTGTACCCGCCTCTGCCACTTCCTCTGTGTACCTGAATATAGTTCTGAAAGGAAATAATGAAACTGTGATTCAGCCATGGGACTGGATAGCTTTCCACTGACTTTCCATCCACTCATCAAAAATCAGGCAAAATGGAGTAGGAAAATTTGCTGTATGGATCTGGGATTGATGACTCCTTACCACAGTGTTCATCCTATATTCGATTTCATCCTTCTCCAATTGTACTTCCTCCAGTTCTTCAGGAGAAACTATCGGAGGATGACTTCGAACTGTGTAAGTGGCTGACTTCAACTGGAGTCAAAGACATAAAATAAAATTATATTGCAAGTCCAGAATATTACCTAACATTGCACAACAAGAGTAATATTTTAATCCTTCACTCTGCAGACTTTGCCTGGGATGTGTAATTATATTTCCTCTGATTCCATTGTGTGGCTGTCTGACCCACAAAGCTATTGCATTGATCAATTTTCATGAAGCTAAGCTCAAGGAACATTAATGTGTTGAACAGCATTCATAAAAATCATTCAAGCATTAATTCTTTGATTGTGAAGTAATATTGTAAGTAGAACTCTCTGTGGCCCTCCACACCACCTACCCAAACAGGTTACCATCTTTTAAGCATCCTGGACTGAGTGTTAAAATGTCACAGGATATCTATCATAGCCTACAACATGGTTCACCTTGTCGTGAAAACAAGCATAAATAAATGAGAGTTTGGAATCTGACTGCTGCAAAAATTTATTTCCTTCAATAAGAATCCATTTTGACACTTCATTTACTTCCCTCAATAATGCTACACAAACCTCAGGCTGCATTCCAGTAGCATGAATTGCCGTGTTCATTCTTGTAATATCGTCAAACTGTTTCAGTCCCTAATTTGCTAACTCCAGTTGAATGCATTCCTAGGTGTTGCAAGAAGAGACCTCTAACATCGAAATGCCTTCCCCGCGCACACTCGCCATTGACTGGTCAATGCAGCCATCCTCATGGTGCACCCATGTCACGTGATAAGGGCGAAGTGAAAAGATTTTTCATTACTAGGTTTTGGTGGGGCCTGAATTGCTGAACTTCTGATCTATTTGTTCAGCCTCAATTGAATAGGACTTACAATACACTTCTTTTAAATTATTCACATTTTTAAAGAAAAAGACACAGCTATTCTAACATTTGCTTTCTTTTCACTTTGATCTCTCATGATGGATTTTCTTTAGTCATTGCTCTGGTCACCCCACGTGATGGAAAAGTATCTGAATTTGATCTTGTAAACTGTTCCCTCTCTTTAACCACAATTAGGCTCTCTGTGATTATGGACATGGTACTATTTTCACTCTGGCCAAATCATTACCGAGAAGTAATTCAACTCCATCCATGGATAATTTCTGAGCAATTCCAGCCTTCGCTGGTGCAGACAATGGGTCACATTCTAAGTGCACATTATGCAAAGGAATGGGCATATGTTCTTCATTTATTCCATTCATTAAATCATTGGCTTTCAATACACTGGCTGCAGGAAAAGTTACATCTTTCTCCAGCAAAAGCATCTGAGTAGCTCCTATAACCCTTAATAGTGTTAAGTGCTTACTTAGCTGGATCATTTGAGGAATAACCTTCAACACAAGGGAAGTTAACAATAGTGTTAAATGAAAAGAAAAGAAAACATAGAAAATGGCAAAAATTGTTAGTAAGCCAGAAGCTTGGGGAAGTTTTAGGGACAAATAAAAACATGACCAAAATAAAGAGAGAGAAAATAAACTTTCAGAGTAAACTAGCAAATAAAAGCAAAATTGCCATAGTCCTAGAGGACCATACAGCTGCTTTCTCATTAGAGAGAGTTTAACCTGACAGTCACTGTGCCTCACGTAAAGGGCAAGGTTGATATAGATTAAGAAAAGGGATGAGGTCCTAAAAACCGAATATAGGAAATTTGGAAGCAAGCTGAAAAGTAGGCCCTCAAAGAAAGTATTTTAGGATTACTCCCAGTGCCAAGATGCTAGTCAGTATAGAACTAGCAGCAGATATCAGATGAACACTTGGCTAAAGTGATGATATGAAGGGTAGAGTTTCAGACTCCTGGGGCATTGGGACTGGCTCTGGAGGAGGTGGAACCAACACAAACTGGGCAGGACGTGGACTAATGCTGTCGAGGGAGGATTTGCTGGAATAATTGGGGAGGGTTTAAACTAAATTAGCAGTGGGACAGGAACCTATGCAAGGAGTCAAAAGACTTGATTCAAGAACAAGAACAAAGGACAGAAAGGTGAGGTAGTTGATTCTGACTCTAGGGTCCCGAATCTTGATAAGGGACACTATGATGAAATGATGTGTTGAGTTATCATTTAAGTATTAAATGTTGCGATATTGTATCAGAATTAAACTTGGCTATGATGGTTTGGGAAATGTTACTGAAAAGAATGACAGTAGGTAGGCAGTGACAAACATTCAAAAATTGAATGGGACAACTACAGAAAGTTTTTATTCCTGTTTGGCGCAAGAGTGCAACATGAATAGTGGCCAAACCATGGCTTATGAGGGAAGTTAGAGGTTGTATTAGATGAAAAAAAGGCACACAAATGGGCAAGAAAAATCAATAGGCTTGAGGATTGGGAACTGCTTAAAAATCAGTAAAGCAGGATGAAGGGATTGATTAAGAAGTAGAAAATAGAGTACAGGTAAGCTTGGAGAGGACATAACAAATGACTGTAAAAGTTTCTATAGGTATGTAAAGAGTAAAACATTGGTAACAACAAACGTACATCACTTAGAGTCAGAAATGGGACAATGAATAATGGAGAACAAAGAAATGACTGATGACGAGATATATAGTTTACTTCTTTCTTTGCAAAGGAGGGCACAAGTAACATCCTAGAAATGATGGCACTGGGTTTACTGAGAGGGAGGAACCAAAGCAAATCTGTATTAGCAGAGAAATGGTCCTGGGGAAATGATGAGATTGAAAGCTCATAAATCCCCTGGGCCTAATAATCTGTATTCCAGAGTATTTAAGGAAGTGGATCTAGAAATAATGGATGTTCATCTTCAAAGATTCTTTAGACTTGATCAGTTCCTATGGAATGGAAGGAAGCTAATGTAAGCCCACTGTTTAAAAAGGGAGATAGAGACAGAACAGGAAATTATGGACCAGTGAATCTGATGTCATTTTAGGGAAGATGTTAGAGTCGATTATCAAAGATTTTATGACAGAGCACTTAGAAAACAGTGATAGAATCAGACACAGTCAGGATGGATATACAAAAGGGAAGTCAGATTTGAATATATGGGAATTCTTCGAGGATTTAATTAGTAGAGTTGATTAGAGTCATAGAGTCATAGAGATGTACAGCATGAAAACGGACCCT
This sequence comes from Chiloscyllium punctatum, assembly GCF_047496795.1. Taxonomy (NCBI): domain Eukaryota; kingdom Metazoa; phylum Chordata; class Chondrichthyes; order Orectolobiformes; family Hemiscylliidae; genus Chiloscyllium; species Chiloscyllium punctatum. The sequence continues at coordinate 20,892,079 of NC_092748.1, forward strand.
TCGGTCCAACCCATCCATGCTGACCAGATATCCCAACCCAATCTAGTCCCACCTGCCAGTACCCAGCCTAATGGATATGGTTTATTTATTTGGACTTTCAGAAGGCTTTTAACAAAGTGCTGCATAAAAGATTAATGTGTAATATTAAAACACATGGGATTGGGGTTGTGTATTAAGGTGGATAGAAAATTGGTTAGCAGACAGGAAACAAAGAGTAGGAGTTACGGCTTTTTTCTGAATGGCAGGCAGAGACAAGTGGAGAACCACAGGGATTGGTACCAGGACCCCAGTTATTCACAACATGTGTCAATGGTTTAGATGAAGGATTAAATACAATGTCTCAAAATTTGCAGGTAGAGCCATAGAGGTGTACAGCATGCTGACCAGATACCCTAAATCAATCTAGTCCCATTTACCAGTATTTGGCACATATACCTTTAAACCCTTCCTCTTCATATACCCATTCAGATGCCTTCTAAATGCTGCAATTGTACCAGCCTCTAGCATTTCCTCTGGCAGCTCATTCCATACATGCACCATGCTTTGCATGAAAATGTTGTCCCTTACGTCCCTTTTAAAACTTTCCCATCTCACCTTAAACCTATGCCCTCTAGTATTGGACTCTCATACCCTGGGAAAAGACCTTGACCATTCACCCTTTCCATGCCCCTCATGATTTATAAATGTCTATAAGATCACTTCTCAGCCTCTGATTCTCCAGGGAAAATAGCCTATTCAGTCTCTCCCTATGGTTCAAACCCTCCAACCCTGGCAACATCCTTGTAAATCTTTCCTGAACCCTTTCAAGTTTCACAACATCTTTCCTATAGCAGGTAGACCAGAACTGAGTGCAATATTCCAACATGGCCTCCTAACTCCTATATTCAATGCACTGACGAATAAAGGCAACCAACTGCTTTCTTCACTATCCTATCTACCTACAACACAATTTTCAAGGGGCTATGAACCTGCACTTCAAGTTCTCTTTGTTTGGCAATTTTTCCCAGCATCCTACTATCAGGAGTATTAGTCTTGTCTTGATTTGCCCCACCAAAATGCAGCACCTTACATTTATCTAAATTAAACTCCATCTGCCACTCCTCAGCCCATGGGCCCATCTGATCAAGATCCTATTGTAATCTGAGGTAACCTTCTTCGCTGTCCATTACACCATCAATTTTGGTGTCATCTGCAAACTTACTAACCATACCTCCTATATTCACATCCAATTCATCCAATTCATTACAAGAAGTGACACAAAGCTGAGTGAAGGGTAAGCTGTGAGAAGGATGACAGATGTTGCTGTGTGATTTGGACAGACTGAATTAGTGGGCAAATATAGGGCAGATGCACAATAATGTGGCTAAATGTGATGATTTTTGGTATCAAAAATAGGAAAGCAGATTATTATTTGAAAGATTGTAAGTTGAGAGGGCAATGTTCAATGAGACCAGGGTGTCCTCATGCACCAGTCATTGAAAGTAACTGTGGAAGTGCAGCAAACTGTACATTTGCCTTCACAGTAAGAGAATTTGAGTACAGGATCAAGCATGACTTTCTGCAATTATATAGGGCTCTATAGGCGAGTTCACGCCCAGAATATTGCATGTAATTTTGGTCTTCTTATATGAGGAAGGATGTTCTTGCTAGACAAGGAGGGCAGCTAAGGTTTATCAGATTGATTCCTGGAATGGCAGGACTGATGTATAGGGAGAGAATGAATCCATTTGGATTGTATTTACTGATGTTTAGAACATTAAGGGGAGGTGTCATAGAACCGTATAAAATTTTAAGAGGACTAGACAGGTTAGATCCAGGAACAATGTTCCCAGTGGTGGGGAGTCCAAACTCAGGGGTCATAATTTAAGGAGCTGAAAATGTGTTGCTGGAAAAGCACAGCACTGCAGGTGCTTTTCCAGCAACACATTTTCAGCTCTGATCTCCAGCATCTGCAGTCCTCACTTTCTCCTCATAATTGAAGGAGAAAGGATGAACATTTTAGGTCTGCAATGAGGCTAAATTTCTTCTCTCAGTGAATGCTGAGCCTGTGGAATACATGACAGAAAGTGTTGAGGCCAAAACCTTTTGTGTTTTCAAGAAAGTTAAATATAGCTCTTGTAGCTAAAGGGTTTAAGGGATGTGTTGGGAGGGCAGGATTAGGGTATCAAGATCACCCATGTTCATGGTGAAACAATCTCGAGGGATTAAATGAGTAATCCTGCTCCTTTCCTCTATGTTTCTCCAATCTTCTATGTTTCCTCTAGTGCAGCTCTTGTATCTCTTGGAGCAGCTGTACAGCCTGAAGTAGCTGTATCTCCTGGTGAAGCTGTTACTGTTGGAGCAGCTGTATCTCCCTTTTGAGGCTGTATCTCTCTTTGCAGCTGTATCTCCTGGTGCTGTCAATTCTTCTGGAATAAATGTATTTCCTGGTGTAATTATTTCTCCAGGTGCATCTGTTTTTCCTGCTGTAGCTGTATCTCCTGGAAAAGCTGTTTTTGCTGGTGCACCTGTTTCTCCTGCTGTAGCTGGATCCACTATATCTCTTAGTACAGCTGAATCCTGTTTTTATCAACCACACACCTCTTGAATTTATTATAGATATTATATCCTTTTTGTTCTTTATCCTTGTTTTCTCTTTAATGGGCATACAAATGACAAGATCCTCTTTGGTTGGTATGTCCTAATGCACCCAAAACCTATCAGCTGGACTGCATTGGTCAAGTCGATTAGTTCATCGACCTACAGCGAGAAGCGTTCACATTCCTTCAATTCTTGCTTTCGTCGCTGAAAGATGTCCACAGACAAAGATTCCACTCATCTTGCTACAGTGTAAGCAGCAAAAGACATAATATTGTTTCTTTCTTGTTCTTAAAATTCTTTGAATAAAGAGTCAGTGACCACAGTCATTGCTCCTTTAATTACTTCACCATCTCTGAATGATTTATTTTGTTTTGCCAGAAAGCGACAAAAGCAACATAATGCTTCAGTGCAGGCCTTACCTTTCATTGCTGGTTTAGAAGAAAATACTGACTGTTGAGCTGTCAAATGGCCTTCAGCTCATCAACTTTCTTTGTTGAAAGCAAGAGAGAACTATCATGAAATTTTCCACGCATCATTGTGAATTGCCATTCCAAATATCCCTTTTTACCTGCCGATATACTTTGGTGAGATATGAGGCAATTGCTGTTATCTTTTAACATTGTGAACAGAAATTTATTTTCCCGTTCCACATGTAAGTTGCATATTTTCAGTTTATTTTTGGATGATCCAGGTTCATCCCTCATCATTATCACTAGCCAGGGATGTATTTTTCACTAAGATAAAAAGCAGGTAGCACTAACTATTAGCCCACAGTCAAATACAAGCCTTGGTTAGAGATGTGTACTACAGTTGTTAAACAGCCAAGTACACAGGCTTATTTTAAAATTGGGAAAATTCAAGCATAAATTCTGCAGCCTATTGTGATTTTTAAATGCGGTTCTGGAAGCTGCTTTACCCTGCAGTTACTTCACTTTGTGATTCATCATGTCACTCTGCCATTGGTCATACTGCAGGTAGGCCTCTGGCTCTGCACCTCTGGAACATGCTGCTTGTTTTCAAGTGCGGAGACACAGGAGGTCACCTCTGTGGTCAGTATTTCTTTCTGGGGCTCCTGGTCAGCCTCCGTCACTTGGGCGGAGCAGCAGTCCGCTTAACTTCTATTCATCTTGCAAGAGCCTCCGAGCTCCAAGCAAGGTTTCTGGAAACGGAAGTCATGGAGCATCACAGCAATCAGTGTTAGAGGGAACACGAGCAATTTATTACAGAATGAGACTGAGATTGACTGTCAGCCATTCTGTGATCAACCAGTTGATTGTGACTTGTGGGTTGGAGATCCTTAGTGTAAAGTGATCAGACGTTTATAAACCTGAGAAAGCACAGTGATGGACATTAAAAGCTAAGATCAACACAGAAGTGATGCCAACTTACTACCACTAGACATCCTGAAAGATACGTACCTCAGCAAGTGGAATTCCATGGTGCACCCCCCACAAGAGACCATCTCATAGCTTATACCAGATCACCAATTCCATGTTTTGGCACAGTCACAACACAGTGCCAACATACAAGCTCCTTTTGATTTCTTGAAATCTTCTGGCTGGTAGGTACCAATGGTCTAGCAGTAGCAGTACTGTCAGTATTGCCAGGCCTTGATATAGTCACAATTCATGTGATTGAAATCACACCCACTCTGGTTGAACAGACCATAGACGACACAACTTTGTGGGCGGCACGGTGGCACAGTGGTTAGCACTGCTGCCTCACAGCGCCGGAGACCCGGGTTCAATTCCCGCCTCAGGCGACTGACTGTGTGGAGTTTGCACGTTCTCCCCGTGTCTGCGTGGGTTTCCTCCGGGTGCTCCGGTTTCCTCCCACAGTCCAAAGATGTGCAGGCCAGGTGAATTGGCCATGCTAAATTGCCCATAGTGTTAGGTAAGGGGTAAATGTAGATGTAGGGGTATGGGTGGGTTACGCTTCGGCGGGGCGGTGTGGACTTGTTGGGCCGAAGGGCCTGTTTCCACACTGTAAGTAATCTAAACTAATCAGTAAATATGACTCTGAAATGAGATATAAACCAGGTATCAGGATGGTTATGTCTGACACACTGAGTAGATTTCCCAACCCACACAAAGACGAAGACATTACTCTTGATGCTCCTCTTGATGTACTTGGCTATAAAATTTAAGAAGTTCTGAAAGCTGATGTGTTACGTTTTGGTCACAGTCAGTATGATCACTTGTAATCAACAACTGTGGAAGATAAGCAACTGTATGAGTTGCAAAACATTATTTTCAAGGAGACAGTGTTAAAGGAGTACCTTGCTCATTTTGGCCAGGCAGAGGCAAACTTGGTACATCAAGACAAATCATTTTTAAGGGCAAACAAGTTCTAATATCAAAAGCACAACATCAAAATATCATGTCCCTGGGCATAACTCTGTGCTGGCCAGGGTGGTATCAGGATAATCAACAACTGTTTGTATTCCTTTCATTAACATATATTATAAACAGTTGCTGCAGGTCATTTAAAAAAAATATTTCACAAATAGTGTTTGAGGAAACATATTGCTACCTATTTTTAAAAAGGATAAGAAATGAGAAACAAATTAAAAACCATCTCTGTTATGGCTATGAGGGGAGGTCTGTAAAATAATTTGATCCCCTATCTCTGTTGTCCATGACACCTACCCCAATGCTGGGGTAATTAATGCAGCTACAGTTCTGGAGGATTGCTTTCTCATTACAGAGAAATGTTGTGGTGGTTTAAACTGAGAGTCACCATGCCTCAGGTGAGGGCAATGTTGAGAAGGTGGAACCTTCATGGTAACCTCAGCAGGTAGAGGTATTGAACCCTCATTGTTCACGTTACTTTGTTACAGACCAGCCAATCAGCCAACCAATCCCTCGTGCATGAGTTCCAATGTGAACATCTCTGATGTTCTCTGCCAGTAATACTAATGTCAGCCTCTACCATTAGTGTTGACAAGCTGAGGAACTTGTTGGTTTACCATCCTGGTGAACCTTTCCCTCGTGAGGCCTTTAAGACTTGCTTCAGGGTTTGTACAAATCTCTCCACCAGGCTGTTTGTTGAAGGGTGATACCAAACTGATCTCACATGTCTGACTTTGTGATATTCTGGGTATTCCCCGAACTTTTTTGCCACTGTGGACCACTATTACTCACAACTTGTTTGGGGTCCCCAAACGTGGCAAATATTTCATCATTCATTTGGTCTAACGTTGCTTCTGCTGATGCCAACTTCATAATCACCCACCTCAAGCCATTTGGAGTAGAGATCTACAACCACTAGTAACATCCATCCCTCTATTGATTTTGTGTTGATTGAGGCCATTCCTATGTGTGAAGGTGTGACAATGCGCACGATTCCACTTTCTCTACAATTTTGGAGCTAATCTTCAGCAACCAAAAGTAACTCCTGGCTATTTCTTTCACTTACATCATGTTAGATTACCCTTGGTGCACTTGTTTCAGCACCTTTCCTCTTATCCGGGGAGGGATAACAACTATCATTCCCCAAATTAAACACCCATCTGATATGGACCACTCCCACCAACTGGACAGGTAAGGGCACACTTCATGGTCGTTTCCATGACTGATCCTCCCACTCAGGATTAGGTCTACCATTTGACTCAAAACTGAGTTGTTCTGGGTAGCGTTCCCCACCTGACTCACTGACACCAGTAGCTTGTCTTCCTGAGAAATGAATGTAATTTTCAGGTCCTAGTTGGGAAATGAATGTAATTTTCAGGTCCTAGTTGGGAACATTTGTATCCCCACAGCCTTGAGAAGGTAAATGCATTGTTGTGCTACCCTGCCTTTGTGTGAGTAGGCTGATGGTGGCAGTTCTCATCTCTGCAGGCGTCTGCTGCCATTGATGACATCACTGTATATGGGCTAGAAATTGTAGTTAATGAGATTTTGGAGAAGATTTGTAGCTCAGGTTGTGAATCAGATTGTCGACTTGCTCGCTTAGCTGATGAGTTTGTTTTCAGGTATTTCGTCACCGTGCTAGGTAACATTATCAGTGAGTCTCCAGTGAAGCATTGGTATTCTGTCCCTCTTGCTATTTATGTGTCTCAGTTTGTTGTGGTAGGTGGTGTCATTTCCGGTTCTGTTTCTGAGAGGTTGGTAGATGGGATCCGAATTGATATGTTTGTTAATGGAGTTCCGGTTTGAATGCTAGGCCTCTAGGAATTCCCGTGCCTGTCCCAGGGTGGATGCAGTGTCACAGTCGAACTGGTAGTCCTCTTCATCAGGGAACAGTCTGTCTTAGACAATATTAGTTATTTCAAATGTAAAAGCAAATCAGGAACCATATCACGACATTTTGTCCTGCACAGTGTCAGCTTGAAAGAGTGACACGTTAGGGGAGAAAAGCTCCACAATTTGATAACAATGTCTCTCCACTCACCTAAAGTTATCCAAGTCATACAACTCATTCACAAGTTTTTAAAAGAGAATACCATCTGTTATTCCCAATCCATCTTGTCTTCACCCTGGAAGTTTGCTCATGATCATCCTGTCCCACAGAAAGATGATACCACGTGATCCACCAGTTACCACTTCACTGTCCTTTTCATGGTAATTTCTGTAGTCATGGAAGCTGCTGGTATCTCTTAAATCCTCCATCATACAGAAAGCTCATGCTTAATCTATTATTGCCAGTTTTATTTTTGACATAACCATTCCATTAGTGATGATCTTACTTCTGTTACACATCTCTGGAGCTCTGTTGTTATCAGTCTGGTGATTTATTTGTCATTATCTTGGACATCCATAAATCCCCAATCCATCTGGCAGAGACCTAGTGGGTGAGCAATTAAATCACCAGGGTTACTTACTCAAATCCTTATGCACTTGGAGATGACAATTCCTTATGTCAACTTGTTCAGTTGTCAAAGGCATCCCAAAAATGCCAAGTTGAAAGGTGAGGCACTGTTGGTTGGGTGATTTTAATACAAGGGTCGAGAGTGTGTTGCTGGGAAAACACAGCAGGTTAGGCAGCTTCTGAAAGCAGGAGAATCGACATTTCGGGCATAAGCCCTTCATCAGGGGTTATGCCCGAAACATCAATTCTCCTGGTCCTTGGATGCTGCCTGACATGCTGTGCTTTCCTAGCAACACACTCTCGACTCTAATCTCTAGCATCTGCAGTCCTCACTTCCTCTAAGGACAGGAAGAACAGAAGTGCTCCTCTGATCCTTTGGCTTACCTGCTGCAGACTAATCTCCCCTCCATTCCTGATTCACAAGGTCCTGCTTTATGGTTTCAAGCACTTATGTGCACTTGTCTGGTACTGTTCCTGCAGCCTCACAACTAAAATGAACTTTGAACAAAAGTAATGCTTTATGGTTAATGCAAACCATGCAACGTTTTCCATAATTAGTTTATGTTTATAGCTTAGATGTTTGAGAGCATCTGGTTTGCTGGGTTCAGCAGGAGTCTTTAGTACTGGTTGCAAGAGTTCGACATACAGATTGAGCTATGTAGCTTATTATGACTGAGTCAGGAGAGGTCATATGGCTGCCACGTTCCAATTTCATTGGTTGGCTTCAACAAACATTTATGTCTTTTCAGCATGAAGTTATACCTTTCTCCAAGTAAAATATAATCATTTAGTTCATCAGGAACAATAAGAAGCCAACTGTAAGGTTTTCCTGAGTCAAAGAAAGACCATTTTTATTATCTGCCAACTCCCAGAAAAATAACAATATAATGTCAAACAAATATGTTTACAGGTTAAAAAGTTGAAAAGGCTTTGTCACCGGTTCGAAAGGAAAATGAGAAAAATATACAGTTTCAAGTTCTTAGCGTGTCCTTGAGGCATGAGTGTTTTAACCTGAGACCACAGTTATTTCATTGCTGTCCAGTATCCTTGGCAGTGATGAATATTCCATTTGTCCTTTGAATTCTCAGTATTTTGATGTTTCTTTTTAATCAGTTCTGCCACTGGGTACTTTTCTTTCTTGAGAGGCTAAGAGAGAGTGCTCTCTCCTGTTTGTTTCAGTCATAAATCCACCCCCAGTGCTCTGCCAAAAGTAGTTCATTGAAACATAGGTTTATTTTTGTGAATTCCATCTATGGAAGTTACATTTATTTAGGTTTGCTAATTGTAGGTGAGGTTCCATGTCCAAGATATGAAAATTTACACAAAGATACCAATTGAATCTAGGAGATGATGATTTGGAGATGCCGGTGTTGGACTGGGGTGTACAAAGTTAAAAATCACACAACACCAGGTTATAGTCCAACAGGTTTAATTGGAAGCACAGCAGTTCAGGCAGCATTCAACGAGCAGCGAAATGAACTGCTGTGCTCTTCCAGCACTACTAATCCAGAATTTGGTTTCCAGCATCTGCAGTTATTGTTTTTACCCTTAATTGGAAGTACACTAGCTTTCGGAGCGACGTTCCTTCATCAGGTGATTGACAATCACCTGATGAAGGAGCGTCACTCCGAAAGCTCGTGTGCTTCCAATTAAACCTGTTGGACTATAACCTGGTGTTGTGTGATTTTTAACTAGGAGATGATGATTTCTTCACCCCAAACCGAGTTTGATAAAATGTTAGTTTCTGCTCAGACAGGTTTTTTATGCTATGTTGATTACACAGAGTTTGACTAGCTTCTGTGGTTAGCTGCTTGCTGAGGTCATTTTAAGTCAATGTTTTTCCATTTATATAAAAAAAAACAATTTAGTCTATGGAGTCCCAAGTATTAAAATCAGATGATGGAATTTGAAAATCAGTCATCCCTCTTTTATCACTGTCATGACAAACTACAGGGACTTCAATGTATGAAACCAACCCAGGAACTGCCAATCAGGATAGAAACTGCAACTGGCAAATATCACTTGTGAATCCTTAATGAATTCCACAACAGTCCTTTGTGTAATATTTGGTGCAGCTGTTATCCATTTGAAGTAAATAAGTTTGAACCCATGTAAATATTGTACGTGTGGGAATGCAATGCAATAAATGCTGCACTTGAAGTTCGCTGAGAGAGAAATCACATTAATGCTCAAATAAACTTTCAGCTTTAATGTACATTAAGTTTCAGTGGTGTCCCAAGGGCAAGATGGGAATGTGAATACTTTCAGCTTTCATTGTTGGTCCCTTAATTTGAACCAATCAAAAGAGATTCTTCAAATTGTTCCCTATCTAAATTATTTTAAAGATATGGGGAAAAAATAGCACAAGACATAAAAAAAACTCAAAATGGAAATTGCGAAGGAGTTTGACAAATACTGAGACATCAGTAGTGTGGAGAAATGATGATGATGTATAATGATGCAATGACGATATTAGTGTCCCATGATTATGTAGCAAGAACTGGAAGTGAGAAGGCATTTTAGCAGACAGGAAGGATACCTTCTAAGCTGGAAATAAAGAGTTTATACAGGAAGTACCCCAGAGTTCAGGAAGCAGTACTTGGAAGATGAATTAGAATTCAATCTGGTACACACAATAAAACAGGGTTATCCTACAATAAGTTGAAGAAATGTTTTCTAACTTGACGAGGATATTTACTTTGGCCCCCCACAGGGAGCCTTAATTGTCATCAGAAATGTTCATGATATTATCGGTGCTAAAAGAAATACTCCCTCAGCATTCACTGCGGCTAGCGTAATAAACCAATGACTAACAAAATGTCAGAACATAAACTGTTCAGTTAAACTGTGACCATTTAGGTAGGATGGGTGTATTCTGCGGATGTAAATGGAAACTTAAATTCTCTATTAATGACTCACTGGAGGAACGGACACCACCCAGACCCAGTCATCCATGTCTTCCTTCTGTTGCTCTGTTGCAGACACTGTAAGACACACAAAAAAAGTTGAAGAGGCTTGTAGACAGATTCCAAAATTTGTGTCAATTACTAACTCCTCAGATATTGAATCAAATGCAACAAGACCTGGACAATATCCAGGCCTGCGATGAAAAGTGGCAAGTAACATTTGTGCCACACGATGCCAGGCTATGACCATCACTGAAAAGAGATAATCCAACCACTGCTCCTTGACATTTAATGGTGTTACCATCACTGAATCTCCCACTATCCACAACCTGGGGGCATCATTGACCACAAACTCAACTGGACTTACCATATAAACACAGTGGCTAAAAGGTAAGTCAGAGGCTAAGAATACTGTGGTGAGTAACGCACCTGCTAACTTCCCAAAGCCTGTCCACCATCTACAAGGCAGAAGTCAAGGGTGCGATGGAAAACTCCTCACCTGCCTAGATGGGAGCAGCTCCAATAACACTCAACACATCCAGGACAAAACAGTCCATTCGATTGGCAGCACATCTACAAACATCCATTCCCTCAATCATCAATGCTCAGTAGCAGCAATGTGTATTATTCACAAGATGTACTTCAGAAATTTATCAAAGAGAGCATCTTTCAAACCCAAGACCAATTCCATCTAGAAGGGAAAGAGCAGCAGATATGTGCGAACACCACTAGCTGTACATTTCCCACCAAGATACTTTCCATCCTGACTTGGAAATCTGTCATCACCCCTTCAGTGTCACTGCATGAAAATCCTGGAATTGCCTCCCTCAGAACATTGTGTAAACTACAGAATGCAGACTGCAGTAGTTTAAAAAAGCAGCTCACCACCATCTTCTTCATGGAAACTAAGGATGGGCAATAAGTTCTGGCCAGTCAGTGATGCCCACACCCCATGAGTGAATTTAAAAAACTGTGTAAAAAACAATCAATATCTGGATCATTGAGATTGTAACGCTCTAAAGCTTTTACATTTAGCTGCCCATTTCGTTTCATGAATTTTAGTATTGCGAAAACAGCAACTGTTGAAAATATTCATTTTCAAATACTCAGGAGATAAGGTAGCATCTGTGGAAAGAGAAAAGCAGTTAGAGTTTCAGAATGATGATATCTCATCTGTACTAGAAAGATTATTATTCAAAAACGTTTATATTTCAGGTTTCTATCGTCTTGCCTTTTTTTTGTATTCACTCATGTAGCCATCACTAGCTGTTCAGCAGTTATTTTCCATCCTTAGTTGCCCTTGAGGGAGGTGGTGGTGAGCTGCCTTTTTGAACCACTGCAGTTGACCTGCTGTAAGTTGACCCACAATGCCCTTAGAGAGAGAATTTCAGGATTTTGACTCAACAACAATGAAGGAATGATGAGATATTTCCCAATCAGGATGATGAATGGCTTCAAGGGAAACTTTCAGATGGTGGTCCTTCATATATCTTCTGTCCTTCTACATGGAAATGGTTCTGAGTTTGGAAGGTACTGTCTTTAGTGAATTTCTGCAGTACATCTCATTGATGGGACACACTTCTACTACTGAACATCAGTGGTGAATGAAGTAGATGCTCGTGAATATGATGCCAATCAAGTGGACCGTTTTGTCCTGAATGGTGTCAAGCTTCTTGAGTGTTGTTGGAGCTTCCCCCATCCAGGCAAGTGGGGAATATTTAATCCTGACTTGTGCTTTGTATATGGTGGACAGGCTTTGGGGAGTCAGGATGTGAATTACTCACTTCAGTATTCTTAGCTTCTGACCTATTTTTGTAGCCACTAGGATGTTGATGGTGGGGATTTCACCAATGGTAACACTATTGAATGTCAAGGGGCAATGGTTAATGGAGACTGCAGTAGTTTAAAAAAGCAGCTCACCACCATCTTCTTCATGGAAACTAAGGATTGTCTCTTATTGGAGATAGTCATTACCTGGTATTTCTGTGGCCCAAATGTTACTTGCTACTTGTCAGCCCAAGCCTGACATTGTCAAGATCATGTTGCATTTGAACATGGGCTACTTCAGTATCTGAGGAGATTCAAATAAATTTTTTTAGGGACGGCACGGTGGCACAGCGGTTGGCACTGCTGCCTCACAGTGCCAGAGACCCGGGTTCAATTCCCACCTCAGGCAACTGTCTGTGTGGAGTTTGTGCATTCTCCCCGTGTCTGCGTGGATTTCCTCCGGGTGCTCCGGTTTCCTCCCACAGTCAAAAAATGTGCAGGTTAGGTGAATTGGCCATGCTAAATCGCTTTTAGTGTTAGGTGTAGGGGTAAATGTAGGGGAATGGATCTGGGTAGGTTGCTCTTCAGAGGTCAAAAGGCCTGTTTCCACACTGTAAATAATCATCTAAAAAAAAAATGCTCAACATTGTGCAATCACTGGTACGCAACCCCACTTTTGACGTTATGATGGAGGGAAGATTATTGATGAAGCAGCTGAAAATGGTTGGACCTACTCTGAGGAGCTCCTGCAGAGAGGTCCTGGAGCTTAGATGACTGACCTGCAACAACCACCGCCTTTTTCCTAGGTGCCAGGTATGATTCCAACGACTAGAGAGTGTGCCCCTGATACCCATTGATTCCAGTTTTGATGCCACACTCAATTGAATGCAGCCTCGATGCCAAGGGTTGTCACTCTCACCTCACCCCTGGAATTCTACTCTTTCGTCCATGTTTGAGCAAAGACTGTCCTGAGGTCAGGAGTTCAGTGGCCCTGACAGAACCCAAACTGTGTGTTAGTGAGCAGGTTAATAGTGAGCAGGTGCTGCTTGATAGCACTGTTGATGAGACCTTCCATCATTTTATTGATGATCTTTTATGGAGAGAAGGCTGATGGGATAGTAATTGGCTTGTTTGGATTTGTCCTGCTTTTTATGTACAGGGCAATTCTCTGCATTGTTGGGTAGATGTATTGTAAATGTGCTGAAAGAGCTTGGCTGGCAACAGCAAGCTCTAGAGCACAACCCTTCAGTAGTCTTGCTGGAATGTTGTCAGGGCCCATTGCCTTTGCAGTATCCAGTGCGTCCAACCGTTTCTTGACATCACGTGGAGTGAATAGAATTGACTGAAGACTGGTATCTGTTGTGAGGAAGTCACTAGATAAGGCCATGATGGATCATCCATTTGGTACTTCTGGCTGAAGATTGCTGTGCATGTGTCAGCCTTATCTTTTGCACTGATGTGTTGTACTCTTCCATCATTGGGGATGGGGTTATTTATGGAGCCTCTTCCTTCAATAAGTTGTTTAATTTTCCATCACCATTTATGACTGGATATGGCAGAACTGCAGAGCTTATATCTGATCCTGTTGGTTGTGGGATCATTTAGCTCTGTCCAACACTTGCTGCTTTATGCTATGTGGCAAGCAAGTAGTCCTGTTTTGCAGTTTCACTAAATTGACACCTCATTTTAGTTATGACTGGTGCTGCTCCTGGCTTGTCCACCTGCATTCTGCATTGAACCACAGTTGATCCTGATTGATGATAGTGGTTAAGTGGAGGACTTGCCAGGCCATAAGGTTGCAGATTGTGCTAGAGTACAATTCTGCTGCTGTCGATGGCCCACAGTGCCTCATGGATGCCTAGTCTTGAGTTGCTAGATCCAAGTTAACATGTTAACATAATGGAGGGTATTCTCAAAGCTACAATGGGACTTCACCTCCACAAGGACTGTGCAGTGGTCACTCTTACCAATATCATTATTGACTGATGCATCTGCAGCCGCAGATTGGTAAGGATGAGGCCAAGTATGGGCTTTCCTCTTGTTGGTTTCCTCACCAACTGGCTGCAGACTCAGTCTCACAGCTATGTCCTTTAAGACCCAACCAGCTCAATCAGTAGTGTTGCCAATGAACCACTCTTGCTGGTAGAGATTGAAATCTCCTACCCAGAGTACATTTTGTGCATTTGTTATCCTCAGTGCTTCTTCCAAGCGTTGTTCAACATAGAGGAGTACTGATTCATCAGCCTTGGGAGGATGGTACATTATAATCTGAGGAGTTGCAAATGCTGCTGAACATTGTGCAATCATTGGCAAGTAACCCCACTTTTGACCTTATGATGGAGGGAAGATCATTGATGAAGCAGTTGAAAATGGTTAGACCTAGGACACTACCCTGAGGAGCTCATGTTCAACGTGAAGCCATTGGATGGGTAGTCAATGTTGAGGACTCCCCAGGGCAATTCCATCCTGATTATAAACCACTGTGCTGCCACCTCTGCTGAGAACAAGACAAATCCAGGATGGCAATGGTGGTGGCTGGGACATTGTCTGTAAGGTATGTTTCTGTGACTATAATTATATCAGACTGTTGCTTGTTTAACCCGTGAGACAGCCCATTTCATTTTGTCACTAACCCCCAGTGTTATTAGGGAGGAATTTGGAAGGTTGACAGGGCTCTTTCTGTCATCCTTTCTGGTGCCCCGGTCAATGCCAGGTGGTCCATCAGGTTTCCTTTTTTTTGTTAAGACTTTGTAGTGATTGATACAACTGAGAGGCTTGCTATACCATGTGAGAGGCAGTTGAGAGTCAACCGCATAGCTGTGAATCTGGAGTCACATGTCACACACTCCTCATACCAACATACCTTACTCTTCCACCTATTTCTCTCTCTCAAGATATCCCATCTGAATGCCCAATATTTACAAACAACATTATCTTGAGCCACCTTGCACTCATCTCTTCCAGTCACGCTCTACAACTATTGCCATTTCATCATCTCCATGCCTTCCTCTTCTCATAACAGCTGTCTGCTTTATTCCATTGCAGAAGGGAGGTCATAACTATAGGGAAAGGCAAGGGCTGGGGCTGGTCCTATAGTTCTAACCACCTCAAAGAGATGGCATTGGAAATTGGCAAGATGGCACAATCAAAGGGCATAGGTGATAGAAGGAAGGGGGTCCCATACAGACATGGTGACAGAATAAGATATCACATTGCCATTTGGCAGATAAGTCACTTGTGCTGAACTGCGGACATATATCTGAAATGTCTCCATCTGCCCAATATCACTTTGAACCTCTTCCATATGTCAGTTTTAATTCATGTCTTTTATCTCCGACAGACCCTTCAACAGTGGCAGAGGAGCTGAGCAGTGCTCGGAATAGGTGGCACACTCCCAGGAAACACCATTACGAGACTAGCACATGTTCTTTCATCACACCTCAGGGTGACTCCAGTATAGTTAAGTAGGATTTAAGCAGCAGTCGGTGCTGGAGACAGAGACAGCAGTGGGCAGCAGGTCAGGCAGTATCCAAGGAGCAGGAGAATTGACATTTCGGGCATGGGGCTCATACCTTCCTTGAAGAAGCTCTCTTCCTCCTTCTACAAGGATTTCAGTGAGTCCCTCTCTCACTGCACACCCCAGGTCATCTCCTCTTCCCTGAAGCTCTTCAGCCACGTTCTCAAACAGACTCGCTACCACAACCACATCTCCTTCCTCAGCACCTGCCTATGGAACCGACTGACCCCACACGGAGTCCGGACTATGTTCAGACCAACAAAATTTGGATTCCTGAAGAAGGGCTCATGCCCGAAACGTCGATTCTCCTGCTCCTTGGATGCTGCCTGGCCTGCTGCGCTTTTCCAGCAACACATTTTCAGCTCTGATCTCCAGCATCTGCAGTCCTCACTTTCTCACAGCAGTGGGCAGGCAGGCTCTGTCAGCTTGCTCTTCAAGCCCTATTTTGCTGACTGCAGATGATGAACTTCTAGGTCACTCAAAAAAAGGAAGTCTTTGAAGCAACATTGGGATATTTGTGTGGTTATATTCCAGAGACATGTACATCCTTGGAAAGGGAGCAAAGGAGTTCATCGCTACAAGGCCTGAGGCCCAATATATGATGTACTCTGTGCCCAACTGTACTGGCACCAACCTATTTCTAGGCCAGTAACAGCAGCCTAGGAATTACTAAAGATAATATTTGCTGACAATATGCAATGTTTTTGATGACATTCCTTTGTCCTCCATTTATAAGGCAGGTGGTAATCCATTAATTAAATTTTTTTCAAAATACACGAATGAGAACACTTTAGTTATTTGCTTCGAAGGTGATGTTCTTGATGCTCAAGGTCACAGATTGAATGCACAGTCACTGTTCAATTTTGAACAAGTGAGGACAAATGTTGGCCCAGATTCCTATTCATTCTATACAGTGATGGGATGATTGTAGAGATCAAACAGTAGAGTTCAGCTTTGACAAAGGGTCAGTTAGACTCGAAACGTCAGCACTTTTTTCTCCTTACAGATGCTGCCAGACCTGCTGACATTTCCTAGCATTTTCTCTCTTGGTTTCAGATTCCAGCATCCGCAGTAATTTGCTCCTATTTAGTAGAGTTCATATTGGTCGATGATTACCACACAATGGTTGAAATAAATAACTGAAGTAAGATGTGGTCTTGAAAATTATTCAACGTAGCGTATGACAATACAATGGAGGTCCTGCATGGTGGATCAGAGAAAGTAGAAATGGATATGTAAAATCTATACCAGGGAGAGCTGGAGAAAAGCTGCAGTTCGGTGGGTTTATGGACTCTGCATGTTTCAGTTAGTTGTAGAGATTTTTTAAAGTATGCTTAACCCTTGTTTCTCTATGATGACTTAGGTCTAGAAATGTAA
Source organism: Chiloscyllium punctatum (assembly GCF_047496795.1). Lineage (NCBI taxonomy): Eukaryota > Metazoa > Chordata > Chondrichthyes > Orectolobiformes > Hemiscylliidae > Chiloscyllium > Chiloscyllium punctatum. The sequence continues at coordinate 20,909,035 of NC_092748.1, forward strand.
TGGTGTTGTACTGCTTATACGGGGTTGAAGAGTCAGCAAATCATCCCATATAGTGGTCAGTCTGCAGTCACATTCTGAGCTGGAAGGTCACAGTCCACATTATTGGCTTGAGCAATGAGAGAGCCATTTAGGGCTCAGATCTGATCTAAGATACAGATATGAAATAAGGAACCCAACAGTAGACTACCCACTTACCAATCTGGTTTATTTTGACCCATATTCAGCTGATGCCAGGAGAATGGCAGCCGGCAAAAGTTGAATTCAGAAGAAATCAACAAATATGGAATAAAAACTTATCCTCAGTATCGGCGGCCAGGAACCTACTGGGTTGTCTTTAAAAATCCATTGGGTTCATTGGTGCCTGTCAGGGAAGGAAATCTGTCATCCCTTCCAAGTCTGATCTACATGGTTGACTCTTAAATGCACACTGAAATGGCCCAGCAAGTCCCTCAGCTTTACGAAAGTGATACATGAAGTCAGAAGGAATAAAACCAGATGGACTGCTTGGCATCAGTTTAAGTACTGGAAATGACAAATAAACATCCAGCCCAGTTGAGCCTGCAAAGCTCTCTTCACTGACATCTGTGGACGGTCTCCGAGTCTAGAGAGGCTGTGGCACAGGAAAGTCAAGCAGCAGTAGAAAGTGAGGACTGCCGATGCTGGAGATCAGAGTTGAGAGTGTGGTGCTGGAAAAGCACAGCAGGTCAGGCAGCATTGGAGGAGCAGGAGAAATACCATTTTGGGCATAATCGCCTCATGACCTGTCTACACACTTGAAAGTCAAGTAGCAGCCTGACATAGTCACAATCACCAAATCATTGCTTAGAACCAATGTTCCAGACTCCTCCAATTCTATTTCTGTCCCACTGGCAAAACAGACCCAACAGAGGTGGGAGCACAGTGACATAAAACCAGGAGATAGTGACCCTGGGAGTCTTCAACATTGACTTTGAATCCCCATGAACACTCAAGGCATCAAGTCATATATGGATAGAGAAACCTCATGCTGACTATCACCTATTACCGACCCCCTCACTTAGCTGTATTCCTTCAACTTGAACACCATTTGGAGGAATTACTGAGGGTGTAAGAGCAGACAATGTATTCTGGGTCGGGAGTGTGGTGCTGGAAAAGAACAGCACATCAGGCAGCATCTGAGGAGAAGGAGAGTCAACGTTTTGGGCAAATGCCCTTCATCAGGAATGAGGCTGTTAGCTAAGGGGGTGGTGAGAGAAATGGGAAGGGGGCGTTGGAGCTGAGGGGAAGGTAGCTGAGAGTGCGATAGGTAGACGGAGGTGGGTGTAATCATGTGGTGATAGGTCGGAGAGGTGGGTGAAGCAGATAGGTGGGAAGGAAGATGGACAGGTAGGATAGGCCAAAAGGATGATGCCGAGTTGGAAGATTGGAAATGGGATAAGGTGGGGGGAGGGGAAATGAGGAAAGTGGTGAAATCCACATTATTGCTGTGTGGTTGGAGGGTTCCAAGACGGAATGACCGCAAAACCATTGCCAATTATTGTAAAAACTCATCTAGTTCATTAACGCCCTTTAGGAAAGGAAATCTGCCATCTTTACCTGGTCTACTCTACATATGACTCCAGACACAAAGCAATGTGGTTAACTGTTATTTGTCCTCTGAGATGATTTAGCAGCCCATTTGGTTGTATCAAACTGCTGAAAAGCTTCAAAGATGAAATAAAGCCAGAAAGTCCTCTTGTTGTCTACTGCGACACTGGAAATAATAATGGCAATTCAGCCCAGTCATCTCTGCAAAATCCTCCACATGGACGGACAGCTGGGGCTAGTGCCAAAATTAAAAGAGTGTCTCACACTTTTCAAACCACAGCCTAACATAGTTACATTAATTGTACACGCAGAGTTTCCCAGAACCATCATCACTATCCATGTGTATGTTCTGTTCATCAGTAGGACAAACCCAGCAGAAGCGGGGGCACAGTGCCATGCAGTCAGGAGGGAGTTGCTCTGGAAGTCCTCAACAATGATTCTGGGCACCACGATGTTTCATAGCATCAGGTCAAACATGGCCAAAGAAATCTCCTGCTGATTACCACATTTCACAAACTTTTCCGCGCAGCTGAGGAGTCAGAGCTCCCAACAACCGTAACCTTTGTGCAAGGTATGAGTTTAACCTGCAGGTTTCCTCCCAGTTCCCATTGACTCCAGTTTTTCTGGGGCTCCTGATGCTACATTGTGGCAAATATGGCCTTAGCATCAAGGGCAGCCCATCTCACCACAAGTCAACAACTCACTGAAAGAGGTGGCTCCATAAATATTCCCATCCTTAATGATTTTGGAGTCCAGCTCCTCAGTGTGAAAGATAAGGCTGAAGCATCTACAGCAATTGTCATGCAGAAGTGCTGACCAGATGATCCATCTTGGCCTCCTCTGGAAGTCCCTAACATCACAGATTCCGGTCTTCAACCAATTTGATTCTCTCCATATGACATCAAGGAAGAGGTGAAGGTACTGGACACTGCAAAGCCCTGACAACATTCTAGCAATAATACTGCAGATGTATGCTCCAGAACTTGCCGTACCCTTAGCCAAGCTGTTTCTGTACGCAATGGGACTATTTGGCGCCGCCCTTTTGGCACCGATCATTTGGCCCCACCTTTTGTTTTGGCGCTCATTACTTTGGCACTGAGCTGTTTTGGCGCCAATTCAGAATTTTAAAAAAGTCTTGTAGAGCCCGTAAGAAATTTGTTTTTATTTCCTTGTAAGAAATAAATCTAATCCGTTTTTATTCATTATTTTTAACCTATTCATTATAAAAACGAATTTCTACATTTTGCTACATTTATCAAACGCATACAGATAACCATTGTGTGACAATTTTGGTTTGTCTCTCTTGCTTAGAATGTTTTCAGCCATTTCTGGCATGGGCTCTACAAGAAAATAGAACGAAAATTGTATTACAGCTTTCCAATGTGAAGACAGAAGGACTTAAGTATCATCAAGGCAGTAGATGACTATTAACAATTGTTAAATGAGAAAATGATTACAAAATGAGATTTGAATCTACAGCGGGTCATTACAGCTTTGACTATCAACTCTTGCTAGTTGAGAAAATTAAATCGGGTCGTTAGTCATCCTCTCTTCTTTAACCAAACAAGACTTTTTTAAAATTCTGAATTGGCACCAAAACAGCTCAGCGCCAAAGTAATGAGCGCCAAAACAGTTTAGAGCCAAAACAGCAGTGCCAAATGATCGGCGCCAAAAGGGCGGTGCCAAAACGTACCCGACCCGTTCCTGTACAGCTACAACAGTGCCATCTATCCATTAATGTGAAAGACAATTCTTTATCATTCTTCATGAAGTTATGAAATATGACGACAGCATATGGAAAGGATGAATCATTCCTCTTTAATGTATGTCTCTGGATTTGCTTGTTTGTTAGTGAAGGTCAGAGAATTCTTTTTGCCAAAAGATCCTTGAATTGGCTGCAGGTCTCTGTTTCTTTGCTGTTCTTAAAGGTTGAGGGAGGTAATCTTTGGTATGTGGGTGTTCAATCAGTCTTTGAATCAATGTGTATGATAGCCTTTTCTCATTCTGAATTAGTAGACAAAACAATGAACCCAAACCTTGGTCGGTCATTCCACTGGAGACAGACAGTACATTTCAATTCTTGAGCCAACAAGCAGCTTTGGCAATGGAAGCCATGGGGGAGTTTGAAGTCCATTTCTCTCCCGGGAGGAATAGAATGGGACAGCAATGAAAAGAACCGGTTGCCAAATAGAGAAAAATTTTGAATTAATATTGATTTCTCTGTAAATATGAACACCCGCTGTCAGTATCAGGACAAATAAAATCAGAGAAATAACCCCACAGAGGAAGCTCGAAATGTCAGCCAGATTTGTTCCTATATTAAATATCTGTCATGCAGTGTAATAATAATGGTCCTTATAATGCATGCTGTTATACATACGAGCTTTGGCAGACCAGACCCTTGACTTGCTAGCAGAGAAAGTTCCCTGAAAGAAAAGGACAAAAAGGATGATTTTTCGATTAAGATCATGCTATTCCAATGCACTATAGAAAACTGGCTGTTTGCCAGTAACATATTTCAATTTCAGCATTTTTTATTCTCGTTAATGAAAATGATTATTTTTTTGTCATTTAAATGCTCTCCGCTAGCATTATCAGTGTAAAACCAAGTTATATTAATTCTTATCCTGGTAGCTGTAAAATAATTTTTTAATACCTATTAAGCAAATCAAAATGAATGGAGCTATAAAGAACGTGAATACAATCCTGCCCTTGGAAGGTTTCACAAGGGAAATGCTGATCAGGAGGACCAAAGATCCACACGTAGATCTGATAGCAACTAATTTCAGTATCACAGTGCACTGAAAATCTTGCCTATCATAGCAAGCCATGAAACATATTAGAACATTGTTAGAAGTTAGGACAAACATGGAAATAATTTCAGATGACAAAAAGGTTCATGGCTCAAACTATGTTTGATTTTCAAGTACTTACACATCAGATAGATTACACAAATCCTGGATGTGCAGGAATTATTCAAAGCATTCTGATTAGCAGAGGCTGAGGCTAAGCTGTATGTGCATAGCAGTTTGATCTTTACAGAACTTGATATTGAGTGACGTAAATGGGTATAATGCTCCCATAACAATGATAAATTAAACCATATTTCACGTCTCCATAGCTCAGAACATAGAACCTTTCTCCCAGCTGTAAAATCATGGTTTGGTTTGCTGGAGATAACTTGCTGATTGTACTGGGTAAATCTTTGTCAGTCGTTAAAGACCTTGCTAAACAGTGACAAATGCAACTGAGGCATTTTATTTCTGTTAGTAATCCCACAAAGGTAAACTTGTGTAGTTAATCATGGTTAAGTAATAACATAATGCTTAGTATAAATTTTTAAAATAAGTGATGACAACTTTGGGATGATTCTAAATGAGGTAGAATCCAGACAGACGGATGGGTTGCAACTTGGCAGCACCAGGGAAAATGTTCTTGTGGGTGGTTTGCTAGTACTATCAAAAAGGGGTTAAACGAACCTGATTGGAAATGGGATAGCACTGGAAAGGAGAAATCAAATGCACTGAGATCCCTTCACCTTTCCTGCCACCAAGCACCAGTAAAAATCTCTTATACTTATATCCCTTGCAGATGTCTGAGGCTGGACCAAGCAATGTGCAACCTCAATGCTATATTTTACCCAAGGTGAGCTTCTGACTACATATCAGCACCATCAGTAAGATAACCTAATCGCTTCCGCCTCAGCTAAGCTATCATTGAAAACCTTTGCTACCTGCAGACTGGATTATCCCCACGCATTGGTGATCAGCTTTCATAAACTTCCGAATATCCTAAATTTTGCTGCCAAAATCTCCATTCACCCATCACACCTGTGCTCCCATTAAGCAATGCCTTTTGTTTTGAAGACTCTTATCATTGTTTTTAAAATGATGCCCTAACAGCATTGTGGGGCTATCTACAGCACGTGGACTGTGTTGGTTCAAGAAGCTGTTCATCATACTTTCTCAGGTAACTGGGGACAGGCATTAAATGCTGGTCCAGCTTGTAACTGACTGTATGGAGTTTGCATGTTCTCCCCGTGTCTGTGTGGGTTTCCTCCGGGTGCTCCGGTTTCCTCCCACAATCCAAAGATGTGCAGGCCAGGTGAATTGGCCATGCTAAATTGCCCATAGTGTTAGGTAAGGGGTAAATGTAGGGGTATGGGTGGGTTGCGCTTCGGCGGGTCGGTGTGGATTTGTTGGGCCGAAGGGCCTGTTTCCACACTGTAAGTAATCTAATCTAATCTAAAATATCCCTGACTGTAACACACATATCCTACAAAAAAATTCCTTCCAGTCTTTATCCTCTCTATTTCTATGATTTCCTCCTGCCTGACAACTTTCAAAGGTGTTTATGATCATCTAATTCTGGAACATTTGTAAATCCTATTTTAATTGTTCTTCAATCAGTGATTATATTTTCAACCATGTCGGCCCTCAGCTCAGGAATGCCCACCCTAAATCTTTCTGCCTCTCTTCCTTCCTTTATTAATTCCTTCAGTATTTGATAAAACCATTTGCCCTTGTACTGTGTTCTGTGGTTTGGTGTCAAATCTTTGCTTTATAACGTCCCTGTGAAATGCTTTGAGACCTTTTAATATTTTGAAGATGCATTATAAATACAAATTCTTTGTTACAAAAAGGGAGATATACTAAAGTTCATTGATATGGGAATTCAAAGCACTCAGAAAGCTATTTAAATCAACATAGAGACACAAAGGCAAGTAATAAGGCATACAAAAAGCAAATCTAAGAAAAAACTTGCAAAGGTATCAGATCCAAGAGTAAAATGTTTCATAGATATATTATAAACAAGACTATGATAAAAGGGAATATGACCCCATTAAGAATCTAAATACAAGTCAGATGACAATAAATAATAATGAAACAGCTGTTACATTCACAAAGTACCCTGTTTTCATTATCACAGTCGAGGAAGAAGACTAAATAGCAAAATGCTCAGGAAACCAGGAAGATCTTAATGGATGCAATTTAAATAAAATAAAATGGCGATAATGAAAATAAGGGAGCTTCAGGCAGACAAATTTCCAGGATTTGATGATTGACGCTCTCGAGCAGTAATAGAAACAGATGAGGGAATTTATCCAAGTGTTCCAAAGCTCTCTAGACTCAAGAAATCTGCCATTCAATTGCACAAATTGCAAATGTTACTATATGGGCAGAACCTTGTTGAAGTGAAAGGGTCACAGTGTTTTTCTAGAAAGCTGATGAGACATTCATCTCGTCAGTTTTCAGGAAGCCTACCATTTCTTATACTACTATGGTAATTAACAGAATCACAGACAGAGACAACTTGGCCTATCCAAAAGAGAAATTTACTACGTATCACTCCCTTACCTTCTCCCTGTAATCCCATCCACTTATTTTTCGGATGATACAGACAGAATACAAAAGACAGAGTACAGGAAAGAGACTGAGTGCTGAGCGACACGGTGTAAAGACAGCAATCTCTCCATCAGCCTCAGTAAAATGAAGGAGCTAGTCATTGTCTTCATGAAGCAGAGTGGAGGCCTGCCCCATCTGCATCAATGGTGCAGAGGTGGAGATGATTGAGAGTGTCACATTCCTGGGAGTGATGATCACCAACAATCTGTCCTGCTCCACTCACTTCATTGTGATGGTTAAACAAACACAACAACATCTCTACTCCCTCAGGAGGCTAAGGAAATTCAACATGCCCACAAACATTCTTAGCAATTTTTAGAGGTGCAACATAGAAAACATCCTATCTGGATGCATCACAGTGTGGTATGGCAATTTTCCAAAGACTGCAAGAAACTACAGAGTGTCGTGAATATAGCCATCCATCAAGCAAATCATTGACTCCATCTATACATCCCGCTTCCTCAGGAAAGCAGCCATCATAATCAAAAATCCTCCTATCCTGGTTATACTATCTTCCACCCTATTCCATCAGGCAGACAATGTAAAGGTTTAGAACATAGAACATAGAACATTACAGTGCAGTACAGGCCTTTCGGCCCTCGATGTTGCGCCGACCTGTCATACCAATCTGAAGCCCATCTAACTTACACTATTCCATGTACGTCCATATGCTTGTCCAATGGCGACTTAAATGTACTTAAAGTTGGCGAATCTACTACCATGGCAGGCAAAGCATTCCATACCCTTACTATTCTCTGAGTAAAGAAACTACCTCTGACATCTGTCCTATATCTATCACCCCTCAATTTAAAGCTATGCCCCCTCGTGCTTGCCATCACCATTCTTGGATTATCTTATATGTGTCTATTAAGTCACCTCTCAACATTCTTCTCTCCAACGAAAACAGCCTCAAGTTCCTCAGCCTTTCCTCGTAAGACCTTCCCTCCATACCAGACAACATCCTAATAAATTTCCTCTGCACCTTTTCCAAAGCTTCCACATCCTTCTTATAATGCGGTGACCAGAATTGTACGCAATACTCCAAGTTTAGCCGCACTAGAGTTTTGCACAGCTGTAGCATAACCTCATGGTTCTGGAAATCGATCCCTCTATTAATAAAAGCTAAAACATTGTATGCCTTCCTAACAACCCTGTCAACCTGGGTGGCAACCTTCAAGGATCTGTGTACCTGGACACCGCTCTATCTCTCTGCTCATCTACACTACCAAGAATCTTACCATTAGCCCAGTACTTTGCATTCCAGTTACTCTGACCAAAGTGAATCACCTCACACTTGTCCGCATTAAACTCCATTTGCCACCTCTCAGCCCAGATCTGCAGCTTATCTACGTCTCTCTGTAACCTACAACATCCTTCATCACTATCCACAACTCCATCGACCTTAGTGTCGCCTGCATATTTACTAACCAACCCTTCTACGCCCTCATCCAGGTCGCTCATAAAAATGACGAACAGCAGTGGACCCAACACCGACCCTTGCAGTACACCACTGGTAACTGGACTCCAGGATGAACATTTCCCATTAACCACCACCCTCTGCCTTCTTTCAGCAAGCCAATTTCTAATCCAAACTGCTATATCTCCCACAATCCCATTCCTCTGCATTTTGTACAAGAGCCTACTGTGGGGAACCTTATCGAACGCCTTGCTGAAATCCATATATACCACATCAACTGGTTTACTCTCATCTACCTGTTTGGTCACCTTTTCAAAGAACTCAATAAGATTTGTGAGGCATGACCTACCCTTCACAAAACCGTGCTGACTATCCCTAATCAAATTATTATTTTCTAGATGATTATAAATCCTATCTCTTATAGCCTTTTCCAATACTTTCCCAACAACTGAAGTAAGTCTCACTGGTCTATAATTACCAGGATTGTCTCTACTCCCCTTGTTGAATAGGGGAACCACATTTGATATCCTCCAGTCTTCTGGCACTATTCCTGTAGGCAGTGACGATTTAAAGATCAATGCCAAAGGCTCGGCAATCTCCTCCCTGGCTTCCCAGAGGATCCTAGGATAAATCCCATCCGGCCCAGGGGATTTATCTATTTTCACACTCTGCAAGATTTCTAATACTGGATTAGTGGTGCTGGAAGAGCACAGCAGTTCAGGCAGCATCCAACGAGCAGCGAAATCGACGTTTCGGGCAAAAGGCCTTCATCAGGAATAAAGGCAGTGAGCCTGAAGCATGGAGAGATAAGCTAGAGGAGAGTGGGGGTGGGGAGAAAGTAGCATAGAGTATAATGGGTGAGTGGGGAGGGGATGAAGGTGATAGGTCAAGGAGGAGAGGGTGGAGTGGATAGGTGGAAAAGAAGATAGGCAGGTCGGACAAGTCCGGACAAGTCAAGGAGATAGTTACTGAGCTGGAAGTTTGAAACTAGGATGAGGTGGGGGAAGGGGAAATGAGGAAGCTGTTGAAGTCCACATTGATGCCCTGGGGTTGAAGTGTTCCGAGGCGGAAGATGAGGCGTTCTTCCTCCAGGCGTCTGGTGGTGAGGGAGCGGCGGTGAAGGAGGCCCAGGACCTCCATGTCCTTGGCAGAGTGGGAGGGAGAGTTGAAATGTTGGGCCACAGGGCGGTTTGGTTGATTGGTGCGGGTGTCTCGGAGATGTTCCCTAAAGCGCTCTGCTAGGAGGCGCCCAGTCTCCCCAATGTAGAGGAGACCACATCGGGAGCAACGGATACAATAAATGATGTGGATGTGCAGGTGAAACTTTGATGGATGTGGAAGGCTCCTTTAGGGCCTTGGATAGAGGTGAGGGAGGAGGTGTGGGCACAGATTTTAAAGATTTCTAATACCTCTTCCTTATGAACCTCAATCACACCTGGTCTAGTAGCGTGTATCTCAGTATTCTCCTCGACATTTTCATTTTCTAGAGTGAATACTGTTGAAAAATATTCATTTAGTGCTTTCCGTATCTCCTCTGACTCCACACACAACTTCCCATTACTATCCTTGATTGGCCCTAATCTTACTCTTGTAATTCTTTTATTCCTTAAATACCTATAGAAAGCCTTAGAGTTTACCCTGATCCTATCCACCAACAACTTCTCATGCCTCCCTCCTGGCTCTTCTGAGCTCTCTCTTTAGATCTTTCCTGGCTACCTTGTAACCTTCAAACGCCCTAACTGAGCCTTCACATCTCATCCTAACATAAGCCTTCTTCTTCCTCTTGCCAGAGATTCCACTTCCTTTGTAAACCATGGCTTCCGTGCTCTACAGCTTCCTCCCTGCCTGACAGGTACATACGTATCTAGGACACACAGTAGCTTTTCCTTGAATAAGCTCCACATTTCTAATGTGCCGATCCCCTGCAGTTTCCTTCCCCATCCTATGCTTCCTAAATCTTGCTTAATCGCATCATAATTGCCTTTCCCCCAGCTGTAACTCTTGCCCAGTGGTATACACCTATCCCTTTCTATCACTAAAGTAAACATAACAGAATTGTGATCGCTATCACCAAAGTTTGAATAAACGTATGATCAGATTCAAGAATAGCTTCTTCACCGTTGTTATCAGAATTTTGAACTGACTTCTCAATGTTAATTCTGATCTCCCTCCCTGCACCTTCTGTGCAGCTGTAACACTGTATTCTGCATTCTGTTCTGCTACACTGGTGCACATTGAATGGTCTGGTCTGCTGGTAGGGCACGCAAAACAATACTTTTCACTGTATCTCGGTACACATGGCACAATAAACCAAATGCAAATTCAAGTTATAATAATCTAATTTCCTACTGAATGTCTAGATTGAACCTGTCTCCACCACATTCGCAGGCAGTATATTCCAAACACTAAGCATTGTGTGAAAAGATTTAATCTCAAGTCACCATTGCTTCATTTATTAATTGTTTTAAATCTGCACCTTCTGGTTCACAATAATTTCTTTTCTACTCTACAATGTCCAGACCCCTAATCATTTTGAATACCTCGAAAAGATTTCTTCTCAACACTCTCTTCTCTAAGATAAATAGCCTGATGTCTCCAATTTATTTACATAACTAATGTTCTTTTCAGTGGGACCATTTTCATGAATCTTTACTGTACTCTCTTAAATGCTTTCACAGATTTCTAAAGCATGGTGCCCAGAATACAACACAAATATCCTACACAAGTTTAACATAACTGACTTAATTTCTCCATGCCTGTCTATAAAGCATGCTGTATTAGATGTTCTCCTAACCTGCCCTGTAAGTTTCAATGACTTGTGCAAATATACACCCATTATATTCTCTCAGCATCTGTCTGTATTTTTCCATCTAAGTTCAATCACTTCACAGTTTCTTGCATTAAATCTTGGATTTGATGGTGCAGGCAGATGGGATTACTTTAGAATGGCATCATGGTAGGTACAGGCATGGTGGGCTGAAGGCCCTATTTCTGTAGATAAAAACAATGACTGCAGATGCTGGAAACCAGATTCTGGATTAGTGGTGCTGGAAGAGCACAGCAGTTCAGGCAGCATCCAAGTGGCTTCGAAATTGACGTTTCAGGGAGGGCTTTTGCCCGAAACGTCAATTTCGAAGCTACTTGGATGCTGCCTGAATTGCTGTACTCTTCCATCAAGCCCTATTTCTGTGCTATACTGTTCCATGTACTATGTTTTATACAAGGCCATAGACAGACTACAGCTGGAATATTGGGAATAGTTTTGGGCCCCTTAACAAAGGAAAGATATACTGGCATTGGAGGCAGTCCAGAAAAGGTTTACTAGGTTGATCCCGAGTTTGGAAGGATTTTATTTAGAGAGGTTGAGTAGTTTGGGATTGTACTTATTGGAGTTTAGAAGAATGAGAGGAGACTTTATTGAAACATGTGAGATTTTTAGGGGATTTTCCAGAATGTATATTTTCCCCATGGCTTCTGACAAAGGACAGAACCTTAGGGGGTTTAAGTTAAAGTAGGATTTGTGACAGAATCAGACAAGAAGTCTGGTGAAGCCAATCTTGATATTGGGAAAATATCTTTAAGCTTTTGAGAAGCTGTGTGGCAAATTTCTCATCAGGCAGCATTATATTGTCAGTTGAAGGGTATTTTTGCTTGATAAACACCTTGTTAATGCACAACTTATCTCATTAATAGTGAGGCATAACACTGATAAGTGGTAAGTAACATTTGTGCCACTCAAGTCCCAGGCAATAATCAGCTGCACTGAGAGAGCATTTAACCATTGTCCCTGGACATTCAATGACATTCAATATCATTGCCAAGGCCCCCACTAACAACAACCTGGGGGTTATCATTGATCAGAAACTTAAGTGGACTCACCATATAAATACAATAGATTCAAGACCAGGTCAGAGGCTGGGAATACTGCAGCGAATACTACAGCCTGTCCACCATCTACAAGGCATAAGTCAGGAGTGTGATGATATGTTGTCCACTTGCTTGGATGAGTGCAGCTCCAACATTACTCAAGAAACTTGACACCATCAGGGACAAAGCAGCCCACTTGATTGACACCACAAACAGAAGTATTTACCCCTTCCATCACTGACGCTCAATAGCAATAGGATGTACTAAATGCAAGATGGGCTGCAGATTTTCACCAAAGCTTCTTGGACGGCACCTTCCAGACTTACGATCACTACCATCTGGAAGGACAAGGGGAGCAGATATTTGGGAACACCACCACCTATAAGTTCCCTTCCAAGCCACTCACCATCTTGATACGGAAATATATCACCATTCCCTCACCGTTGTTGGGTCAAAATCCTGAAGCTCCCTCCACACAGCTCAAGGATCCTCTCAAGGGAAATTATGGATGGCCAATAAATGCTGGCAAAGCCCATAAATCCCACATGAATGATAAAATATCTCTATTACTTGCCCATTTAAAGGTGTCAATTGGCAGCCGTGTGGGAAGGACACCCACCTAATTATAACAGGCTCATTCTAGCAATATCATGACAAAAGGGATGTGAAGCTATTAGAGGATCTGATGAGGTGTTAAAAGAACAGTTTTCAAATTTCAGCAAATACTGACATACTGCTGGGAACAGTTGAGTGCTCACACAGCTGTGTGATTCTGCATACCATTTCATTTGGGAGTCACTTCCACAACTTGAGCACGCAGTTTCTGTGCTTTTAAATGTACTTTGTAAAACTTGCTGAGTTTAAATGGAGCTTTACACAGGGAGATAATAGGACTTCCTCTGAGGATCATTGGCCCTGTGATTTGAAGCTGACAATGATGACATGAATGTGAAAAGGTTGGTAACCACAGAATTGAAGCATTATTCATTCGGACAGCCCCCAAATGCACAGCTATCTGTGCCAAATCATGGAAGAGCTATCTAGGTATTACAGACAGGAAATACCTGGAAAGGTTGGCTTTCCCTCAACAATCATGATGGAATACACCAACTTTATGAAATTGGTTAGACAAGCAAGAGGCTGAACGAACACAGCAAGCCAGGCAACATCAGGAGGGAGAGAAGTCAATATTTCAGGTATAGCCCAAACATTAACTTCTCCACCTCCTGATCCTGCCTGGCTTGCTGTGTTATTTCAGCCTCCTGTTTATCTGCTTCGGATTGCAGCATCTGCGGATTTTTGTCCCGAATTAGGAAATTGGTTTGCTGTCACTTTGAATCACAGGCACTACCGTTGCTGTTTGATGGTGGAAACGACACTTTGCTTCATGCGTTGAATTTTCCCACTTTTCTGGCTAAGTGTTATTTTCGGCAAGTTTTCACAAGTGTTTCCCATCATGCATTACACAGAGAGGTTCACAAACACATGACAGTTAATCTCAGGAACACTTATGCAGAAAGTAATAGGCATAGACAAGTCTTTGTCGCCCGTGGCACCAAGGTGCTCTCAGTACATTTACTTTTTCTTCTTCTTTCCCTAACACTAAATCTCATGTAGGACCTTGTTCAGTAGCAAAGGGTGCAGGGATCCTGTTGAGCAGTGGAACCTCTTGGCCCTGGAGGCTTGGTGGGAAACACTGGGAGTGTTTGTGTTTGACAGAACAGACAGGCCAACGATTGTCTTGTCAGATCCAAGTTGACCCTCCTCAGTTTGAATTTCCAAGGGTCAGAGAGAGGTCAGGCAGAATAGAGGTGGAAGGCCCATCCACATCTGGGGTGTCCTGAGAGGAGATTTCAAAGAGTGTGTGTTCCCTTCTCTGGATGGATATGTCCTGTCACTGCCCTGTCTCCTAGTGATAAGGGGAGCATCTGGATTGGGTTCTCCCCCTATCCCCCCCCTCTCCATGTCTTCAAACCTGAGGCCCAGTGGCTGGGTCAATGGAGTGCAGGTCTGGAAACCTCTCCTGCAGATCCTGGGGATGCTGGACACGGCTCTCCCACGGCAGCCTCCAACCTGTCTGCAGAGATAGGCAGCCAGTTAATAGATACACCACATTGCTGCAACTTCTGGGCAATGGGGATCATGGTGTGTGTGTGTGTGTGAGTGTGTGTGTGCGTGTGAATCCCCAGTGCTGACAGCACAGCGTCCCTCTCCTGCCTGGGGAGAGCAGGTGACTAGTCACCAGCAGTGCTCCAACTTCCAGTGTCTGGGGCTTTCCTTCCTGGCCTGGCTGCTGAGCTGTCACATTGAGGGGCTCATCAGGCTCTGTACCCACAATCTCTGTGCCTATTGTTCCCACAGTGTGCCATTATCAGAAGCTGCAGGAGGCAGCCATGTCGATGCTTCCTCTGAGACTTTGAGCCTCTCATCATCAGAGATTGAGGACAGGCTTTCTAGGCGTTTCTCTACAGAGATCATGGGGAGGCCAGTGGAAGCTGTAAGACAAAGGGAGAGGCAGTATCAAGGCCAGCGATTGGAAGGTGTGCAATGATTGACAGTGACACCAGGTTACAGTGAGAGTTGCAACGAAGAGTGGTGCATACTCAGCTGGCAGGACTCGGATGCTTCCTCATCTCTGCAGGAGTAGGCCTGGTCTTCTGTGAAGATTGGGATCCAGTTCTTGTAGCAGGTGAGGACACAGATGTCGGGCACCACTTCACTCGTATGAGGTGTCTCTGCGTCAGTATGAGCTGTTATTTCCGAGATTGAGCAATTGAGTGGGATAACAGTGGGCAGCATTGCTGTGAGTCCTGATGCATATGGAGGAAAGCTTGTGAGGTTTTCTAAAGGACTGAGGAGGCAGCATAGAGGTCATGCAGGTTTAGTGTTATGGGAGGCCTGGAGGGAGAATAAAAGTGAGTGAGGGAAAATGTTGCATGTGAGAATGGATCAGCATGAGCCTTGCTGTGATGCGGGTTTAATAGTGGAAATAGAATATGTGTGAGATGGCAGAGAGAAGCACGTTGCACTTACCCGAGTAGAGCAGAGAAGGTCCATGACCTACTGGCCATTATCTCCATATCCTGGAGGTGGCACCAACCTGCATGACAATGAAAGACCTAGCTGGTGGGGTCTGGTGGTGTGGCCTCCACTACCAATCTTCTAGAAAGAGGACACCCCTCCTCTGGACTACCCTGTTTACCAGGATCTTCTGGTTCCTGTCGAGAATCGCAGTACCATCTTTCCCTTCTCTGACATATTCTGACTATTTCTCTGATCAAGCAGGACATCTTTGGAGTGCCATCCTTGTCCAGGTGTATGGGGGCTTTTAAAGATAGCATGGAATGCTGGTATTTCAGCAGATATCCACTGAGTGGCGGGTTGTTCTGGGAATGGCACATGTTAAGGTGAGTGAAAATCTGACATGAGAGAAGCCATAGGAGCATGGTAGATAATTAATTAGATGAATTTGGTAGGACTACGCCAAAAAAACTCATTAGGCCCATTCCAAGTGCGTTCACGGCCATTTTATTCCCCATTGTACACATTCCATGTCCTTCATATTAGAAATGACAAAGAGTGTTCTCTGTCAGCGACTTCTAACTTCAGCTTGAGTGTACTGCTGAGACCCCAAGCATCATTGTAAACCATTAAATGTTAATAAAACGGAGATAGGTACAATTCATAGGGATAAAACGATGTAAGGATATGTGGAGAAAGCAGGAACATTGGATAATTAGCCATGATCATATTGAATGGTGGATCTGGCTCAAAGGGCTGACTGGCTTTCACCTGGCCTGATCTTCTACATTTTTATCACTATCTTTTTCTGAGGTGCCCATCCCTTAAACCTCACAGGTTTCGTACAGCCCCAGGCTGCAGAGATATGCCTACATCTGCCGACCTGTCTCCCTTCCAACTCCTCTCTGAGAATCCAGTTGCAGAGGGCTGAGCAGAAATCTAGGTCTCGGAGTTTGGAAATTAAATTGATTCAAAGTACAGTGCTGACCCCGGAATCCGAACGCCCTATTGTTCGAACAAATTGGAATCCGAACAATTATTTCGAGAAAATTTTGCCTTAAAATCCGAACACATTTTCAGAATCCGAACACCATGTACCGTTCAGGTCACACATTGTTTGTTCAGTTCGTCCCGGGAAGTAGTCGTGAAATCATCTCTTATGTGTCCATCACTAGTTTACCTCGTGTTTTGACCTTGATTTGTGCTTATTTTTTAATTATCACCCTTGTGCATTCACTATGGCACCCAAGAAGAGCAGTGAAGCAGTAAACCCTCTCCCTCCTTTCTCCTCTCTAGCTTCCACATGCACCGTTAGCACTCCTCACTAAGGTAAATGAAGTTATTTTCATATTAGTATATTTATTTCTTGTTTTTATTATTATTACTTGATACTTAGGTCATTTACTCATCTCATTTTACCTTAACCATGTGTATTTGCCGTTAAAAGTATCTTGGAAATGTTCTTTTTTGGGTCCAGAAACGGATTAATTCACTTTCCATTATTTCTTATGGGGAAAATAGTTTCGGAATCCAAACTTTTCACAATCGGAACAGCCTCCTGGAACGAATTAAAGTCGAATTCCAAGGCACCACTGTATAGTGTTGAAGGCAGAGTTGTAGGCAATGAGTAGGAGCCTGATGTAGGTATGCTTGTTATCCAGATGTTCCAGGGATGAAAGTGGGGCCAGGGAGATGGCCGTGGACCTGCTCAGATGGTAGGTGAATTGCAAGGGATCAAGGCAGACTGGGAGTTGACATGATCCATGACTAACCTCTCAGAGCACTTCATTATTATGGAAGTCGGAGCCACTGGGTGGTAGTCATTGAGGCACGCTGCAGGATTTGTTTTTGCTACCGGATGGTGGTGGTCTTCTTGAAGGAAGTGGGGATTTAAGATTATAGTAAGGAGACATTAAAGATGTCAGCGAATTCTCCTGTCAGTTGGTACGTACAGGATCTGAGTGCACAGTCAGGGACTCCATCTGGGCCAGTTGCTTTCTGTGGGTTCATTCTCAAGAAGGCCAATCTGATGTCTGCAGCAGTGACTGAGGGAACTGGTGCATCCAAGGCTGTCAGGGCATAACACTGCTCTGAATTCCATGTTGGGTTTTACCAATTGCTAATTTGGAAAAGTCTGGTAAGATCAGAATCTGAATATTAATAAGCAAGTCGGCCTGTTAATGAGGAGCTTAATGATCTTTAGTGCTTGTCAATTGGCAAGTTGCTGCTGCTCAGCATTGCTTTCATCACCCCACTTGTGAAAAGCATGAAAGATGGAGCAAGATAATCTGAATATCAAGATGGGCCTTACTGGACTTCTCATATCTCATCGTAGCCTATGTTGCTGAGATCATTATAAGGTTCTGCCCAGCATGTTATTTGGCTGTAAATGGCATATTTTCCTTTTTAGACATCGCTGCAGCCTTTGACGTAGTTGATCACAAATCCGTTTCAGTGCCTTTCCCAACATTGTCTGGTTCAGCTCAGGGAATTAGCCTCACTTGGTTCTATTCATACCAATCCAAATGCAGCTCACTCTGTGCTCTCTCCTCACAAGGAACTTTCCTCGACTCTCTCTCTTTGCTGATTTACCCCTTTCCTGCACTTCACCATCAGTTGCCATGTTTTTAGTTGTCTAATCTGGAATTTTTTCACTGAATATGCCACAGCTACACTTCGTCCTTTTTCAAACTCAAGGATTGGCTAATCCTTTGCTTATCCTCCTAATGGCTCCTTCAGCTTAGTGTTCAATTCTTCTTTACCCCTAGACATTTCTTAGGCATTAAACAGGCTGTAACTTATTGCTTAAAGATGGTTTCAAGATTTATGCTTACATGTAATCAAGAAGAATGAAATAGAGTGAGCAACACAAATGTTTAACATACTGTTAACTTACATATATGGTGAAAAGCACAACATTTCTGAATTTATAAGAACACTTACTAGAATGTTTTCACTGACTCTATGACCAACTTAAAACCAACAGTTCTCTGCATGGATTACTGATTGAGCATCTCGAACACAGAAAGCAGATGTATATCACAGGATAATAGGTACTGAGGACATGACAGATATCTCAGACCAAAAGGCTTTTGGACAATGAGCTGTCCATCAAGTTCAAAGGCACAGTGCAGCATCTTAAACATTGACTCACGTGTTGAGCAAATGTTTATATCATGTCGAAACCTCACACACCTACTCATGACTTGATGAAGTGTAACTAGATTAACTGCAGTTTACGGTCTCTGTATCTCGTGCAATCTAAAATGAAAGACCTTCACCAAAATCCTTCCCACAATGGTTTGTGATCTTCAGGACTTAACCATTTTAACACCACACCAAGCAGCCACTTTATTTAATAAAGGGCTCGTCATTAAAAAGTACATATATAATTCGGATAGAACAACAACTGATGTAGGTGGACCTTTGCATCCATCTCATTCCTGTCGAAAATAATTATGCTGTTTCCTACCCAGGCCAAATCACTCTGTTTATGTTACTAGTCCGATTGACAGCAGTGCGAACATTGTCCTTTTGTACTATTTAGATGTTAAAAGTGCAATCTGAATGCTTTGCATTATTATTACCATTTCATGGAATAAGAAAAGTATCCCAGATACCCAACTCCAGATGTAGGAGCATTTCTCAAATATAGAAGGAGACTCCCTGGAGGACAACAAAAATCCTCAAAGCATCACTGACAATATCAAGTGTTACTGTCAACTCTTGGGGTCCCTGAACTATGGCTGTCTAAAATGGAGAAGGGGTTATTGTCATGAACAATGACATTTACAAGATAGTTTTAACTTCAAATGTATGATTCCTTTGACTCACTAAACCAGAGAATTTGGGATAAACACCCTAGCTCAAAGAAATGCCCTTGAGATCAACTTGCTATGGGGAAAGAAACTCAAACAGAAATCCATGTAAGACTTGGGTGCCAATTTGACACTGTTTCACTCACAATGAACAATGAGCTGTCCATCAAGTTCAAAGGCACAGCGCAGCATCTTAAACATGGACTCACTTGTTGACAGCAGTTGTTTGAAATCCAGAGGCAAGAGGTCAGTGCAGTGGCAAACGGAATGAACTATTTTGTGCTACTAGCCAAATGTTAGTGACAGTTTGGTTTCTGTTCAAAAGAAAGAGATCAAAACATACAGGAGACTTGAAGATTTAAGGATGGAGAGTCGCCCAGGTGTATCTTGCTTGTGGCGATCATATTTGGAAAAACGCAAGTTAAATAGTTATGATTTGCTGAGAACATTGGAAGTTCTGACCTCGTGTAGTGGGGATCAGAGAACTCACTGGAGAACTGGGAGTGACCGGTGTACTTTTCCTGTAATACTACATACCTGTCAGGCATGTGGTATCATAAGATATATTTCAGTTGTATTAGTTAATTAATTCAAAGCTTCCTTTTTCTTTATTAGTATCAGTTACAAGTGAATTGATGTTTGAGATTTGTTGATCTTAGTTTGTTTGCTACAGTGAAATTTTGTCCACTGGTTTATTCCCATTGCTTTTTTGGCAAATGTTTAACATAAATTGGGATCATAACATCATTTAAAAAGGCACTGAGAACATTGACAGACTTCATCAGGAACACAAACTGATAAAGTCAAGGCACTGGTGTGGGTACACAAACGTCCAAGTAAGCCATTTGCACAAACCTGCAAGAACTATTTGCCTTACACGTGACAACATCTACAGATCTTACATTGGACTTATCAGCCCCCTTGGAATCCCCCGAACTGGAGTAGAAGCAAGTTATTCTTGATCCTGAGGTCTACCTCGGAAAAGGAGATACTGAAGCAGTCCATGCCCAAATGCAGATAAATCTGGACAATAACTGATCTTGGGTGAATAATATTAAGTACATTTGCATCACACAAGTGCCAGGCAATGGCCATCTCCAATAAGAGAGCATCTAACCATTATCCTTTGATACTCATGATTTGGAGATGCCGGTATCCTTTAATACTCAGTAGCATTGTCATCACTGAATCTCCCACTATCAATATCTTGGTGGTTACCACTGACCAGAAACTAAACCGGGCTGGACACATAAATGCAGTGGCTATGAGAGCAGGTCAGAGTCAAGGAATCTTGCAGTGAAGAGCTCACCTCTTGATTCCCCAAAGCTTGTCCACCATCTAAAAAGCACAAGTCTGGAATATGAAAGAATAGCCCCTGTTTGCTTGGAAGATTGCAGTGCCAGCAACACTTAAGAAACTTAACACCGTCCAGGTTAAAGTAACCCATTTTTTGACACTTCATCCATAAAGATTCACTCCCTCTTCCACTGATGATAGTGTGTACTATCTGCAAGATGCACTACAAAAATTCACCATGGCTTCTCACATAGCACTTTCCACATCCACAACCACTGTCAACTAGAAGGAAAAGGGAAGCAGATACATGGGAATACCATCATTTGCAAATTCCTCTCTAAACACTCACCATCCTGGCTTGGAAATATATCGCCAATCCTTCAGTGTTCCTAGGCCAAAATCCTGGATTTCCCTCTTTAATGGTATTGTGGGTTTATCTACAGCACATTGTCTGCAGTGGCTCAAGATAGCAGCTCATCAAGAATTTCCCAAGGGCAACCAAGACTGAGCAAGAAATGCTGGCCCAACTTGCAATGCCATTACTATTTTTTTTAAATTCACAAATATAAGACTAATGTGTGGCTACTCCCAACTGATCAAGGAGAGAAACTAAAAATCCATTGGAACATTTTGTGTTTATGAAAAGAAAACTTTTGTTTATTATTGTAAATATTGGGACAAATGGCATTTGACTGGATCCGGTGGTTATCAGAGGGAAGCCATGTTATGGAAGGTCTTGAAACAGATTGAGTTGGAGACAGTGACACTACATTATTGCTAACAAAAATTACCATCAGGTGTCTTTTTATTGCAATGCTTTGAATTGAAAGCTGAGTGGGAGTAAGCAATTTACTTTTGGATGAATAATCATCTTGTATTTAGTCCTTTGTTAGCACAGACCTGAGTATTGCTGAAAAAGACACATTTTATCAAAACATTTCATCTCTAACCCATCAGAATATTTTTCAAGAATACTAATTCAAGGGAAAAACCAGCATTTATTCTGCATGAGAGCGCTGCTTGTTGGCAAGTGGACTCCGATTTGGTAGAGGTATTGTCAAGGAGAATGAATCCGCTGTCATGATAATTGACAGTTAGCAGCCAGGCTTTGTTAAATTTTAAAACAAGCAGGTTGAATCTGATTGGTCAGGACATTGCTCTGAACTAACAGATAGCTGTCACCATGTTGTTGAGTTGAAACAAGTGTAGTGTGTTTACATGTTCTTTCAGTCTGCAAAGAGTAGGGCCCTGTGTGTTAAAGCATGTAGTTTCTAGAACACACAAGTGTGTCACACTGTGAGTCCAACTGCAATCCTAAGTGTAATTCCTCACACTTTCAGGATTATCCAGCAAATGCTGTCCAATTCAGGATTCACAAATAACAT
Organism: Chiloscyllium punctatum; assembly: GCF_047496795.1. Taxonomy (NCBI): domain Eukaryota; kingdom Metazoa; phylum Chordata; class Chondrichthyes; order Orectolobiformes; family Hemiscylliidae; genus Chiloscyllium; species Chiloscyllium punctatum. The sequence continues at coordinate 20,930,810 of NC_092748.1, forward strand.
TAGTCACATGTGAGTTTTGCAAGCGCATGTTAGTTAGTTAGGAGGTTTCTTCTTTATTGCAAACAATTGAAAGGACATGCTATTTGACACGATCCACCATTTTTGTGACACACAGCCTTCATACCTCATATTACACTGGCACCGAAATTCATAGAACACATTATTTGTTTATATCTTCTAGGGTAATACGAGGTAGACTCGGCAATTTTTAGGTCCAAGAGTGACTGCTTTAGGGCCTTCCTAGAATTTGTGCGATGTGTGTGGAGAAATGGTCCAATCAAGGGTGCCATTATCCTGCAGGATTTATTTGATGTGCGCTCTTTCAGCATCAAGCTTGCATGGTGAACAAATAGCTCAGGTCCTATTTACAAGGGGAAAATCAAACAAGATTTTCTCCATGTCAACACTTTTCTTTGTCCTCACTAAATTTTCTCACGTTTCTCAAGGTGTGGGAAAATTACAATTGTAGACTTGACATGAATGATGAGATGAGCAATGCGATAAGTGCATTTAATTTTTTTTTAAAGCAATGGATCAAATAAATGATGCAATCAGAGGCAGGATAAGTTGAGATGGATTGCATCCACACATTTAAAAGAATATAGGAAAGAGATAACAAAGGCATTGTTTCTCATTAGTAATAATTTGTTAGAAAAAGATATAGTGTCACAGAGAACTAGCAGATATCTAATGTAATTCCTTAATTTAAGAAAGAATAGATCATATCAGGAGAATTATAGACTGGTCAACTTCACATTAGTCATAGAATACAATGAAGAAATCTTTGCTAAAGGGGAGAATGGAAGTATATCTGGAAACAAGAAATACAACAATAGATAATCAACATGGCTTTCAAGAGGGAAATCTTGGATGACCAACCTTATTCAGTTTTGAGGAGGAAACAGAAAGTGGACAATGCTAATGCAGGAAATGTTAGTTGTCTGGATTTTCAAAAATGCATTGGTAAGTGCCTGTAATAGACTAATGAACAGATCAACAACTGTGGAGTCAGACAAAGTGTGCCTGAATGGATTGCTAATTGATTTTAAGACAAAAAAAAATGGAGTTGGAGTAAGTGATCACTTTTAAGACTGGTAGTAGTTAGGAAGTGATGTTCCAAAATGATCTGTGCTAGGACTGTTCCTGTTCACAACCTGCATATTTACGTTATGTACACAAACTGACTGTATGATTAGAATTTTGGAATTAAAACAATTTATCCATTTGTGCATGGCACAACATTGGGGAACCAACGTTTAAGGGAACAGCAAAAAAATGAGGGGTCAGTAATAAATTTGCAGAATAGATATATAATTAGCATATTAATTTCAACACATAAATGTGAGGTAGTATATTTTGGTAGGAAGAACAGGGAGTCACTTATTCATTGGTAGATCACTTAATAGTAGCAAGGTACAAGTCCAGGGAGGGTAGAGGAATCTCAGAGTGCAACTATATCAATTACCAAAAGCTACACCACAGGTTTGCAAGGAGGCAAAAAGCAAATCAAGCACACAGCTTTCTTTCTAGAGGGTTAGAATCAAAAAGGAAGCAGGTATGCTGGACTTGCATTGAACATTGGTTAGATCAAACCTAGAGTACGCTGCTCGTTGGATGCTGCCTGAACTGCTGTGCTCTTCCAGCACCACTAATCCAGTACTAGAGTACTGAGTACAGAGTTACTTCAGTCCCAAGCCAGTTGATGAAGTATGAAGCTAGACACGATTTTTTCTTTATAATAGATTTATATATGGAATCCAACATTACGTACATCTACTTGAGAATTACTGCAACAGGGTCCCAGTCTCTATTTGCTCATCCTGACATGCTGCCAGAATGTCATTTCTAGGAGTTAACAGCTACTTGGAAAAGTTTTAGGGGAGGGGACAGTATTCTTTCTCTTTCTGCTAATGTAAACTAAGAAGGGAGCATGTGCGAGCACTGATATGTCACTGTGAAGCAGGTTTGTTTCCACTACTATCTGAATAATGTGTTAAATTAACAAAGCTTGAATGACAAGAAAGGTTAAAGCCATATACAGGGTAGGGAATGCCATACACAGGAGCAGCTCAAAAATTGTCATAGGCCTACACCAAAAAGTTCTTCATAAATCTTTGGATGGAAATGCCAATATCAAATTGCAAGAAACAGAACTATGGAGAAAAAAAATCAAAATTTTAAATACGAACAAGAGAACGATTTTGTCTTCACTATCAGAGGAGGAAATCTATGTGATTTATTTGCAATATTTCACTCACTTACTACAATGTTAGTAACTTGAAATGTTACCATCAAAACAAGACACAACAACTTCCCTTCTGACTTTTTTTAATCCACTCATGGGATGTAGGAATTGCTGCCTGGGCATCCCTAGTTCTCCTTGAGAAGGTAATGGTGAGCTGCACTTGGGACTATCTTCCCAAGTTAGTGTGGTTTGAAATTTTAACACACAGATGGCCCAAAGAGCATGAAATACAACTTCCTTCTTCCACTGGCATCTAATACTGGTATCTTCATGTAGTGGAACATTATAGTACTAACTTGGAAAGCATCAATTTTATATAAACATAATGGTTGGATTCAAGATGCTTTTGATAGATGAGGATTGGACACCATAAAGTGCAAACTGATGCATATTTGGTGGCTCAGTGGTTAGTATTTCTTCCTCATAGCACCAGAGCCCTGGGTTCAATGCCAGCCTTGGGTGACTAAGTGGAGTTGGCATATTCTCCACGTCTGTATGGGTTTCTGCCAAGTGCTCTGATTTCCTCCCACAGCCCAAAATAGTACAAGTCAGGTGGATGGGTCATGCTAAGTTGCCTACAGTGTCCAGGGATGTGTAGGCTAGGTGGATTAGCTGTGGTAAATTCAGGAGTAGAGGCTGAGTATGTTCTTCAGAGGGTTGATGCAGATTTAATGAGCTGAATAGCCTCTTTCTGCACGGTAGAGATTCTTACAATTTAGACTACATAAGCAGACATGGTTCAGCAGGACTTCACTAGCACTTTCTGAACTCAGATCCCAGCACTATGTGGTCTGAGATCGCTGATGATGTAATCGGTCTGTTAGAATGTGAAAGTTTGACTCACAACTCCAGACAACACAAATTTTAGTTCAAAAGTAGATGCTTTATTTCTGGGTAGCTGGTGAGGGATTCTGGGTGACAAGAAAGGAGTCTCATAGCCTTAGTGTGGTGGCACCCCTCGATGAATCTCTGCTCTACACATGCAAGCAGTGTATTTTATATTGTATTTGGGTATGAGTAATACAGAAGTCTACAAGTCACATGGCTGATTGCTATTACATTGTTTAAGATAGGTAATTACAATTTTACAATGCCTGGTGATTGCTGACTTCCTGTGACAAATAGCGAATGGTTTGCAGGAACTGGTTATCATATTTTTCACAATCGTATGTTAATGAATAAGGGTTTAGACAGTCAGATTTTGCTTTGGTCTTATTGTTGGTCTTCATATGCCCTTGTTAATAGGTAAGGGGAGGATGACAATGGGAACAGGAGGCAGTTAATAAGGTTATGACCAAGGCTACCAGTCTTGTCCAGGGAGAACAAACACCTTTGCCTGAAAGTAAAATCCATGTGTATGGCTCCAGGCCATTTTGTAGTTTGGAGATAGCAGCCATACCCCCACTGTGATTTCCAGTCTCACTCTGTCAGAGGACAGGCACACAATTGAAGCTGCAGTGAGTCACTTTAAGAGGGGATCTTTAACCCTCGAATTCCCAATGCCCTATCATAAGCCAGTGAAAATAAAATGGTCTTCTTTTGTGGTTCTCAAACTTTATCAAGAATATAGCCAATACTTTTATAGATGATAAACGTCATCTGTCTAAGTAAGAAAACAGCACTGACTGAGTTCCTTTGTACTGCCTTGACAACATATTAGCTTGATTTTCAGACTTTTATTCAGACTGGAGACTCACAAAGCCTCTCAATCTCTAGTGGTGTTTAGCCCTGATAAATGCCATCTGACCTAAGGGATATTGCTTTTAAAATAATAGTATTGTGAATTTAATTTAAGAAAACATATTAACATATTAAATACATGCAAATAGAACAATTAATCTGGATTTATAAATTGTGGTCTATATGGTTATTGAAGTTAATACAAAACTTAAATATATATAAATACTTACATGAGTAAATGTTCTTCAATATGTATAGCTTCTAAACTATTTGCACTGCCATTTTTGTTATTAGTATTTCTTTACAAAAGTGTGCGCAACAGTAATAAAAAGTTGCTTGAAAAGGGGATCTGTGTCTTGCTGCTATTGCATATCTGAAGATTATTATGTGGTGTTCTAAAATTCAAAATGTTTGGTCTCCCCAGGTTTCTAAAAAAGGCATGAACACACAAACTAGGTATCTGAGCAAGTGAAGCCATGAAATCAAGCAGATACAAAAATGCAAAACATGTCTTCCTTCCCAGTTTCTGATCCCAGGTCCATTTTCCCCATTGACATAAAGAGAAAAAATGCATTTGGTAACTTTCTATGCTCTCCTTCACATCTGTCTGAATTTAGACAGTAGAAGGGTCAAGGACTAAATTGGCATTTAATTTTTATAAGGAATGAGATGTAATCCTAGAAATCTGCTAACAATCTCTCCACATAAATGTAAGAAGTGTCAAGTGTAGTTTTATTGATTGGTTAAGACTATATTTACTGGAATTGGAAGAATGAAGGGGAATCTCACAGAATCCTATCAAATTCTAACAGGACTAGACAAGTGAAATGCAGGAAAAATGTTCCTGATCACCAGAGAATCCAAAACCAGGGGTCACAGGATTGAGATAGGAGAAACTCCTTCATCCAGACAGTGGTGAGCCTATGGGATTCTCTGCCACAGAAAGCAGTTGAGGCCAAAACAAAGTTTTCAAGAAGAGTTAAGGTATAGTTCTTAGGTCTAAAGGGGTCAAAGGGTATGGGACAAAGGTTGGAACCCGTTACTGAGTTAGATGATCAGCCATGGTCATATTGGATGGTGAATTAAGCTTGAAGTGTCAAATGGCCACCTCCTATTTCTAACTTTAATGTTTCAGTGTACATATGTTTCAAACTACTGGCAGTCATCCAATGTGCACCACTTCCTCTGTCAGTTCTCAGGTGGACATCATTTTGAGACAGCCGGGGTGTTTCCACTTGTTTACTGCTGAATTGTGACTTTGGCGGAAGCCCAATTTTTGACCATTCACTCAACCTATCTATATCCCCTTACAGATTCCTTCACAACTTGCCCATGCACCTATTTTTGTATCATCAGCAATTTTAGGTACACTACACTCTAGTCCCTCCTTTAAGTCACTAATATAGATAATATGTAATTAAGGCCCAAGAACTAATAGGTGTGGCACTCCACAAGTTACACCTTTCCAACCACAAAAAGACTAATTAATCCTGATTTATATCTTCTGTCTGATAACAAGTCCTCAATTCATGCTAGTACGTTACCTCAATACTGTCAACTCCTATTTTGGACGATTACTTTTCTGTGGCACTGTCTTCTGAAAATCAAATAGACTATGTCTAACAGTTCCCCCTTATTAATTCTGCTTGTTATATCGTCAAAACACTCAAAGTAATTTAAAACATAGTTTCCTGTTTATAAAACCATATTCATTCTGTTTGATTGTGTTAAGCTTTACTAAAAGTCTAGCTATTGCTTCCTTAATAATGGGCCCTAGTATTTTCCAAAGACAGATGTTAAGCTAATTGGTCTATAGTTTGCTGCTTTCTATCATGCTCCCCCCTTGAAGTAGGGTGTCACATTTATGGTCTTTCAATCCGCTTGAATTCTCCCGGAAACCAGTGATTTCTAGAATATTTACTCCAGTGCCTCTATTGTTCCTGCAGCCACTTCATTTAAAACATTTGGATGTTGACTATCAGGTTCTGGTGACTTGTCTGCATTTCATCCCAGTAGTTTGCCAAATCCTTGTCCCTTGTGAAAAAGACTGGTATAAGATTTTTCCTCCCATTAACATCTTGCTTATCTGTTATTGTCATATTTCAATAATTGCACAACATGCTCTTAAATGCCTCAATTGAACTTGCTTCCACCACACTTCAAGGCAGTACATTCCATACTTAACCAAAAGGTAAAGTCACCATAGTCCTATTGGACCATATGGTGGCTCTTTCATTAGACAGAGACAACTAATAGTGGTTTAACCTAAGGGTTACCACACCTCAGGCAAGGGGACAAGTTGAGAAGGACAGTCCTTAATGGTAATCTCAGTCACTGTGGGAATTGAACCCACATTGTTGGCATCAACCCACATTAAAACTAGTCAACTGAGTAACTGACCCCCTTAGCTGTGTGAATGTTTTTCCTCACTCACTTTTGCTTCTTTTGCAAAACATTTTAAAACTGTATCCTCTCATTCTCAATTCTTTTATGAGTTGGGATAGTTTCTTCCTACGTATTCTGAGCAGATTTCTCATGATTTTGAAAACTTTTATCAATTGGCCTCATTGCTTTTTCTCTCTAAGGAAAACAGTCCCAACTTCTCCAATCTATCCTCATAAACGAAGCTTCTCATCTCTGGAGAAATTCTTGTAAAATTCTTCTACCTTCTTTGGATTTATATCCTTCTTGTAAGTGTGCTCAGCACTGTACACAATACTCAGGTTGAGGTCTAAGCAGTGACCTACGTAACTTCAACATGACCACCCTCTTCCTGTATTCTCTGTCCTTATTAATGAAATCTAGAATACTGCACACTTCCCAGCTCTCCCTACCCATTCTGACATCTTAAACGCAGATACACATCCAGGTCTATCTGCTGCTGCCGCATACCCTTTAGAGTAGTACTCTTTGTTTTCTACCTACTTGCCACATCCTTTATATCTCGTATCTCTTGCCATTAAATTTCATCTGCCGTTGAAAGAGGAAAGATAAAATGGAGGAAAGAAGGAAAAGAAAGAGAGAGAGAGAGACTGCCACAATTCATAGAACATAGAACATTACAGCACAGTAAAGGCCCTCTGGCCCTTGATGTTGCGCTGACCTGTGGAACCAATCTGAAGCCTATCTATCCGACACTATTCCATTTTCATCCATATGTTTATCCAATGACCATTTAAATGCCTTTAAACTTGGCAAATCTGCTACTGTTGTACGCCCCATTACTCTCTGAGTAAAGAAATTACCTCTGACATCTGTCCTATATCTATCACCCCTCGTGCTAGCCAACACTATCTGAGGAAAAAGGCTCTCACTGTCCACCCTATGTTACCCTCTGATTATCTTACATGTCTCAATTAAGTCACCTCTCAACCTCCTTCTCTCTAACGAAAACAGCCTCACATTTGCCACTTCTCAGCCCAGTTCTACAGCTTATCTACGTACCTCTGTAACATCCTTGAGCACTATCCACAACTCCACTGACCTTAGTGACATCTACAAGTTTACTAACCCAACCTTTCATGTCCTCATCTGAAAATGACAAACAGCAGTAGCCCCACAACAGATCCTTGCGGTACACTCCTAGTAACTAAACTCCAGGATGAACAGTTCCCATCAACCACCACCCTCTGTCTTCTTTCAGATAACCAATTTCTGATCCAAATGGCTAAATCAACCTCAATCCCAAGCCTCTGCATTTTGTGCAATAGCCTACCATGGGGAACCTTATCAAATGCCTTACTGAAATCCATATACACCACATCGACTGTTTTACCCTCATACACCTGTTTGGTCAACATCTCAAAGAACTCAATAAGATTTGTGAGGCACAACCTACCCTTCACAAAACTGTGTTGACTATCCCAATTAATTAGCTAGTTAATGGCCATTTGTGCCACCCAACCACAAAGGATGGGGGGGACCAACAGATAAACCATAATAGATCCAAGGGAAGGCTTTTCTTATTGTACAATCTGTGACCCATGAAACGTCTGCCTCCACAGCTCTGATACTAATGCTTGTGTGATTTGTCTGATTGCTGAGGCTTCTCTGATTGGTCTCAGTCCAGACAAAAACAACCTAGCTGGTTTTCAAGCACTCACTAACATGGGGACATGTTCTTTGTCACCTTGCAGCCTCAACAGCAGCCACCTTTCATGTGATCCTGCCAAGGCTATAAACTGCCAGCCCACTAATTGGCTTGAAGCTCTGAGATGCTGTGGGGCTTCCTTGATTTCCACAAAATGTTGATTGCAAGGACAACAGAGATACAGCGACACTACATACTGCAACTTGTTGTGAATAATAACTAGCTCAGAAGATAAATGGAAGAATCCCTAAGCAAATACACTTATGCAGACAAGTTAAAATAAGAGTCTGGGACAAATGTAGTTAAGAGCTAATATGTTAGCCTTGGTAATGTTTCACCATCGCCCTTAAATAAATAAAAGAAGCTAGACCCATTGTCCTGGGAAGTATTCGATTTTACAAAACCCTGCTAACCGATCAGACCTTTACCAGTGTGTGTTCATAGATAAGCCATTTAACAATCTGCAGCTGATTCTGTAATCTGTCATTCTGTTTAGACAGGCTGTAGGAGGAGAACGTATTGGAATACTTAAAACATACAATGTGAAATCTCTTGGACTGGTCCACATAAAACGTACTTTGTGCATTTTCACAAAGCAAGATTCAAGATCCTGATCTATGGTCACCCCTGCGGGGAAGGGTGGATAGGCTGGAGGGCCTTCCCAAGTGCCTGCTCCTGGGCCTGGCCAAAATGACCATTAACACAGGTGGGTCATTGTGCTTGACTGCCTACCCTTCTTTCACACACTTAAGTTTCCATTGAGGGGAAACATGTGATATTCACTGGCATGTTGGAAGCCTTTATAAACAAATGGGCCCTGCAGGAACTGAGGTGCATCATCATTAGGGATATAGATCTTTTAATTTTGTAACTTTTTGTTCACCTTTTATAAGTTTCTGTTAATAATTTGATTATGTTTATGTGACAATGTCCCATCAGAGGCTATTTAACCTGATTTTAGGTTTGTTTAAAGGTATGGTTATAGTAAAGTGGCAGGTGACTTTTCCCTGGGCCACTTGTTATTTTACACCAACCAAAAAATTATTTTACACTGGATGAAAATGAGAAGAGGAAGCAGGTCTTCAAAAATATCTTGAACAATCATTCTGTGAAATTCAGTGGGAAGAAGATGAGGCGTGATGAAAGATTAGGAGAAAGTGAGGACTGCAGATGCTGGAGATCAGAGTCGAGAGTGTGGTGCTAGAAAAGCACAGCAGGTCAGGCAACATCCGAGGAGCAGAAGGATTGACATTTCAAGCAAGAGACCTTCATCAGGAATGAAAGATTGGCTATTAGTTCAGTATGAACACTTTTCACATTGGTGGCACCGACTGGCCTCATTGGTTATTTCACCAAAGACAAAAGTCAGCTTAGACTTGAAATGCTAACTCTCTCTCCATAGATGCTGCCAGAACTGCTGAGTTTCTTCAGCACTTTCTGCTTTTAATTTCACCTCTAATGCATCTGGGAACAGGGTCTTAATGTTAGTCTGTTGGTTTAAAAACAGTAAACATAGAATAGACAAGGTCAAAAATCAACAGGCTCACTTGAAAACACCAGCTTTAGGAATGCTGCTCCTTCATCAGGTGCTAGCGTCACTGCACCTGACAAAGGGGTTACGTCCGAAAGCTTGTGTGATTTCAAATAAACCTATTAGACTATAACCTGGTGTAATGTGACTTCTGACTTTGTCCACCCCAGTCCAACACTGGCACCTCCACATGATGTGCAAATATAGTCATAGAGTAGTACCATCCAGACTCAAGAGAAGATTGACTGACTGAACGCTTCATGTGGATGTTATGTATTATGGAAATTAGTAAATACTAATTACATTTCACATGTAATATAAAGGCATTTATCTGACATACCTGGGCTGAATCAGGACTGATGTTTTGACAGTCACTCAGAGCTGGGAGAGGTAGAATTAGTCGCCTTCCTTTCCCCTGGTTCAGCTGCAGCACAAAGACAAATCTCTATTAAAAAAAATACTGTGCTAGCAACATAGAAGTAAACAGCCAGCAGTTTATTTTGTTTCCATGGTTAACTTGGCTTACCTTTCAGGTTTTTAAATAAAGCAGATCTTGTAATTGTGCCAAATCCAAATGAAAACTTTGATTGCAAACTACAAACCACAGTGCTCTGAATTCCACCCAACACAATGTAGTTTCCAAGGCTGGGTGAAGTCATTCCTGGGATGTCAGAAGTGAACTATTGCAGATAGTGGCTCACCCATCTTGCAGATCCTTTGTTCTAAACTTTTGTTGAGTTCAGCATAACTGTTAACTGTTTCTGTAGCTTGGTTTTCCAGATAATTAGTTACCAATTAAATGACATAGTGATAATGGTTTCTGCACTGAAGGGATCACGGAATTGCCAGATGAGGAGCACGGCCAGCCAGAGATGATTAGAGGGGACTGTAAATTTAAATTGTTAACCCTTTCACTCAATTACATTCATGACTTTTCCCCATTTGCATTCTCTTCAGGAGCTGTGGGGCTAATATCAAACACACATGAGATCAAGGATTATACTTGATCAGGCTTTGCAGTGTAATTGCAAAAGCATTGTTGTATACAGTGTACTCAACTTTCCGACAGCACTGGTGGGATGAATTGTGAGATCGTGAGATCTCAATTCATGGTCAGTTTCATTGGATAATCAAAGATTCTGTACAGTGGCACCAGATCACCTCATCTTGGTAAGTCTCAGCAAAGTGAGTTCTAGTTCTGTAAAATATTATTGTAAATTCCATTTTTCACTCCACATAAACTGTCAGGTTTAGTTGTGAATTCCTAGCACTTGGTTTTTATTTCAGATTTCCACTATTCTCCCTTTATTTGAAGTTTAGTTTCTATTGGTTGCACTTCACAGACTTGTTGGGGTGCATATTCAACTTGCTTTCAGAACCTAAAGCTGTCATTGTCGATCAAAGTTAATTTCCTTTGATCCTCTGTGATGGCTGTACTTGAGTTGGCCTCAGGCTTTGGAAGAGCAAAAATTTATCAGTTGCGTCTTCCTTGATTACTTTTCAGTGATATCTCCTGGAATGTGTGCATGTGAATATATCAGGTAAGGAGAAAATAGGACCGTGCTCTGAAGATCTCCACCATTATTTGAGAATATGTGTAAAATTAAGAGTGGCTATTTTGATGAAGTTAAAGATCACACAACACCAGGTTATAGTCCAACGGGTTTGATTGGAAGCACTAGCTTTCTGAGTGATGCTCCTTCTTCAGGTTGTGATGAAAGACACCTGATGAAGGAGCGTCGCTCTGAAAGTTAGTGCTTCCAATTAAACCTGTTGGACTATAACCTGGTGTTGCGTGATTTTTAACTTTACACTCCAGTCCACCACTGGCATCTCCAAATCATGACTACTTTGATGAAAGCTGCCAGTCGCAGTTAGCATGAGCCAGTGAGGAATAAATCGATAGAAAACAAAACACCCTAAACATTGCTGTTGTGCATATTAGCAGATTAACATTCAATGTATGTGCATAATATTCCTCTGTCAGCTATTTCAACACAAAATATCAAAAGACAGGGAAACAGCTAATGATGAAAAACATTTCCAAGGAGCTATTTGTATTGTAGGTTTCTCGGCTTATTTGTTAAGTATATTCACAGAACATTATTGATGCAGGTATTTTTGTTATTGGTCAGATATGTTATCTGACACCTCTGGAGCAAGTCAGACTTGAACCCTCTGGCTCAGAGGTAGGGACATTGCCATTGCATCACAAGCCCTCCCCTTAAGTATTACTAATGTATGTCAAGGCATAAATCACCATCTTCTGTCTAAAGGTATGCCTATGAAACTTTTTATTTGCCTGTTCTGTGCTCCCCTTTTCTGAAAGAAGATGTCTGTGATGTGATCATGATTTGATGTCTTTCCCAGATCAGCAGTTATGTTTTTTGAACATAGACTGATCGGAGCCTTCACTCCTTGTGTTCACCATTTTAAATTAGCTTTTGGTTGACCATGTCTCCATATTAATTCAAATTCCTCCATGGCTTCATTCCGTCCTGTCCTGCACATATCATTCCATCCTTACACAGTGATGATTCCATGCATTTCCAAGGCAATGATTCATTCTCATTTCAAGATCTCAGAAGAGCTACACTGCCTTTCAAGACTGGGAGATGTACATTGGGCAGTTCAGATGTTTACTCTGGCTCATAGACTATTGAGTTTCCAAGGCATGTTGCCTGTTACACATGCAATGCTGTCCTACAGGTTGCTCAAATATATAAAGGAAGCTTATCAGTTTACAAAGTTAAAAATCACACAACACCAGGTTATAGTCCAACAGGTTTATTTGGAAGCACTAGCTTTCAGAGCGCTGCTCCTTCATCAGGTGGTTGTGGAGTATAAGATCGTAAGTCACAGAATTTATAGCAAACGTTTACAGTGTAATGTAACTGAAATTATACATTGAAAAAGACCTGGATTGTTTGTTAAGTCTCTCATCTTTTAGAATGCACATGTTGGTTTCAGTTCTTTCATATGTATTTGTGTGCATGTATGTGTGTGTATGTGTGTGTATATGTGTGCGTATGTGTGTGTGTGTGTGTGTATGTGTGCGTGTGTGTGTGTATGTGTGTGT